>NC_041368.1:12522043-13122043 GCF_900634415.1 Cottoperca gobio
TAGTCTTCTTTGCCTAGGAAGGTTCGTAAGTATCTAAATAGCAGCCAAGAGAAGAGCTGTTTGAATTCTTTAAATGTTAAAGAAAGGCGGCATCTATGCTTCCTTTGTTATCTTGTTAAGCATAGGAGATACTGGACCATCGTTTGCCCAAGGAAAGGTGAAAGGTGCCGTCCCACAATTCCGTGCAGCAGCAACATTTAAAGCAACGCACCATTCGGCTGTTAATAGCATCCGCTGTTGCTTTAATTGTACACTATGGATAATCTGAAACATTCTGTCTTCATTAGCATAAAGTACATTAGTAACATTTTGATTATGTATTAAAGTGAGTGAAACGGGGATAATATAGTGAAAGTGTAAAAGTTTATTGGGATTTAAATGGTGCAAAAGTAGTCATCTAAATATTAAATGCAGCATAATTTACCACGTTCCCGCCTGCCCTGGACCCGACACCTGTCAGTTCCTCGCCTCAAGAGACCCCGACAGTACACCCACTCTCCTTTCTCTCCCCCCATGTCTTTCCAAAATTAATGGGAATACTCATGCAAGTAGTCAGGTTGACACCATATGCTTCACTCTCCAAATCCCTATGTCTTACCGTTCTCTCTCAAACATTCATGTACACTTACACACACGACTACATGTACAGCACATACATGCATCACATACTGTATAATAGGGATGGGAATTTCAAGCAAAAATACTATTCGATAATCACTGAGAACTATTCGATCATCCTTCGAAGAACCCCCCAACAAAAATGTTGTTGTTTAGCCTTTCTGATGGCCGTGCAAATGTGGATCGTGTGACTTAGTCTTAGATTGATTAAAAGCACATGAGTTATTTTCACATTTTTATTAACATTTATTTTGAATAGTCTGATATCTATACCATTAATTATGGTATAGAATGGGATGATCTTTTGTTGCAACGATTGGACTGAGATTGGCAGTGGAATCATGACCCCTAGATCGAATGGTCAAATAGTCGACTATTCAGGGTCACCCATATAAAAATGGTAAATTCCTGTAGTTCCTCAGTAGTTTATGACACTTAAGTCTTCCGCATCCAAATTATAGTGAAATAAGAGAAACACTAAACTGAAGTCCAAATGAACCTCAAAATCCAAAATGGCAGGAGATGATAAACCTAATTGGTATTTCCCCTCTTGACTTGAGTGATGTGGACAGGTAATAGCTTCTCTATATGCAGATATCAGGATCATGCACAGCAAGACATGAGTCTTATATCCCAATTTAAACACTGACATTACAAGCACAAAACCAGAGCAATCATAATTGGGATATTTAGTGTGACAGCAACATATCTTTGCAGTATTGGGGTTGAGATATGTGATCAAATGGAAAATAGTTTGTAGATCTGTAGGGCATACTTACCGAGGTATAGACGTATCCTTCACTATTCATGGCAAGGTATAATCCTGTTTTTGCCCCCTGGATTGCCACAATCCGCAGTCCCACCGGAATTAGGTTGAACTGTGCTGAATTGAGGAATAAAGTAGGAGAGAGAGAGAGGGCGAGAGAGAAGATTGTGAAATCAAAGTCTGCTTTTCTGTCTTCATTGTATTAGGCTGAATGGCTGCACCGTCACTGCTGCATGCTATATCTCTCTTAAGCCCAAAAGCTGTGACTTCTCAGAGTATCTATTTATTCAAACGCAACACTATGTCACCTTCACTACACTTTACACTGCCTCTAAACCTTTGATGATAATGGAGATGTTCTGCCAAATGGAGCTTAGAGCAAAGGCAGTGAAAAGAGAATATTTACATATAGATACAGTCAACTCATCAAGAAATGGTGTAGGAGGTTGAATAAATAGAATTTCAATTTAAAAGAAATTGTCCATATTTAAACTATAATCTAAAAAATGGCTGTGTCTGAGTCTGGAAGGTCAAACAGGCAAATGCAAAGAAACAAAGAAACAATACTAGGAAAAGAACACCGCACGGTTTTCGGTCTGAAAGCCACACGTAGATGGCTGAAGGTCAGAGTGAACATCCCTCATCTCAATGGACAGTATGTCACTTAGAAGCACTTTAAACTCAGACAGCAGCTTTTTGTGGTTTATGAACTTAAAAATACAGTTGCAGATCCACTCAGTATATGTGATTTGAGACACAGTAAGTGAGCAAGGACACATTAAATTACCAAAGTTTGTCAGTTTGACATGATGTTCCTTCCTCTTTAAAGACAAATATTACAGTACAAATTTGACATGAGCTGACAGAATCCCAACTTTTGCCTTTACTCTTCACCCATAGGTCCTTATAGCACAGTTGGACACCTACTTTAACTCGGTGTGTAAATTACAGCATTAACTTTATGCCAAAGTTTGAGATTTGGCTCCCAATGAGGGTATTAACTGTTCCATATTTAAGCTATATAAAGGTGAAATGCAGGTGTGACATGCATTTAGTACAGTATGGCTTCTTCCCAATTTATCGTTGAATAATTTGTTTAAATTACACAACACAAACATGAGCAAAGACATGTATGCTATAGACAGAGACACACACACACACACACTCACAAAATGAGCTGCTTTCATCCCTTGTGCTGTCCATGGTGCCGTCAGGCTGCATCTGCAGGTAGTATCCATGTTGGCTGTATAGCCGAGTAACAATGCCTTTCAGCTGTGGCTCTGCAAGGGAGCACAGAAAAACATTGCTGAGACATGTTCCACCGCCGCAGGTTGAAAGTGTTCACTGTGACATTCACTGATTTACAGAACCTGGAGAAGGAAAGGGTTAATCGAACATGTCAGTTTAAAGACACCAACCACAGAGTTTTACTGTGTGCAATATCTGACATGGTTTATGTGTAATATCTGAAAGTGTTTGGACGGAGGGTTTTCAAAGGGTTTTTACAGGCAACACTGTTAGTTTTCAGATTCTATAAACTGTATATTTATTTCACTAATATGGAAATTGAGGATTTGGAATGGTCACACACATGCACACAGTGAAATTTAGACCCATTTAACCCATCCTAGTATTTGGAGCAGTGTGGGGGTCTGGTGCCTTGCTCAAAAAGTAGTTCCCATACCGGGAGTCGAATCTAGACCGCCTGGGTGAAAACCAGGAATCCTAACTGCATATCTATATGTTATATCATACATAAGTACTGCTATTCAATCCAAACAGACCCAATTATTGCTAAATATCTATTTGTTTATTTAAAACATTGCAAATTGTTGCATTGAGTCTTCATAACAATAAAAACAGTTGGCGCCAAAGGTAACGTTAAATGCAGTAATTTACATTCATTTAAAAAATACAGTAAATGTATGTAAACGGTGTTTGATGTCAAGGCCCTGTCACACATATTCGTATGACAGAAACGAATGCCGGCGCATACGAAATATCGGCAATAGGTTGATATAAATTAAGGGTAAGTTGTTTGTTTGTTTGTTCGTTTGAAGGACGCAGACGATACGCCGAACACGCCAGACATACGGCCCTGTCACACAGTTCCATATGGCAGAAACATGCAGCCGTATATGAAAATTAGCAAAAAATTTGTGAGTCCAAATACGTCCATCTTTTCCACAGTGGTGTTGTAGCTGACGTATAAATAACGAAAACATAACAAATTATGATACGCATGTCAAACATTGATAGCGTATCACTTACTTATTTAAAACGTATCAGAGCGTCTGGACAACGGAGCTGGAAAAGTGTCATCTGGTTCACGTCATGCTGATGCTGCTAACGGCTAACATGCTGAACGCTAGCTGTACTGTAGAAACACATTTAATAAGTTACTCCGTCATCAGGCATCATCTTAACATAGGGTCGGAATAGGGTATCCACTCGTTATCAATACATTGGCTGTAGGATTCACCGTCAGCCGACGTAGCCTATATCTAACGTACCTCTAACGTAGTCACGTAGGTATTTACGTAGGTAAATATTCACGTACGTATTCCATATTCACGTATGTCTAACGTAACGTATAAACGTATAAAAATTGCAGAAATTACTATCATTGTGGCCATAATTAAGTGACATTTGAATTACTAATACTAGCTCCCAAACTAATGACATTACTATCATCCTTGATGTTAATAAGCAAATGTTAGCATGCTAACACACTAAACTAAGATAGTGACAATGTTAGTGTGAGGTATTTGATACTGTTCTGCTCGTTCATTTCCAGTATATGATTAACAAAAGCATAAAAAAAACAAAGAACACTTGAAAGGCCTATTGGGCATCACTGTAACGTCTTTAGGGAGTTTTACCAGGAGGGAAAACACATCCTTAAAACACTTCATAGTACTACAAAAGAAAAGAATACAGATATGTTTGTTGTATATTTCTTGTTAGAGGTTAGAGATATTTCTCTAGAGGAGAGAAAATGTAAAAAGACATTCAGCAAAAGAGGCTTTAGGCTTTGAGTATTCAATAACAATTCCTTAGTTAATTTGTGAATTACCCAAGGTACATTTTTTGCCTAATTCACCAAACACTGGGAATGCATAACATACAGTGAATCTGTAGCAGCTCGTGATTCAACTGATGAATAAAATGCATGTACAACTTAAGTCCAGGCAACAGTCCACTGGCCTGCTACCACTGGTATTTTTAGCCAAAGCTGCGGCCATCAGTCGATGAAGTCAAGTGAGAGAGTTAGTCTGTCTCCTGCTAAATAAATAAAATATATATAATCAAGGGCGCTGGGTGGTGGAGGAGAGGATGGAGGGTGAATAGAGAGATTGAATGTTTCATGAGTGGAGTCCCTGCAGCCTACTTTGCGTTCATTTAAGAAACAGACAGAATCTTTGCTGCAGCTCTTAGACATCACTAGAGCGCCCCTCAATTACATGAAGCACTCACACTGTGTTGAGGAAATTAAGTTCTCCTGAGAAGCAAGGCTACTCCAACAGCAAGGAAAAACCCTGTAGGTCCCCTGACTTGGCTTAGAAGTATAATATGTAACATTTCCGCATTAGAATGTCTGAAAATGACTATATATTCAGTTGAGTTGTGTACTTACTTTATCCCAAATGTTTCCAACAATTTCCAAACCTAAAGAAATCTTTAATTTTAATCCAGGTAATGTGTCAGAGTTGTGTTTGTCACTTGACATTTTATCCAGTTTTAAGCCACATTTTTACCATACTTCTTAGATCTTGGTCGTTTTTTAACTTTATATTTTAACTGGATGATTTTAGTCAACAGACATCTGGAACTTAAGTTATCAGAGAAACAAGCTGATCAAAATGTAAAAGGGACAAACACTGATTTTTAATGTGAAACTGCTTTATTCGTTTTTTTTAACTGATTTTATCAACGGCTCCCGGTAAAAACATTGAATTCTAAAGTAATCAGAGAAACAAGCTGAGCAAACTTTAGGGGTAAGGTCGTAGCCACCCCGTCCTGTGTCCATCAAACCGCTTCGGAGAGAAACACTGATATTTAACAGGAAACTGCTTTATTTTGTGTAGTTAATGGTTTGATGATGGTAATGGTGAAGGTGGTGAAGACAACGATCCCATGATCCCAGGCGACTTCAAGACACCACCAAACTCCATCTTTTGTTATTGTTTTGAGTGAGAGATCCCTAGTGGCAGAATATTATATAGTGTTACGTTTTAAACTCAGTCATTTAGTCTGGTCAGTGAACTGCCCGGTTTCCTTCAATGCAGCTTTAATAAGGAGATGAACCATGGATGAGGGAGCAGTTCATGGCAGAGCCTCTGGAGGACTGTGGGGCCATCAAGGGAGTCCCCCCTCTGCTAAACGTTGGCCATGTCCTCACGAATATTCCCCAGGGAGGGGCCCAGGGCACTGCGCAATCTACCTGTCTTCTTCAGACAGGCACAGGGAGCAAGAGAGTGACGGAGGATGCAGCAAGGAGATCTGTATGACTATTTCCCAAAGGAAATGTGCCAGGGTTGAGGCATCAGTGAAACTGTGACCTACTCCCATTGTTACATGCAAGCATCTGCAGCACTCCCCCCATCCTCTCTCTTTCAAAGCTGCTTGTCAAAAACATTTCTGTATCTCTACTCCTGCACTTTCTTTCTTCTTTCTTTCTCCCCTTTTCCATTTCATTGTCCTTTGAGCCGCGTACGCTTTCATCCCACCTAATAACATCATACATCATCCAATCAGAGCAGGGACACCGCTCATTACTTGTCCCCACAGATGCAAAACAGAGAGATGAGAGAGAGAGAGAGAGAGAGAGAGAGAGAAAGAGAGACCGAAAGAAAGAAAGAAAGGAAGAGAGATGGGAGGATCAGGGAGAAGTGAGCAGAGGGAACAGAGTGAATGAGATGACACTGTCATTTCATGAAGAGTGACGACTCTATGTGTGCGAGGAAAAAAAACACATTTAGACAAAACTTCAATAGACAGCTTGTGCAATATGGCTGCAAACAAAACTCCCATGCTTGGTGTCAGGGGCACTAAAGCTAATGTTTCACTTAGCAGAGCTGGCTCTTACTTCAGAATCCTCATCCCAACGCACAATAAATTCTGATCCAGTGTAATGAAAGCTCCCAGCAAAAACTATAACAGTTGTGTTTTACTGCAGCTGCATTAGAGCATTATAGAAGATAAAAAAATAATTTAAAAAAACAGCTCCTGTGGGCTTGCCATCTTATTACCATACAAATAGTGCAACTTTAGAATACTGTAACCCCAACCTCAGTTGTGGTCAGTGTGCATTGATTATTTTATTGTGGTGGTTTGGACATAAAAAGTGAACTCATGTTTGCTTCTGAGACAACATTATACAGTTGTTGAAGATGTTTAGAACTGGAAGGTATAATAAGTTGTCATAATAAGATTTTAGAATCTTAATTGTTATGCAGTGGTGTCAACGGACACGACAGTGTGAAGTCTTATGTGTTACTGCGATCAGCAATACTGTATATGCCTGTAATACTGTGTTATCCTAACTTTCTTTACAGCAAACAACTGTCAGTATTGTTGGTAGTGTGGAGCAGGAAAGACAGAGTAGTAGCTGTAGAAATACTACAGTAGTAGAAATACTAAAGAAGTACTACTGCGAGTAAGAAAGTATTTTACAGAGGCGAGTACACCAGTTACAGTGTTTGGGGTAAATGTAAACCTACCACCATAGACTGTATATAAGAAGTGGACGTAGTCACCAAGACGTCACCCATTGGATTGTGAACTGCAGTTTTGATGCCTTAAATTTGGCAATTTGGTCATCTCCATCTTGGTTTTTGGCAGTCGCCTTTTTCTTTCTTTCTTCGAACCAGAAGTGACATGAGAGGTTAGAGCAGTGTTTCTCAATCCTTTTCAGACCAAGGACCACTTAACCAATACAAAAACACTGACGGACCACCTAACTTCCCAAATATCCAAAAACAATAGACCTGCTTACCACTCCAACAATATATTACAAATGACAGCCTAATAATGAGCTTTATGTGACCTTCTCTATATTGCTCGTTCACACATTAAATCAACAATACATTTTGTTCATATGCGATTTAAACGGTGAATGCTGATAGATTTTACACATCATATGAAACGTAGACTACATTTATTACTGAGTTTATGTCCGTACAGAGCCACAACTTACCCACAGCAAGATCGTTACTACTGAGAGATACGCAAAATGCAAACTGTGACGGCGCCTTCGTCATGTGTTTCTTAAATTCATCACGTTTTCTCTTAAAACATCCTAAAGGTTTCCCAAAGTAATCCTTGTGTTACTCTCAAAATGTCGCTTGAGCTTGGCGGGTTTCATAGCCTTGTTCGCCAACGACTCGTAGCACAAAACACAGTGTGGATTGGGATCCACTTCATCTCCAGTCCAAATTTGATGTAGTCGCTGTGATATTTTCTCTTCACTTTAGCGCTGGACTTTCCGCGTTCAAGCCGAGTTTCACAGCTTTCAGCCGGGTGGTGGTTGGACGGCGAACCGCTCTCCTGGGACTCAGTAACACACACAAAACCACTTGTTGTCGCTGCTGAATCACCTGCATCAGGACGATGCACCTTCACGTCATATTTTTGATTAAATTTTCTTTTAACTGACCCTGTCTTGAGCCATCGATCCATCTTGCCAGCTGACCGTGGCTCAAATTGACCGTTCAGATACTTTATGACGTAAGATCGTGAAACGAACCTACATAGCTACGCTACATCTATGCTACACTCTAGTCCAGGGGTGCCCAAGAGTGTAGTGCGGGTAGATCGCACACCGCTAAAAAATAATTATATTATATATATATATATATATATATATATATATATATATATATATATATTTAATCCCCCAACGGAACCCCGCGGCGTCTGAAATTCAAGTTTTTTCACATTCCCTCCGCCGCTCTGTTTCGCTCCCACACACGCATTTTTAATACAGGTAGATCACATGGACCTGGTCATTTTAAAAGTAGTAGTGTGGGCACCCCTGCTCTAGTCTATACTAGTCATTTTCAAACCGTTTTGAGAAACACTTTAACTTATAATATATTAATATAAAATGTGACATTTTACCAATATACTCACGGACCACTCTTTGAGAAAGACTGGGTTAGTGCAAAGTACAGTCGAACGCAGAATAAGAAATTTTTAGGCAACTCAAATTTTAGCATGAACTTCCATGAACTGAAAACGCACTGTGAAAGGGTTAAAGTTTTAAGATAAAAACAGAGACAACACCCAACTCGGACAAACATCATGGTGTCAAACTGTCAATCTGAAGGCAGCCCTAAAGTTTACCCTGCTTTATAATCTATTTTACTCTAAATGGGACTATAATTTACTAAATGAAAGTCATGCGGTTTTAATAAACACTTCAAACTAGCGATTGAGACCATAAACACATCAGGAAAATGTTTACTGAGGTAATATACCAAGTGAGAAGTACAGCCATTTTCTCATAGACTTCTATACAAATGGACTTATTTTTGCAACCTGTGGAGTTTCCCCCTGCTGGCTATTAGAATAATGTAAGTTGAAGACTTTTCAGTGGCTTCACTTTTAAGACCAGAAAGTTGACGCTTGCCTGCCACTCATTTATATCCCTTTATCTGTCACTCTGCACCCCTAGCTAGCAGTTTGAACAGCTCTGAATCACAGTTGTGGCCATCAGTGAAGGTGAAGACTTGAGGGGATTGAAGTCACTGTTAATACTTTTCAATTTCAGCCAGTCAGAAAGACGCTCCGGGTTATTCGAGGTAAACACAAACCATTAGCTGTTGGTATAGACGTAACAACATTACACTACATAACTGTGGGGGTAGAGTGTCCCAAGGTGCATCATAGATTTTACACAGATATTTGAGGTCTAGAAAACCAAATAACTAGATTTTCTCAGGAAAAAGGAAAAAAATAAACGTTTGATGTAATGAACACTATAAAATGGGTCCTGGATCAATACATAGTGTGATCAAGTGACTACAGGTAATTTACTAATTAAAAAAAGTGGATGGGACGCTAACTAACTTTAAAATTATTTTTGCTTGTCTTTCCACGGGTGCTTGCATCTGCTGTGAAATTCTAAAGCTCTTATTTGGCTCTAATAGTTGAGTGCAGCAACAAGGCTTTTAACAACATGCAAATGAACAAAACTGTGCATAATCACAACACTGACTCGACTCAGTGACATCAAGTAGCAGAGATGCACTACATCTCCATGCATATTCTGCCAACTGCTCCCCTCTCACTGTCCTGACAACATCTGTGTCTGCATAATGTGTGCACACATACACACACAGACACACACTTGTTCTGCCATGTTGTTAATGTTGCAGTACGTTGGCATTAGAAGTGAATACATCAAAGCCTCAACAAACATGTCACATTGTCTTTGTAACACGCCCCTTTCATCAAAATGTAAAATGCAGTGTTGTACACACAGCACATAAGCACACACCTGCCAAGGTCACATTTGTCTCTTGAGAGAGTTAAAGGTAGGAAAAGACGTATTCTATAAACAAGAGCCGGTACTGGAAGTCTGTGTCTCCTATGATATTCTCTTTCCATGTTCATGTGGAATGTTTTGTAACAGATACTTGAATAGTATGTGGTCTTCATGAACGGAACTGAAGTACAGCTTTTTTTCCCGTACCTTTCAATCTGCTGCAGGGGAAACATTAAAGGGGTACTTGAGAGATTTTGTGTTGCACAAGTTAGGGCATAGGGATAGGATAGTATAGGATAGTATAACACGTTGCGATAAAAATCCCAATAAGTGACTTGAAGAAGCTGTCGAGCTTGCTGTATTAGTAGAGAAGTGAAAAATACATGAATTATTATGTGAGAAAGAACAGACTCATAAAATGTTGCTATTCTGTTATCCTTTATATATGCAGGTGGACAATATGATATATGATAACCTTATTCATGATTTCTTAAGAGCATATTTTGATGACTATCGAAAACTTATTGTGAATCTCAGTTATTTTGGCCAGGATAATCGTGACATGATTTTTTTTTTACATCGTCCAATGCCTATTGGGGAACTCGGATCAAAGAAATAAAATAAAAAATAGACGGTCAAAGCAGCAGAATCCAAACAATTCCTTACTTAGCATGGCTCAAGCTCCAAACACGCTGGTTCCTACATTTCCCATAATTCAACTGGATCTCTCATTAGACCTTCCTTGCGCACTTTCACTTTCAAACCCCACAACTTTAATTCACAGGACCAAGCTCAAGACATTATACACATTTTTTTCACAGACTGAGTAGTCCTCCTTATGACGACTAAACTACACTTCATGTGTAAAATCACTCCTAAAGTGTCCCCTTTATACAGAATGGTTTATGTCCAAGCCACATAAGAGAGAACATACATTACTAGGCAAGCCAACGTTTCCCCCCTTCATAAGCCTTGGAGAAATACGCTGACAGATAGTGACACACTGTGACAGCAGTCTACCTCTGGTTGGATTAGCAAAGCACACAGAGTTGTTTACACGAGCAAAAAGCCTGCGTTTGTATCTCAGGGATGCGTAGTGTGCACATGTGGTCGCTACTGCTCCACAGGGGCAAACAGAAGATGATCATTTGGAAAGATACTGACTCAAAGGTCATGTTTACAGATTTAAGTATGTTAGGACATACATGTATCCAAATAATGAAAGCATATTTTATATGGCAGGGGGCCAAAAGCAGTCAAAGTTTTATGAGACCGTAATAACCAAACAAATGTAAGGTTTGCAGTGGTTGAAGGTACCTAAATACATTTACTGAAGTACTGCATTTAAGTACAATTTTGAGGCACTAGAACTTGGTCTTTAAATCTTCTGTGCTACTTCCTACTTTTAATCCACTACGTTCCAGAGATACATATTGTACTTTAACTGCACTAAATAGATCTGACAGCTGTTAATAATTGCGTTTACTAGATTATCATTTACATAAAACACATATAATGAGCTTATAAAAAATGCCCTGGTAAAGAAATCAGTGGCTTCCAACCTTTTTGGCTGGTGACATCTTTAAAAAAAGTCTAGTGTGGGCCCCTTGTCACATTTCAGATGTCTATGAGTTGTTTGCAGCCCCATTTAAATAACTGTATAGGCACAAAGAGGTAAAACTCTCCAATATTTTACAACAAAGCTAAAATTTTAGAAAAGACAAATAGAAATGTATGTGGCAGAACTTTAACTGTAGCTACAGTAGATAAAACTAGCTCCACCTCAACCCACTATAACAGTAAAATGCTATTTACACATTGTTACATCAGTATTAACAATCTAATACCATATATAATCCTATATCAGTCACAGGGGCCATTTTCTATTCAATATATATATATATATATATATAATGGATGAGTTTAGCTGATAATACTTTGGTCACATTTTGAAGGCAGTACTTTTACTTCCAACACTGATATAATGTAAAGTAGTCGTATATGCTGTGTAAAATTGGGCTGCAACTGACAGTTATTTGTGATTATTGATTAATCTGCACTCTATTTTCTCGGTTAATCGCTTCGTCTGGAAAATATCAGAGAAATAGTGAAAATGCCAAGAAATGGCCAACATGAAATATTCAAATATTCAATTGACCTTTAGGACTTGGAAACAGAATGTTAAATGTTAAAAAATGACTCAAAAAGTTGTATCGATTTATCAAAATAGTTGCAGATTTGAATAGTTTAAACTTCAAACCGTGTTTGCTTTGGTATTTAAAATGCTTCCCAATTCAGAAGAGCCCGAGTGATTTGACATTTATCTGACACAACAATGTGAGAATGAATTCCACCTGAGGGGCTGAAAATGAAGCCATGTTTCAAGAGGAGCACCTTTTAGTAGTAGAAAATTAATTCAAAGACTCATGACGGGTAAAAGGACTGCATTTATAGAGCACTTTTCCAATCTTTGTGATCACTCAAATCGCTTTACAACAAATGCCAGCATTCACCTAAAGAGGCTACCGTACATACAAAGTGCCCCCTGCTCATCAGTAGTGATGAAAATTCACACATCGCCATGCCATCGAGAGCATCGGGGTTCAGTCTCTTGGCCGAGGTCACTTCGACATGTTGACCGGGCCGGGAATCGAACCGCCGACCCTCCGACCGGTGGCCTCCTGATCCACAGCCAAATAGAGAGTAGGTTGGCTTTACAAGTGTGGTGGGAAATTAAAATAGTTGTTGTCAGGGTGGAGGATGGGATGTTTAACTTTACCTCAGATGATGTCTTCTCCTGTGAGCATTACATTTTGATCATGAGCACACAGTAAAGGGATCAACACATAAACTGCTCTCATGAGCCAAGTGAGGCTGCTCATGACCATGATTAATCCTACCATATGTATCCTATAAGGTGTGAGTCATACTGTGCGGTGCATCCCTGTTCTGTTGTCAAAGAACAGCAGGGGTTGGACATTATCTTTCAGGGTGAGCACACCTACATTTGCCTTGCAGATCTTTCACTCGCTATGCCAGAAACACAACCTGCAGCCTCGACTGTCCTGGGTATTTCCCGCGGAGAGAAGGCGCGCCACTACATTCATCACTCCTGGGACACTTTGTGGGCTTGAGTGGCAGAAAACATTTGCTGATCCAGGTCAGTGGAGTGTGGGTCAAAGAGAACTCGCTGTCTGTTTATGTACATCAGCACACAGGTGTTGTCAGCTCACTCAACAGCATGTTAACTCATCAGCAGGCCCATTTCCAAGTGACCTCTTCGCACATGAGCGGAAATATGACTTGCAGTTGAAAAGCAAGCGTGCAGAGGGAGTGCCTTAAGGGATGTGGCTTTAAAATATACTGTATATATGGTCAAAGTCAAATTTCACTCTGCCAGTGCTCAAAAATGCTTGCATTATCACATTTTATTGCAAGCAATGTATGTGTTACTGGTAATCTAATTCTATGTAACTGCTTCCATAACATGTCTTCTCTCATATTAGAGGACATCTCCACTTCAGTAGCACTTACATACACCACACTTTCCAGTTCCTTTCCTATATATATTCTGAATGTTTTTACACAGGAGTTTGTTCATATATGCTCTATAGCCTGATTTGTATAACATTTTATTCTTAAAAAAAGAAATGGCGATTTTCCTTTCTTTTTTTTATGGCAGTATTGTCTGATTTATATAATGCTACAAAGAGATTCCAAAATCCTCTCAGTAAAAACCTTTGACTCTAATATGTCAACAAATGAAAGAAGAATTTTGAACCTGGTTTTATCCAATGTTCAGATTTCTGTTCTGAAGATATATTGCACATATTTAAAAATAACATTTCAGAAAACTTGTAATACAAATAAATAATTGCAACTGGGGAACTTTTATGGTGAAAATGTTACACTGTTCACCGGTAGTGTCTCCCTTCACATGGTTTATGCATAAGTATAATAGTTTTCCTATTTGACAGAGACATTTTATTGTGGCTTTGTTATATTAGGGAGAAATATTGAATTAAACAGATTATTAAGTAAGTGGTCCAAGTTTTGTAAAAGCAGGAGAGATTATAGTCAGAGGACTATTTTGTTTATTAAATTGCGTTTGCATCTAATCCCAGCAGTAACCGGGCAACACAGCGATGCCCCTCATCAATTTACATTCAGCACTGATAATCATTTTGAAAATTACCTGGGGGAGACTGGAGCCTGGTGTTACAGTATAACCATTTGCACCGCAATTATGTGTGTGTCCGTATAAATGAGGTCAATGCACATAAGAACCCAAGGTAATCACTTCATGCATCAAGGACACTTAAAACCCTTCGCCGCAATGTAATTTCTGTGAGAAATAAGCAGGGGTTGAGGTTTATCGCCAATCAGCGTAGTGTATGGCCTCGGTGTTGGTTATCATTACACTAATGTATTTATCTGGTATGATGTGAGGCCCAGTATGTCGCTCGCTGATCTCCTACGAGCCGAGCTCCTCTTAATAAGGTTGGAGGTAATTACTTGGGGGGCCTGCATGACTGAGCAGCCAAGGGCATTTCTTCTTCTGCTCTGACCGCACCAAACAACAGGGGGTTTTCCTCGACTTATATTTTCAGGACTCCCTGACTCGCCTCTCCCTTCTCATCGTGCTTTCACTTCCAGCATGCTCTCACTCTTTGAGTATGCATGCTTGCATACAGTACACGTGTGTCTGCATACTGCATATATGCACGGAAAAGGGAGTGTGTCTCTTGTGTAGTGTTTGATTCTGCTTCTAATAAAAGGAGAACATGGGTCCTCCTTTTTCCCCCCCCCTCCTTTTCTAAACTGGGCCATGAGCTACAGTGCTGCTAGTACTGTAATTATCAACCTTGTGGGAAGATAGACGGGGAGAGAAGGAGACGAGCAAGGGAGAGAGGAAGTTGTGGAAGCTAGTTAAGGTGAGACACTACAGGCAAAAACATTGTTTTTCATCCATTGCTCAATTTTGAGATTTTGGGCTATTTTGCTCCTATAACATGTCTTTAATACTTAGGAAAACATTATTTTACCTTATTCACCTGTAGTGTTTTGCAAAATGTATGGAATTTTACAATACATATCTTTAAAGGCCATTTTTTCTCACACTCTGAGACAGAAATCTCCACTTCAGTAGCACTTACATACACCAAACTTTCCAGTTTCCAGTTTTCCATGCCTATCTGTATTCTGAAGGTTTTTATTGGGGGTACAGAATTATTTTCCCCTAAAAAGGGGGCAATTATTTTTTATTATTATGGATTCATACATTATTTTCTGATTTCCGGAGTGATGAAAATAGATATCCAAAATCCCCTCTGTATAAGCCTTTGACGGTAATAAGTCAACAAAATGAATGAATTTCGAACCTCCAATGTTCAAATTTCTGTTATGCAATTTAGCACATATTTAATAAGATATTGCCTCATTTGCAAATTTAAACATATTATTTTTCAACTTGTAATACAAATTTTTTTTGTTTTAATGTAAGAAATCAACTGCAGAAGTTTCATGGGGATATCTGTTAGTTAATGTCTTTACCCTATTCACCTGTAGTGTCTCCCCTTAACAACATGGAGGTAAGACGGAGGAATGCTCGTCCAGAAATAAACGATGGAAGGACAGCAGGAGCAGGAGAAAAGGGCAATGATGGATACAAAGATACAGAGAGTGACAAGCGTGAGAGGTAGGGAGAAGAGATAGGGGGAGACAGGCTGAAAACGGATGTTGGAGAGGAGGGAGAAGAGGGATAGCCGGACGGGGGCGAGGTTAAAGAAGGAATAGGAATGAATGAGGTGTATTACATTACCTGCAGCTCCAACAATGGCCTCTTGATTTAAATTCAAGGCTCCATAAATCATTCCATGTGACACTGGCAGCAGTTCACATAAGTGAGACAGAGTTATTGCTGCTTATTAAGCGTGCTGACAAGAGCATGTCAAACACGAGCAGAGGCAAATAGGACTCGTGCTGCTTCCCTGACACACATTCAATATTCACACATGTGCTTCATTAGCATTATGACAGGTACATATCAGTGTCAGTTAACAACAGGGCGATTCACTGGGAGCTTCATCTATAACATTACAGCACCAATTTCTATTCCTCCAGGTTAAAATCTCCCACTTACTCGCCTGTGCTTTACCACAACAGCAAGACCCTAAAAGCTCCCCAACACCCCTCACCTTTCCCTTTTCCCCATGGAGCCTGCAGCAAGGACACAAATAGGCACTTTAATATATGCAGAACAAACAAACACAAACATTCCTCTGCACTCCCACAGGGGTCCAGACCTCTGTCAGATCGCGTGATGATCACACAAGTAAACAAACAAGTGAGCTAAACAGCACTGCGACGGACAACAAAGGATTCAGAACTTGCATTGATTTGCTTGCTGAAACACTTTGATATAGTCCTTACACGGTGCTTTTCCCACGCAGAAGAAGAAGAGAAGCGCGAGTAGAGACGCTGAAGAGCAGCTCTGCATGGGAGTAGGGAAACCCATTGTAGATTTCAGGCAAAACACTGTCTAAGATTAAGTTTAGCTGACACAGTTTCCATGCTCACACAGCTGCATACAAACACATGGATACACAAAAAACAGGCACATAAATTGTAGGGCTGTAATGAATGTTTTTTGCATTTTTTACATGCGTATATTCTATTGAGGTTTTCAAATTAAGCTTCAAATGTTGTGATATTGTATTATTCATCAGTATAAAACAAAAGTTTAAACCCTTGAACAAAATCCTCAATTTGAATAAAGTGATTCATCTGAAGATTGAGGTTTTAAAAGGCTAAACATAAACAAATCCACATTTGTTTGCGTTTCGACTTTTAAAGACTCATTCTTCAAATATGGGTCGAAGCAGAATACTTTGTTAGATAAAAATATGTTTTGAATTTTTGGTAATGATTACATCTATCATTTTGCAATAAATGTTGACTTTTAGACTTTAAAATGCTCGGGAAGTGTTTGGATCACGTAAGTCGAAAACAATCCTTCGCAGCCACCAATGGAATCTAATTCTACAAATAGTGTAATACTAATGTAGCCTAATCTTTATCTGTAACCGTGCATAATTAGGTTTAAGCAGAATGAATAGACATGCAAAACATGCATGCCATTGAGCAAAGAAAGAACTCAATGTTCCATCAAACACAATGGCGTTTGTATTTTCAAAATCATGTAATATTTCCAGTAGTTTAAAGCGCTGAGACATGAATGATTTTGCATGTATGTCAGTCACTTCCCGTTTTTTGATTCAGGAGTGAATTGAGCAGCTTGATGTTTTTGATGGTGTGGAGTAGAGCAGGACCGCCAGATGCATCCTTTGGGGTGAGCCTTGGGGGCAGCTGTGGTGTTAAAGTTGGTCTGGTGCCAGTCCCGAGTACTCTCTTTGTTCTGTTGACCTCTTACTGCGAGTACTATTAATTTAATGATTCTGACCTCTAAAGGTCATCCCATTTAAATGTAAAATAGAATCTATATTACCTACAATTTCTCAATGTTGTCCCAAGACTGAACTACTCTCGACTACAGCTAATAAAAATGCCGCAAAATATCCAAGACATTCTGCTTTGGTAAAACAAGTGGAACAATGCAGAGACTAAAACCTTGACCTTACAAGGCTGGAAGTTTCCATTGTGTAAAAGAGCGACAACAAAATACTGCTATTGTTACCTTTGCTAAGGAGGTTATGTTTGCGCCTTGGTTTGTTTTTTCATTTTTTTCCGTTTGTCAGCAGGATTACGAAGAAACTACTGTTCCCATTTTCATTAAACTTGGTCGAAGGGTGCAGCATGGGCCAAAGAAGAACCCAATACATTTTTGGAGCGGATCTGAATCACTGGGCGGGTACAAGAACTATGTTTGACTTTCGTTAACATTGCGAGATTTGGCATTTGTGTTGCATTCATGTGGTGTCGGAATAATCAGAAAAAAGAGTTGGTTATGGGTGATAACACTGATAAACTGGACCCTGCCAATTTCAACACTGTCACGTGAGACATTAGTCTGGCATTTCAGTAGAATGTAATAATTAGATTTTAAAGTGACTTCTTATTACTGTCTGTACATGTTTACACAAGGACACATCTTTTAGTATCTTATCAGAGGATTTCCTGGTTCTCTTGCGCTGTACATCTCCCATTAAAGCCCCTCCTCCCCCCACATCCTATCCACCTCTCCTTCTCCTAGTCTTCTCATCATTACCTCTATAGGTGTCCTCCATCCTCACTTTCTTTCTCTTGTTAGAGGTAAATTCAATCTGTCCTTGTCAGCTTTAATCAAAGCCCACAGATTCAATTTAGCAGGTATGTGTGGGAGGTTAAGGTGGTATCTCTTCAGGACGACGGGAAACAAAAGGGTGTTCTTTGTGCACACATCCCTCTGCCTCCTCACTTTGAATACGACTTAAGGCTATTGTCAACAGCCTCTTTACAGCTCAATATCTTTTCACAAGCCAATTCTAAACTCTAACTGCAATAATACTCATAGAAAAAGTCTCTGATCCCCCGATCCCTTCGTGTCCATTGATTTTATTTGCTGAGTGTCTCGAGCGTCTCCAACCGAGAGACGTAAAGTTAGATAAACCGTCAAAATTAAAATAAATAAATAAATCTTTTAATCTCTAGTGGATTTTCACTTTATATAAATCAAGATTAAAGGTCAAACATTTCATTGTGGTTTAATCTGATGTGTACATCTTGGAGAAAGTTTAAGGGATTAACTAGATCACCGACTTCTACTCATGAACAGCTGCGTTCCCATCCTCGTAATTTGGTACAAGATACTGTATTTAGGTTCTCTGATGAAACAAGGGTTGTTCAAAGCTGAAAATCCCCCGAAATTAAATGACCGCAACAGCAATCAACCACTAATCTTTTGTTTGTCTAGTCTGAATGTAGACAAACAGCACGCTGCTGTTTCTTGGAAATCTCTCAAATTTGGATTACGGTTGGATACCGGCAGCCTTCGGCGGTGTCATGGAACTTTTACTCATTTTGATTAGTACGTTTTTAAAAACAGAATGGTTGTGTGACAAACAGGAAACACCCTGCATTATAGACGGGTGGCACATAAACTCTGTGAAAGAACCAAACAATGCCATGAATGGAATGAAATGAAGGTCTGAGGACGGAGACGTTGTAACTAAAGTGAGAACAATTAACAGTGTGGAGTTTTTGGTTCTAACTATTAACATCTAAAACACATCAGAACATGTTCATGTACATGTCAGAACATTGGTGCTTTACGGTAGGCGCGTCATTTCCGGTTGTTAATGTTTCTGTGTTGCTGGTAGCATACTTCGGCAGCTCCAGCTCGACTCAGTTAATGTTGTTATAGTCTTGATCACATTGGCTAATTACCTGTCATCTATCTAAACCTATACTTGTACTTCCTAAGCACTTACAACTCTCTCCTTTTCCTTTTTCTCTTAGCGACCCTTGCTAAATCCACAATTCTTTACGCTCCTTTCAGCTCTGCTAACGTTAGCTGCTGTAGCTCGGCAGCTAGTGATGGCATCTCCCTCTTCTGCTCTCTCTTGCTCGGTGTGTTTCATGTTTAGCTATTTCTCTGCCTCCTTTGTGGTAATGGTACATGTATTAAATGTAGTTTATACGCAGGGTTGGAGGCGAGTTTTAGAGGGATAGATGAGCGGCTCCGCACCATGGTTAGTCAGCGGTTAGCAACTGTAGCTGTTAGCCAGTCCCCTGTAGCTGGTGCGGGCCGACCAGTGGTATCTCCTGTTAGCTGTCCCCCGGCGGTGCCCGAGCAGCCGGGAGACTGGGTGACTGTCCGAAAGAAGTGTTGCTGTTTCTAACAGGTTCTCCCCACTCAGTGACACACCAGCTGAGAAGCCAACTCTGGTTATCGATAGCTAAATTTTGCGATACGTTCATTTTGAGACACCAGCGACGACAGTCACGTGCATTCCGGGAGCCAGAGCGGGCGACATAGAAGCACATTTGAAACTGCTGGCTAAGGCTAAACGTAAATACAGTAAGATTGTTATTCACGTCGGCGGTAATGACACGCGATTGCGTCAATCGGAGTGTACTAAAGTTAATGTGGAGTCGGTGTGCACATTTACAAAAACAATGTCGGACTCCGTAGTTTTCTCTGGTCCACTGCCAAATCTTTCGAATGATGACATGTTTAGCCGCATGTCATCATTCCGTCGCTGGCTCTCATGGTGGTGTCCAGATAATGATGTGGGCTTCGTAGACAATTGGCGGACTTTCTGAGGAAGACCTGGTCTGATTAGGAGTGACGGCATCCATCCTACTTTGGATGGAGCAGATCTCATATCCAATAATATTACAAAGTTTATTAGTGGACCTAATCCATGACAACCCGGAGTTGAGATCAGGAGACAGAGTTGCAGTCTTACACATTTCTCTGCTTCTTTCCGGGCAGTAACCCACTCAAATCCCCATAGTGACTGTGTCTGCCCCACGACCACTGAAATTAATCAAATCCATGGTTAACAGAAGAGGAGTTTATACATGAAAACCTAATTAAAATAAACACCACCGCTGCAAAAGTGCAACTAAATCGAAAAATTAAATGTGGGCTCTTAAACATCAGATCTTTATCAACGAAAGCTGGATTGGTAAATTATTTAATATCAAATAATAAGATTGATTTATTTTGTCTCACTGAAACCTGGCTGAGACGTGAAGTCTAAATGAATTCACTCCACCTGGTCATATTAATACTCACATTCCTCGAGGCATTGGCTAAGGAGGTGGAGTTGCGGCCATATTTGACGCAAACCTCTTGATCAATCCAAAACTAAAGTATAACTCTTTTGAAAGCCTTGTTCTTACGCTCTCAAATCCAACATGGAAAACAATAAAGCCAATTTAATTTGTTACTGTGTACTGTGTACTGTGTGCCCTCCTGGTCCGTATTCTGAATTTCTATCTGAATTCTCAGAATTTTTATCAAGTTTAGTCCTTAAAACAGATAAAGTAATTATTGTAGGTGACTTTAATATTTATGTGGATGTTGATAGGGACAGCCTTAATAATGCATTTATCTCAATATTAGATTCAATTGGGTTCAGTCAAAATGTACATGAACCAACTCAAACCCAACCCAAATCTTGTTGATAGCGCTGCAGCCTCACTGCGAATAACACTCGACTCTGTCGCTCCTCTAAAGAAGAAGATCATAAAACAATTCCGCAAACTAAAACAAAAGTCGAGAAATCTTGAAAGTAAATGGCGTTCCACTAAATTGGAAGAATCTCGTTTAGTCTGGTTAGATCATCTTAAAACGTATAAGAAGGCTCTCCGTAATGCCAGAGCAGCTTATTACTCTTCCTTAATAGAAGAAAATAAGAACAACCCCAGGTTTCTTTTCAGCACTGTAGCCAGGCTAACAGAGAGCCACAGCTCTACAGAGCCTTCTATTCCTATATCTCTCAGTAGTGACAACTTCATGAGCTTCTTTAACGATAAAATTATAATTATTAGAGACAAAATTAATCTCCTGCCCTCAATTGGTAATGACTTAACTTCAACCTCCGGAATTTCAAAAACATTAGTAACTCATGAAATATATCTAGACTGTTTTACTCCAATCAACCTTAACCAACTAACTTCAACAATCTCGTCGTCTAAGCCATCAACCTGTCTTTTAGACACGATTCCAACTAAACTGTTTAAAGACTTTTACCCTTAATTAACACGTCGTTATTAAATATGATCAACCTGTCTCTATTATCTGGCTACGTACCACAATCCTTTAAAGTAGCTGTAATAAAACCACTTCTTAAAAAGCCTAGTCTTGATCCAGAGGTTTTAGCCAACTATAGACCGATATCTAACCTTCCCTTTCTCGCTAAGATCCTTGAGAAAGCGGTTGCAAAACAGTTGTGGGAATTTTTTTTTAACGTAATAATAGTTTATTTGAGGTTTTTCAATCTGGATTTAGAGTTCATCATAGCACAGAGACGGCACTCGTGAAAGTTACCAATGACCTTCTATTGGCATCAGACAAAGAACTTGTCTCTGTTTTCTTCTTGCCTCAGTGCTGCTTTCGACACTGTTGATCATGACATTCTACTACAGAGACTGGAACATTGTGCTGGCATAAAAGGAACCGCACTAAACTGGTTCAAGTCCCATTTATCTGAGCGATCTCAATTTGTATGTGTTAACGATAAAGCCTCCATGACAGCCAAAGTCAGTCTTGGAGTTCCGCAGGGTTCTGTACTTGGACCGATTCTATTCACCTTATATATGCTTCCTTTGGGCAATATTATAAGGAACCACTCTATAAACTTTCATTGTTATGCGGATGATACCCAATTATATCTATCAATTAAACCAGACGAAACCAATCAATTGGCTAAACTTCAAGCATGCCTTAAGGACATAAAAACTTGGATGTCTAGCAACTTTTTGATGTTAAACACAGACAAAACTGAAGCATTAATTTGGCCTCCACCACCACCGTAAGGAATCTTGTCATTATCTTTGATCAGGATCTGTCTTTTAACTCCCACATAAAACAAATCCCAAGGACTGCCTTCTTTCATCTACGTAACATTGCAAAAATAAGACACATCCTGTCTCAAAATGATGCAGAAAAACTAGTCCATGCATTTGTTACTTCAAGGCTGGAATACTGCAACTCATTGTTATCAGGTTGTCCCAACAAGTTGCTTAAGACTCTTCAGTTGATCCAAAATGCAGCGGCACGTGTATTGACAAGAACTAGGAAACTGGATCATATTACTCCCGTATTAGCTGCTCTGCACTGGCTCCCGGTAAAATACAGAATAGAATTCAAAATCCTTCTCCTGACTTACAAATCAATTAATGGTCAGGCTCCAGCATATCTTAAAGATTTCATAGTACCTTATAAACCAACTAGAGCATTGCGCTCCCAGACTGCAGGCTTACTTGTAGTTCCTAGAGTCTCTAAGAGTACAATGGGAGCCAGAGCCTTCAGCCATCAAGCTCCTCTCCAGTG
Source organism: Cottoperca gobio (assembly GCF_900634415.1). Taxonomy (NCBI): domain Eukaryota; kingdom Metazoa; phylum Chordata; class Actinopteri; order Perciformes; family Bovichtidae; genus Cottoperca; species Cottoperca gobio. The sequence continues at coordinate 12,544,922 of NC_041368.1, forward strand.
GAACCAGCTTCCAGTTTGTGTTCGGGAGGCAGACACCCTCTCCACATTTAAGAGCAGGCTAAAGACTTTCCTTTTTGATAAAGCTTATAGTTAGGGCTGGCTCAGGTTTGCCTTGGATCAGCCCCTAGTTATGCTGCTATAGGCTTAGACTGCCAGGGGACACCTCCCTGCTCTCTTCCTTCTCTTCCTCTCTCCTCCCCTCCCTCTCTCTTCTTCTCCCTCTCTATCTGTATGCATTTATGTAAATGTATGTTACTAACACATCATCCGGGGCATCATCCCCGGAGTTTCTGTGTCTTTCATGTGGCAGGTTGCCACTGATAAAATTTACGTCAGGATCAGGAATCGTGGCTGCGCCTGCTGCCCTGGTCCTGCTGGACACCGGGAAGCCTTTTTGACATTTTCCTGGATTCATCCATACGTTCTCTTTTTTCAACACAACATAATTTCTGTCAAATGTTGTATTTGTACTATGTTGTTTATCCTGTACACACAACATCTATTGCACGTCTGTCCATCCTGGGAGAGGGATCCCTCCTCAGTTGCTCTCCCTGAGGTTTCTTCCATTTTTTTCCCCCTTTAATTATGGGGTTTCTTTTAGGAAGTTTTTCCTTGTGCGATGCGAAGGTCTAAGGACAGAGGATGTCATATCCTGTACAGTCTGTAAAGCCCACTGAGACAAATGTAGAATTTCTGATATTGGGCTATATAAATAAATTTGATTTGATGCATGAACATGAATAGTGCAAATGATCAAGTAATTTCTCTCTTCAACTTTAGAAAAACCAACCTGCTTTTGTTTATGGCGCTTTAAGTGTGTTAGATGTTGCAGTCCAACAAAGCTGCATCACACAATTGATTATTGTTATAATACCATTTAACGTGATATTTTAGGCCACAATAGCCGTCGAATGAAAATATGATGGCAGTACACGCATAAATACTCATACGTTTCTAATCGCTGAGGCTGCAAAATGTTTTTTGAGCGTTCAAAAACGTTTTACGGCCTCAGCGTTCAATAACGTACACCAGCGTATTGCCGATATTCCGTATACGCCGGCATACGTTTCCACCATACGGCGAAGGAATATGCTATGCATTATGCATCTGTTGGGCATTCGTCAAATACGTTGGCCATTCGCGCTGATACATTTTGTATAAGTACGTGATACGCTATCAATAGGCTCTGTATACGTTCATATAGGTTGTATGTGCTAATTTTCATATGCGCCAGCATACGTTTCTGCCATACGGAACTCTGTGACAGGGCCTTAAGAAATATTCAGTGACAATATATTCAATTTTTTTATGGTTATGTTTTGGCACTCTCAGCACTCGCTTTTGGTGAAAGAAAGTTTGTGGAGTTGATTGAATTAAACAGTAGCGCACAAGTTAGGACAGTTTGAAATTTGAAACCAAGTTTTTAGGGGATTTAAGGCTTTGGTGGATTTCTTTTCAAATACTTCTTTACAACATTATGCAATAACTTAAGACCTTTGTCAAGCTGGCATAACAAATAGGTAGAAGATAAATGTAATTTAATGTAAATTATTAATATTCATGCATCTGCACCAAAATTATCCATCCATCAAACTTTAACTAAAACACCAAAAACAAAAGAAGAGAAATGCTCAGCTTTTTTTCTTAATACACAGATTACTAAACAAAAGAAGAACGTCAGAACAGTTCATATCCAGCCCCATGGCTTCTGTTCTCATGATCTTCTCCACATGTTGCCTCTGACGGTCTGATTCAAAGCTCTTTTCAGTCCCACCCACCTTCCCTTTAATCTCCACTGCAATCTTACCCTACCTCTCTTCCTAAATTTTTGATTTCCTCTTTATCTGTGTCCACCCCGTCATTGCCACCCACCTCCACCTTTTGATAAAAATTTTCTCTGACATCAATAATATCTTTACATTTCTCTTTAAACCTCTGTTTACCTCGGCAGACTTGCCCTCCCACTCTGTCTCTGTCTCTGTCTCTTCCTCTGTCTTTCTCTCTCTGACCCCTGTCACATTCAGTAAAGTTCTGATGAGAAGCTACCTAACACTGCATTGTCTGATCAGGTGTTGTCGAGTAAGCGAGTTTGCAGCCCCGATCTCTTGGGGTCAGCTTAATGCTATCCTCTGCTGGATCTCTGCTTGTAACCTGCTCTGCTGGGGCCTACATTTGTGCTCCAACTGTCGATTGGCCCCCTCGGATGCTTACTCCTACAACATACTACAACTCATCTCCATGCCAAACAACCCACACAGTGCTAAGATGTCTAGGTCTGCATTATATTTGCATGCATTAGTTTTCTAATGACTCAGCTAATAGTGTTGGTATTTTTAATGCATATTTGTATTACTATGGTAATACTACTGAAAAGTCTATTGACATTTCTTCTACCAGAGTCTATTCAATTATTCTCTCTTTGTATCACATATCTAGCTGATTTTGGATTTAAATGTCTGCTTATCATTGCCATGCACACATATGCTTGTGCAAAAGTTGTGTGCTCATTTGAGCCAACTTGGAGAAAGGTACTAAAGGTGATACACAGGGGCAAGCAGCTCGATATCCCTCCATTTTCAAGTCAGATTCCACCTTGAAGAAGCTAAGAGGGTGATTATTGATTAATCACTATACATTAATGAGCTGAATTGATTTGAAAAGAGGGCTGCAGTGCAGATCACTGACAGTGGGAGAGTTTTTTATTGGTCATGCCAGACCTTAAAGGGGGCTACTTGTGTGCGGACATAACAGGACACCTATAGAGGAGGATGATGAAGAGGGGAGAATAAGGTAAACTCAGATTGTGTGGTTTGTCATGGATCTCATCCAATGTAAGATTTGTGCCGACAACATGTATAAGCAGCAGGGTTTATGTCCATCCCTATCATTCACTAGCCGGTTGCTTTGTGGCAGTAGTAAATATAGCCTGTGTGTGCTGGTGTGATTCTAATATGACAGCTGAAGAAAACTCTCCTTTAAAAAAAAGCACACAAAACTGGTAGAGAATCTACAGAATCCTGTGATGGCTGTGCTGTTTTGAGAACATGTATAAATATATTTTCTGGTAATAAGGAATTAACTTAATCTCTAAGCCTTTTTCAAACACATAATTTTTAAAGTGTATACCGGTATACTGTATATATCTGGTCAAAATCCCAGAGTCTTTCAGACAGTACTGTAAAAAGGACAATAGCTGATTTAAGGCCCTGTCACACATATCCGTATGGCGGAAACGTATACGAAAAATAGCTCACAATTTGTCAGTCCAAATATGTCTAACTTTTCATCAGATCGGATCGGAAAAGTGACGTATACAGATACGCATGTCTAACCTATTGATAGCGTATCACTTACTTATACAAAATGTATCAGACGAATACCCAATGAATGCATAACGTATACAAAAATATGGCGTATACAAAATATCGGCAATACGCTGGTGTACGTTGATATAAGGTAAGGCATAAGTAGTATTCGTCAAGAGCATGCAGTGTTACACTGGGGTGCGTTGTAAATACAGTATGTGAATATAGTACGTGAATACAGTACGTGAGTACGTTAGATATAGCCTACGTCGGCTGACGGTGAACCCTACAGCCAATTTATTGATAACAATTTGATAACATATGTTAAACTTATGCCTGACGGAGGAGTAACTTATTAAACGTGTTTCTACAGTACAGCTAGCGTTCAGCTGGTGTTTTGGGAGCTTATTGGGGTTTGAATATAGTATATAGGGTCCCTGTGAGTAGCTCATCCTCACTTCTTCACAGCACGTCTTGATGAATACATCAACCCAGCATCAGAGAGCATGGAGGATGCTCAGAGGCTGCGACAAGAGTACATTCTAGCCGTTCTCCAGCATCAGCATGACGTGAACCAAATGGCACTTTTCCAGCTCCTTTGGCCAGACGCTCTCATAAGTTTTAAATAAGTAAGTGATACGCTATCAATAGGTTTGACATGCGTATAATAATTTGTTATGTATTCGTTATGTATACGTCAGCTACAACACCGCTGTGGAAAAGTTGGACGTATTTGGACTCTGACAAATTTTTACCTAATTTTCATATACGCCGGCATACGTTTCTGCCATACGGAACTGTGTGACAGGGCCGTATGTCTGGTGTGTTCAGCGTATCGTCTGCGTCCTTCGAACGATCACAACTTACCCTTAATTTATATCAACGTATTGCCGATATTTCGTATGCGCCTGCATACGTTTCTGTCATACGGATATGTGTGACAGGGCCTTTAGTTTTTCTCTCAATTTGAAAGAAGAGTAACACTTGTCACCTGTGTTTAAACAGTATCAGGTATTACTTTCCTTCCCTCTGGCAACATTAACAAGTCTATATCTACAGGTCTATCAGGTTGGTATCATAGAATGTATATAAGAGGATGGAATCACAGTTACGTCACCCTTTGGTTTGTGGACTTTTGATGCCTTGAGTTTGGCATTTTGGCCTTCGCCATTTTAGGATTTTCACTTACACCATCTGGGTATTTGGCCGTACAATCAGGCGCTGAACAAAAACATCTTTAACATAACATAATATAACTTTCATGAACTGAAAACACAAACTGGACAATGCCGTGCTAGCGACTTTTCAATCACAAGGTAGCCACACACTAAAGCAAACCCTGCTTTATCTTCTATTTTACTCTGAATGGGAACATGATGCTGTATTGAAGAAAACTTTAAACTAGTGATTATGAACATAAACTCATTATAAAAAATGTCAGTGAGAAGTTTTCAGAAGAAACTCAGACGGGCACAACTTGTCACATGAGAATAGCTGGTCCACCTTAAAAGTCAGCCCACCTTAAGCTTGAGCTGTTGTTGTCGCTGATAGCCTTCGGAGCTAACTACAGCCCTATAACTTTTATCAGCAAGTGGTCTTGAGTATTGTAGGTAACCGGTATCGTAACGGTATACCGGTCTCAAGGTATAACGCAGTATGGCAGTTGACTGACATAAAAATATCTATTTAATATATTACTATAGCCTATATTCATTTATTTTATATCAGAGAATCTGACAATTACCCAGCACAGCAACATGTTTTAACCACATTTGGTTGTGTGGCCCTTCTGTAAGATTTAAATTTGAAAGGTTTACACATGAAGTTGACACTATACGGTAGCCCGGTCTACTAGAATTTTCTTTTTCTTCCTTTTTTGTTATGTTTATGATAGAAATGACAGACATTTTGTGATTATTTTAAGCACACATGTATACATATAGTCACAAAAAAGACAAATCAACCAGGTAGTTTGTTCATCCAAACAACACCTATTGAAATATACAGTATATGTTGTATCCAAATATAATATATATAATTTCACCTAAACATTTACATTTAGCACTTAAGTTTCTAAAAGGAGAAAATACTCTGTACTTTTCTTTAGTCAAGTATTGAATTCACACAGGAAAAAAGGCTTTACCCTGTGCATGTGCTATATTGTGAAATGTATCATTATTGAGATATGAAATGACAAATATCAGGATTGAAGACTTTGACCATAACGCTCAGCCTTAATTAGCATTTCAAACGGCCACCTAGAGCTGCTAACCTGGACTGTGAACTCTGTTTTTCTACTTTTTAATTTGCAAAATTCATATAGACACCGTCGATACATAAAGAAGCAGAAGACAATACTGTCCAAAGATTTCTTTCTCCACACTGGTACACCGCACAGACACAAGCACAACCTGTCTCTCTTCTTCTATTCCTTTCCAAAATACTTGATTGTACGGTTTTCAATCAACTCTCGTTTTACCTTCACCAGAACAACCTTCTTAATCCGCACCAATTTAGTTTCAAGGCAGGCCACTCAACTGAGACTGCCCTCCTCACTGTCACTGAGGAACTTCACACTGCTAGAGCAGTCTCCCTCTCCTCTGTTGTCATCCTTCTGGACCTTTCTGGAGCGTTCGACACAGTGAACCACCAGATCCTCCTCTACACCTGGAAGTCTCAGACTCTGCTCTCTCCCTGCTTGAATCCTACCTAAAGGACTTGGAGAGGGTCCCTTGTCAACTCACGTCTGGGATAGCTCAGGGCTCTGTCCTGGGTCCCCTCCTCTTTTCTCTGTACACCAATTCACTTGGCTCTGTCATTCACTCTCATGGCTTCTCCTATCACAGTTACGCAGGTGACACTCAACTGATTCTGCCTTTTCCCAGGTCTGAAACCCAGGTGGAAGTCTGAATCTCTGCTTGTCTGGCGGACATCTCTCAGTGGATGTTCGCACACTATTTATAACACAACCTCGACAAGAATGAACTGCTTTTCCTTCAGGGGAAGGGCTCTCCCATCGTTTTAGTTTTTAGAGTAGGCTATGTTTGCTAGTTTTAGTTTAGTTGCAGTTTTTGAGAAAAGTTTAAATTTTCATATTTAGTTTTATTTATTTATTTGCCAGCTATAATGTCTCAGTATGTACCTACATGTAGATACAAATCTGTGTAGAAATACCCAGAATGTTTATTCTTTGTGCTACTTTAGTGTCCGATGTGAAGTAATTGTGGCATAGTGCCATATACTGGAATGTCAAATCTATTCAGTTTCTGTGGTTAAATGTCACGAGAGTTGATGGAAAATTACCCTGTCTTCTTTTTTGTTTAGTGATATAAAACTGAACTTAATTTACTTTAATTTAAATTTTATATGAGTTAGTTTTTTAACCAGGCAATATAGTAAGTTTAGTTATAGTTTTTCTTTAGTTTCAGTTTACGACAATGTTTTTCAATGCTTATTTTCTTTTATAGTCTCAGTTTACTATAATAACCCTGGTCCACAATCAGCCCCTTTGCCAATGCAACAGCAGAAGAACATCTGGTATTATTAAATAAACAGCCAGTTTCATCAAACCAAAACAGGGATTGTCCAGGCCACAAATAACAGATGCACAATAATGATTCCAATAGCCTTTTTCTAAGAAATAAAGATGTATTATTACAGTTTATTCTAATTGTTTTGTCACATTTGCAAAGTTGGAAAATTGGCAGCAACACAGACATGGAGGTTTCGGTTTGACGGAAACGGATGTGATTGGCTAGAGTAACTATCAGCAGGATTTCCCTTCAATGATAGGACTTGTATTGAGCCAGTACCAAAAAGTCTTTAAATGTCTATTACCTAACAATACCACAAACGCTGCTTAATAAGCAAGACTTTCATGCCCAGACAAATATGAGGCGAAGCTTTTTGCATTTCTCACACTAAATACTGTACAGTATCTTATCTACAGTACATCAGTCTTTTCACCATGTTTTTGAATTACAATGCTGTTTGAAGCACAGTAGACATATGTGAACACAGTGGTGCAGAATGAAATGAAAGTCATCATGAAGCACAAAGCTCTGCTCATCGCTCATCATTTTCATGTTCAATCTGTTTAGATGCAGTCTTTAGCTCCAGGGGGGGGAAAACACTCTAAATTCACTGTTTCTTCCCCAATCAGCCATGAAAGTATATGGCCTCTTTATGAAGGATGTTTGTTCAGAGACATTTCTGTAATATGCATAATTTACCTTAAGCATACTACACTTACTAATTGTGCATGAATAAGGCAAAACATTTCTCAGTCATGAATTGAATAATTCAGAAGTCTACCAGTGACACCAAAGGAGTAAAACATTGCTCAAATAAATGAAGAAATTACATTACTCTCTCTCCTGAATTAATGCATTTAGGAAAAAAGCTTTTGTGGAAAGGAATGCACTGGTGTTTATATATTAAGAAGTTCTACAAAAAAGTTTACTTTACATTAAATGTTTAACATAGTTGTATCATTTATGAATAGTAACCACAACACAAGCACCTGCAAGCACAATATCAAGGAGATGTTATACTTTTAATTGTGCTAATCTGTGTCATGGCACATTTTACTTTTTCAGTGACAAGAGAGAAGGTGATGTTGGCAACACATCACATAAATCTCCATTCAGAGCTTTCAAATAGAAAGTACATCAGAGAATCTGACAGTTTCCCAGCACAGCAACATGTTTTAACCACAAGGTTTACACAGGAAGTTGATGTGACACTGGCCCGGTCTACTAGAATCTTCTTTTTCTTCCTTTTTTGTTACGTTTATGATAGAAATTACATACATTTTGTGATTATTTTAGGCACACATGCATACATATAGTCACATAAATGACCAATTAACCAGGTAGTTTTTTCTTCCAAACAACACCTATTGAAATAAATATGTTATATCCAAAATTCCATCAATTTCCAAATCAGAATCTCAATCGACCTTTGGATATTCTCTCTTCCAATCACATTTTGTGAATGTGTTGGTGCCAATGTGTGTCACTCACTAGATGGATACTGCATATATTCAATTCATAAATTCAAAACAGAAATCTTACATTCTACTCAAACTAGTCAGGTGTTTGCATGTACATCTGTTAACATTTCCAATAATGTCCCCCATTGCATTAGAACACCATTTGTTGTGCAGTTGTAGCCTATATGGTAATTGGTAACTGGAAACAGATGTGCAACTAGAGAGAGTACTTAAACTGCATACGATGGTAATGATTATTTTTAAAACTAATTTCACAATGTATTGTTCCTGCAGGTCTCTGCATGATTACATGTTTGGGAATGCAAAAGCTCCATGGGTATGGGAAGTCATTTTAGCTGAGCGTTGCATTTATTCAACAACTTGTTTATTGTTACTGCTGCTGAGTGCAGCAGCTGCCATTGTGTGTCAAACAGGTGAAGCTGCAAGAAAACAACTGTACTGTGAACTCTTGGGTTTTATGAACTATGACAACAACAGATATTAAGTTGATAACTTTTAACAGTGAATCTACAGTTGTTTGTGCATAAAAGCTGTGATGCTGCGCCATTCCTTGTGGAAAGGTATGTTGATGTTTATCAAATGTTTATCTGCAGTCTTAAATGCACATTCGACACAAGAGGACTGAATAATAGGAAAAAGCTCTCTGGCAGGTTTTTGATCGACTAAATAAACCTATTGGACTTTTTCAAGTGAATTACATTACATTTTAAAACTAAGACATTATGAAAACAAATGTAATTAAATGAAATAGATTATTTGTTTAATTCATTAGAAAACATGTAAAACTAATTTGCTGCATTTTCAGTTCTGTCATTAAACTTAATTGAACGATAAAAGGAACGAGCGGAGAAAGATGAAAACGATAGCAGTGACTCACCCGGTCTTTTCTCGTTTCGACTTTTTCGACCCCCGCATAGTCGTACTTTGGAGATCAGGACCAGGATCTGTTTCTGGCACAAGGACTTGTTGCTCTTAGGACAGGGCTTGCGCTTGTTGGCTACCGGTCGGTTGCCTGGGTCCTCCTTGACCGCCCGTTTCTGTCTAATGAGAGAGCTGGCGAGAGCTGCCATCTTCCCCCCCTCTCACCTTTGGGAGGGGGGTTTGTCTTCCTTCCCAGTACCCCCTTTTGCTGGTTTGGCTTTTGCTTTCCTCAAAAAAAACTAGAGTAGGACAGACGGTTTAGAGAAGCCCCCACAGGGGAGATCGGGCTTCTAAGTGGGTTAACAGGGAAGAGTTTAGTTTGAGGGTTCCCTTAGAGACGGAAGAACTGGAAGAGATGCAAGTTCACCTGCAGTCCAATTTAAAGCCAACCAAAAATAAAAATATCACACTAACAGAGCACATGAAAAAGTGCCACAGTCACATTGTCAGTTTTAAAAATAACAGAAAGACCAAGGTTAGAATGACTGACTTTAAAAAAAGGGGAAGATGGAGACATATTGCTACCCCTCTTCCCCACTCATCTTCACATTAAAATGGCCAAGTTCAAAATATTATATTGCAAAATAAACTAACCTACTTTGACGAGACAACGCCACAGAGAAGGAGCTCAAAATGTTTTACATATAAAAACACTTTTACTGAAGAAAAGTGAAATCATTTTGGATGCTAGGAAGCTCATAAAAGCGCGAGAAAAATCAAACAGTCTGTCACCATTTGTGCAGTCCACGGAGATCCAACTTTGCCTCATATTTAAATGTGGCGGCGTGGAATAATGAGCTGAGAGTCCGAGCGGTAATCCAGCCGATTTAAATCCAGAGGCAGAACAGCAGGCGGGACGTTTACAGTCTTCGCGGGAATGAAGCCGGGAACAGAGCGGAGACATGGACACAGACAGACAGAGATTCCTCATCTGCCTCCGATGGCACGCTCCTTTCCCACAGTCCTCACTGAACCCCCCCTCCCTCCTCCTCCTTCCCCTCCTCCTCCTCCTCCTCCTCCCCCTCCTACGCCTCCCATCCAAAGTCAGCGAGTGGTTGTGAGAGTATATGTGCGTGAATTCCAGCAGCCACCATCAGTAGAGGTGACATTCATGAGAGAGAGAGAGGGAGAGAGTGAGCAAAAAAGAGGGACGGACGGAGGGAGGGAGGTAGAGGCTGTGATGTGTGAGAATGAGCTTGACTGGGAGAGGGAATGGGCGAGAGACGGGCAACAGACACCGCTCGCAGAGGCTACAGTTTTTATTTTATTTTACATCAACGCCCCCCTCCCTAAAAAAAAAAAATAAAATGATTTGACTGCCACACTGACAGAGACAGTGTCAGAGGGAGAGACGAGAAGAAAGGGAGAGTGCTTAAGGTGCAAATTGTGACAGTTCTCTGTTTCCTCGAGAGGAACAGCATCACCATGTGTTACCTTCCTGTCACATGTACACACACACACACACACACACACACACACACACACACACACACACACACACACACACACACCAGCATATTCTGTAGTAGAGTCTTCCCTGCTGTATAATTGTCCTACTATCCAGTCACTGTTCTTCTTCACCCCCCCCTTGACGCCCTCACTACTCATACAGTAGTAACCTCAACAGTCTGCCTGTCATTTGCTTCCTTCAGCTCTACATACGAAATGGGAGTAAAAATAAAGTCACTTTGTTCCCTGAAACTGACATTTAGTGTCTGACATATCTGACTGCTGGCTTACGCTAACCCTGACAGAAACATGAGCTTGGACAGATTGAGTTAGACAGCTAACCCTGCCAACACACACACACACACACACACACACACACACACACACACACACACACACACACACACACACAATATCCCTCAGCCCCCCAGCCCCCCTCCCCTTCAAAAACACCCATACAAAAACAACAAACAAACAAGCATATACTGTGGTTTGTGTTTCCGCAGCTCGTTCATTTTCGCTACTTGTATTTAGTTACAAATGCAAGGGCTGACTTAAGAGATTTCTCTTATAATTTAGGGCAAAACAAACTTCCACAAGTATCAGTAGAGAGCACAAATCATGCTGACATACTTTTCACACAAAATAGCGTGTTCTGGTAAATGACAATGCCCTGTAGTCAAGCATTCCTCTTCTTGTTGAGTTGCAACAAAAACAAGGTTTATACTTCCCTTTTTCCTTCTGCAAAACAACCTGATTTAAGACAAACAGCATATTCGGAGTAATGGAAAAATAAGCAAAGCTGTCCAAACATTTACATAGATTTCTATAAAATGAAATTCTCAAAGGATGTTCAGTGTTTAAACTGCATTATTTTGGCTATATGTAATGTAGATGTAAGTGGTATGATCATGTATAAATTGTTAGATTTCTGCAGGAAAATCGTCCACCTTCAATGTCAAAGTACACTAATGCATACATTAGCTTGATACATCAAGGCCATGATGTGAAAAGCTCATTCACTGTCAAAAGATCTGCAATACAACTGAATATACACACACTGGGAACATCTCAGGTCCGCCCCTCCGACTCGAACCCAATAAATCAACTTATCTGAGAGCTAATCAATCCAATTTTATTTGTCACGGCGCCTCTTTTAAAAGCCAATTGCCAGGGAAACCAGCAGCGGAAGCAACCTGAAAATGCAAGGTCGATTCAAATCGTTCCTAACAATGGCGAGCAAGGTCACCGTCTGTCAGGGCTTGATTGACAGGTGACAGCGGATGCTTGGTCCCCACGGAGGGACGAGGGCACGACGGGGGCGAAGGAGAAGGAACCGCAAATGAGATAATGCGTTTTGTATTGACGAGGAAACAGAAAATATATTTTTCTCCTTTTCTAATCATTCGTTCCCTTTCTGCGTTCTCCAACAATCCTCCGCTACGCACACACTCGTCTTTTTTCTCTGGTTTAGGAATCAATCTCCTAATGGACGTCACATCACAAACATTGCCAAAGGTTGTTCTTCTTTTTGCTTTCTCAAATCACAAGTACATGCCAAGTTACACCAAAAGAAAGCTATGTGGGGATTCTCGGGACATTAGACAGTCTCAAGGTTAACAAGTGTATCATTATAATAACATTTCTTGCCAAAAATATAAGTGAACTCATTAAGAGTGAAACCACTTTTCCTAAGAGCTATCACTTGTATGAACACCCCCCAACCAACAACTAAACACCCATTATGTCAGGACTCTACGTTACTGCCATTAGTTATTCCCAATTTATTACCATATAAATGATAGTCTTTTGTGTTGCTCATATATCATTTGTACAAAGCTCACACTTTTCAACAAGGTTCTTAAACTCGCATCTAATCCAGGATTTACTGTGCGGGATAGCTCAGCCCTATAGTGGTATTATTGAACCCTCTTTGGTAAAGTGGAGGAAAAACAATCTGCATAAATCAAGGTGTAAGTAAGAAAATTCAAAATAGCAAATAAGCATTCTGTCACGTGTCCATATATGAATTATCGTCATCTGAATGATGCTCAAAGGGGGATTAAATGCAGATGTTTTACTAAAAACAATCCATGCCACAATCCCTGCATGCATATCAATTCACATAGAGGCCGATGGTATTAACAGCATATCCTCTTTGAAAGTGCTTTATGATGAAATGTTTTTCCCAGTATAACGGTTCCCACGTGTTGGTGCTTTCTGTGTTACCTAACGAAGACTTCTATAATCTTTACTAGATGGGATGAATAGATACTATACGAGGGTGAGGGATCTGTGTTTCTGTATCCATCAGTGGTGTAAAGAAAACAAGTACATTTACTCAAGTCCTGCACAGTTTTGAGGTACTCAACTCTACTTTACATGAGTATTTCCCATACATCTTACTGTACTTATCAATCATCCAATCACCCAAACGCCGTGGTAGTGACCTGTCAATCACAAGGCAGCCACCCCCTAAAGCATACCCTGCTTTGTCATGTTCTTTACTCTAAATGGAACCATAATTCATGCTGTATTGAGGAAGGTTTGAAACTAGCGATTTAGACTATGCACTCATCTTTAAAATGTTCACTGAGTTAATAAATCAAGTGAGAAGTAATTAAGTAGGTAATTTTCTCATAGACTTCTCTACAATCTGACTTCTCTTTGCAACCAGTGGAGTCGCCCCCTGCTGGATATTAGAGATATTGCAAGTTTAAGACACTTTCGCATTTACCTGGAGGTTGCCGCTTGGTATTTCCACTTCATTCTTTCTCATACTTCTAATCTACCACCTAGTTTATCTCCCAAATTTCTCTTGCGAGATTTCAGAATGAGACTTCTCCTTCAGCGAGACTTGTTCAGACACAATAACAAATAGACCGGATCAAGCAAAAGGTAAAGAAAAAAACGTCATATTCCTCTGTATGGTCCTTTCCATAATGTTGTCAGACACTTATAATACCAATCTGAGCCTGTCAATGGCAAAAACAAGCACTTGTATTGGACATACATTGACGGTGCGGAATTTGCCCGATTTGCAGCTTCTCGCAGCGGTCTCGCTCAATACTGGACCAATTTCAAAAATTGTTATCCTAATTAGAAGAAGTCTCCCTTTTGAATTGGGTGAGGAAAAGGTAATGCAATATACTTCTGTCCACCAATCGAGATTTAGCAGCATTTGAATCAAAATATGATGACAGTTGTTGGCTTGTTTGTTAATGTTGTCAGCCGACTGTCAATCACATCTGCTCAAACCAAACCTATAAAGTCCTGGACTAAAATAGTTGTGTATAAGTTGTTAAAACTAGCTTCCCCTCTACCAGTTACAACAATAAAATGCTACTTTAGCCGTGATCTAATCATGTCAAATATATCAATTTCCTGCAGAATGAGGACTTTTATGTGTTCACCATGTGACTACAGGCAATAATGTAGACAGTATGGTTGCTGCAAGGTGTCCTTTAATTATAGTTTAACTATGATATAATGTATAGTATGGGTTTAACTATGCAGTCATGTTTACTTAAACACACAAACACAAAGTCAGAAAGAGTTAAGCACATCAAAACAATTGGCCTAGTTCTGTCTCTTTCTCCCTCCTCTCTTTATCACTCTCTCTCTCCTTCAGTCCCCTCTCAGCTCATCATGCCGTCCACAGATGACAGGAGGTATTCTTCGTTAATCCCCCTCTGTTATGCGACCATGTGGAATCTCAAGCCCGCTTCTTGCATATAGAAATAATATTTCCAATGTCCATGACCCATGGGTGGGTTGCTCATTAACTTTGAGCAGCACATATCATTCTCAGTTTCATTCTTTATTTAGCCCTGTTCAGATCAGTCTCTGGTAATTAGGTTTTAATCGTGAGAATTACTTGGTGTGTGAGACAGATGCAGATTTTTTTTTTCTTCTGTACACAACTACTCCTGATTTGGACTTTCTGTGAATCAGGCTTTTTTATTTTTTTTATTTTAGCCCAAGGCGTGTGTGCAGTACTCCATATTCATTATTGTTTTTCATTGTGTATTGCCAAGCTTTGATGGAAAGCAAATAAGAATCAGTTATCTATTATCAGTAAGTTGTTTTATAATACTGGGCCAAAACACACGCTTGTACTTTTTTTGTTTGCCAGAATTCACGATTTTGTTTATGTTCAGAATTTTATTTCATTACATTACATTATAGGTCATTTAGCAGACGCTCTTATCCAGAGCGACTTACATTGAACTAAGTACAGGGACAGTCTCCCTGGAGCAACTCAGGGTTAAGTACCTTGCTCAGGGGTACAATGGTGGCAGCCTGGTATTGAACTCCCTCCCTATTGAACTTTCCTCAGGTACCATCATCATTTCTGGGTTTGAACAAAACGCAGTTAAGGACTGTGTCTAAAATGACACCCTACTATATAGTGCAGTGCAGTGCACTACATTTAATGTCCGCTAACTGTCTGCTGTTTGGTGCTGAGCAGGTAGAGTGGAGTTTGTAGCCTGCTGCAGTCTGAAAATACAAAATGGTAAAGTTGTGTGCCCGAAAGCTAAATAATGAGCTGAAACCAGTGGACGTAGTCACTGTGACGTTACCTATCGGTTTGTTGACTACCGTTTTTATGCCTTGAGTGTGACATTTTAGTTGTTGCCATCTTGGTTTTTTGGAGCTAGAAGTGACCATATTTGGCGAGTGGGTGGAGCGGAGGAGGAGTGAGGCCCGGCGGAGCCAGGCACTGTTAGCATAAGAAATGCTAAGTTACCAACTAACGCTTGCTTGGATATCAAGGTGCATCCGTAATTCACGTTAACTGTGATATTGACTGGGATGTAATCTTGGATAGTGTAACACATGAACAGCCGACTCCATAGAGTGTCTTTTAGTACAACCAAACTGCTGAACAACGCTTTGGTAGCAACTTGTCAATCACAAAGTAGCCACGCGCTAAAGCATAAGGTATTTAATCTAGACAATTTAATCAATTAAAACATTTTTTCACACATTTCTATTCTATAAGAAGACTTCTTTTTACAACCAGTGGATTCGCCCCCTGCTGGCCATTAGCACAATGGGCCACCTCCAATCATCTATTGGTTATTTACAGCCATCACCAGACACAGACTTTGGTCTTAAATTGTAGTCTTGGATCACAATCATTTTACTCGAAAATGTTATCAAAGGTTTAACTTTCTAAAGTTATTCTGTATCAGTAAACCATAAGAATGAACAAACAGAAAGATGAACTCAACTCTTCCACATTCTATTTGCAAGTGGGGTGCTATCTTTTCCCATTGCCTTCATCTCCACTGTTGCCTGAGGTAAAATCTCAGCAGGTAAATCTGCAGGATTAAACATTCCTCTCTCAAAGTAAGTAAAGATTACTTGATGAAAGCACATTTCGGGAGGCCTCTGTCTTAGTGCTGTTCAAAGCCCACTGTCCCCCCAGCCAGTTCAACCATCACTACCCTAACCCCCATCACTCTCTCCTGTGTGATCCCTATCACCGTTGGCAGCTACTGCTGTGATGACCTATAGACCTGCTCATGTGGTAGAAGACACGGGGTGCTTTTAAATTAATTTGATTTCACCCGTGTCTTCACTAGCATCCTAAAAATCCTTTAACTTTTTTGTAACTTTGCATGCAAAAGTTATATTTTCACATATGTCTGTCCTAATCTGAAGAAACACAATTTATATGTTATATAATGTTATATTCAGCATACTCTAAAATAGGGATGTCAAGAGAACTAATACATTGGTAACAAATCGATGGAAAAATTCTGAAAACGTTAAGTTACTGGTTTTTCTACAGTACCACAGGTACCTTAGTGCCCAGTAGTATCGTCAGGGCTAAAGACTAACATCGCGTCGTCTTATACCTTATTTTTTACCTACATTGTAAACAACAAATCCGTGTTATAATCGGCAGCAGCTAGTTAATGTTAACTTTTAGCAGCCGATGGAGCGTGGTTCCATAGAGTTGCACTATGATTCGTTCAGGCTCTATTCAGTAAAAAAGTTGGGCGAAGACATAATATATCGTTATCATGATGTGTTTTAATGTAGTCTTGTAAAAAATTGTTCTTGGCGAGAAACCTAAATAAATTCAGTATGCAAATGGTAATAAAAAAAGTGTATGTTGAATTACATGTGATTTATTGTTTTCCTTTAGTTTTTTACTGTGCTATCAAATTGGTATCAAGAATCAGGGAATTTCACTGGTATTGGTATCAACTATTTAATTTATGTTATTATGACATCACTACGCTAAACAACCTTTGGATAAAAAAACTTCAACAATTAGAATACTTTTGAATTGAAAGAAATATTGCACTTAAGGTGCTTATTAAACCATATACATATACATATATATTATATATATATATATAAACCAGTTTGACGTAGGTTCTTTCAGTTGTGCCTAGTTTCAGTCTATCAGCCTGGACCTAACACCATTGTCTGGATGGAGTAAATTGTTGCAGTCTTTATCCTCTAAAAATAATTGTGAGTCATTCAGGATTAGGAGTTATTTAATTCAGGATAATGATAACTATTTTCAAAGCACTTAACTGTGTCATAAAAAAAAGAAACAACGGCCTCTGAACCTCCAAACATTTCCTCTTTTTTCTTAAAAGCCACTGGATGCATGTTGAAGACAAGTATGAATAGTCCGACGCAACAGTAATGTTTAGTGTGATTAATGAAAGTTAGGGATGATCCCTGCTGTTCAATCCTCAATCTCCTTTTCCCCTGCTCCACAATCTTCATCCCTCATTTCTATAAAATGAATGAAAACAGAAATCGGCCTATGTCAGATTAGGATGACCTTTCATTTCATGGATTAGGAATGGAAATGAAATGTTTGGGTTTAAATAATGACTTCTGATTTATGAATTAATCTAGCTAGAACCGAATCTCATCATCCCTCACACTGTTCTCGGTAAACACAGACAATGCAGGAATGTGTGTGCACATGTATGGAAATACTGCAGTTTTTAAATGTTATTATTATGATGTATTCATACATGTATGAAGTGGTTCCGCAGAGAATCCAAGCTAAGCAGGAATGTAGAAGGCTGTGTATTTAATATAAATATTGATTTTGTGTTTCTGGAGGTCTCTCAAGTGTTCCATCAATCTTTTTGGCGTTTCACTTCTACACGTACTGCAGATAATAAGAATTACTCATTCAGAACTCATTTAGAATTCAGAACATTATTGCAGAATGCTTTGATGGCTTCAGAAAAGAGATTTCTCTTTTTCTACTGATGAAAGCTAACGATGCCAGAATTTTTTAGAACATGTGAAGAAATACCAAAACTGCAATTACTGTATGTGCTTTCTTCTGGTAGTTAATTACACACAGTCTGATATACTCCATTTTGGGGTGAGACTGATGTAGAAATGCAGCTTGGATGGTGAAGGAGGATGTGGCGTGCATGTCCTTGGGGTTATCAAATGACACCTCCCATCACAGATGTTTTGCTGAATTTGGATCATAACACCTCTAGAATGCTCAAAAAACTAACTTCTGGCACCAAAACCACCTCACCTGCTCTCAACACGGTGCACTCTCTGTGGATTATTACTGTTATTTTATCAATTTGTCTAACAATCTAGGTTATGTTACAAAGCGTAGCTCATTTCATGCTCAGTTCCTCTTAAAATGTGGGAGCAGACACCTCTAGTGCTTTGTACTCATTAGCCTAGCATTAACAATCAATCAAAAAACTTTATTGTCATTTCGAGATTATACAATGTACAATTCAAATGAAATTTCGTTGTCCTGGCTTACTGTAAAAGTGACTGAGTAATTGGTCACAAATATTTAAAAGTGTCGTGGTGCTGATGCATAAAATATATATTAAAAAAAATATGTGTACTTAAAATATAAATGTACTTTATATAAATAACACATATACACTAATCTACATTTAAGAGTTCTAAGAGTGGAGTTCACATTGCTCAGGAGAAAAGTTATTTTTGGTTCAACAGTCTGAAACTGTTGCAGAATCTGGTTGTTCTGCTCCTTATGCTGCGGAACCTCTTGCCAGAGGGCAGCAGGGAGAACAGGCCGTGGTGGGGGTGCGTGGGGTCTTTTATAATGTTCTGGGCTCTGGTAAGTCAACGTTTATTAGCAGTGTCTCTGATGGAAGGAAGAGACGTCCCGATGATCCTCTCCGCTGGCCTCACCACTCTCTGCAGAGACTTCCAGTCTGAGGTGTTGCAGTTTCCAGACCAGATAGAGATGCAACTGGTCAGTATGCTCTCTATGGTGCCTCTGTAGAACGTGGTGAGGATGGGAGGGGGGAGCTGTGCTCTTTTAAACCTGTGCAGAAAGTGCAGGCGCTGCTGTGCCTTTTTCACCAGTGAGGAGGTGTGAAGGGACAAGGTCAGACTATTTGTGAGTTACACCCCCAAGAACCTTGTGCTGTCTGTAGTCTTGACTGCTGTGGCGGTGGTGTGTGCCAGTGGTGTGTGTCAACAATGATCTCTTTTGTTTTGTCAACATTCAGGATCAGGTTGTTGGTGTGACACCAGTCTGTCAGATGTTTCACCTCCTCCCTGTAGGCCAGTTCGTTGTTGTCCCTGATGAGTCCCACCACAGTTGTGTCGTCCGCGTACTTCAGGATGTGGTTTGTACTGAACCTGGCACAACAGTCGTGGGTCATCAGGGTGAACAGCAGTGGACTCAGAACGCAGCCCTGTGGGGAGCCGGTGCTCAGAGAAATGGTGCTGGAGATGCTGTTTCCAACCCGCACATGCTGGGGTCTGTTAGTGAGGAAATCCAGCAGCCAGTTACACAGGGGGGTGTTGAGATTGAGGGGTCCCAGTTTGCTGACCAGATGCTAGGGTATGATTGTGTTGAATGCCGAGCTGAAATCCAGGAACAGCATTGGCACATGGGTGTTCTTCTCCTCCAGGTGGGCCAGGCTCAGGTGGAGTGCAGAGGAGATGGCGTCCTCTGTGGAGCGGTTTGGGCGGTAAGCAAACTGGAACTGGTCGAGATTGGGGGGGAAGTATGGAGATGATATGGTCCTTGACCAGCCTCTCAAAGCACTTCATCATGATGGGGGTGAGTGCTACCGGCCAGTAATCATTCAGACAAGTGATTGGGGATTTTTTTAGGCACTGGAACAATGGCTGCTGACTTGAAACATGATGGAACAATAGCCTGGTCAGGCGAGGTGTTGAAGATGTCCGTGAGGACATGGGCCAGCTGGTCGGCACAGTCCCTGAGCAGCCGTCCTGGAATACTGTCCGGGTCCGCCGCCTTCCGGGGGTTAGCTTTCTTCAGTGTCCTCCGGACATCAGCTGTGTCGAGGATCAGTGATTGTTCTTCATGCTTGGGAACAGCTTTCATTGCAGTTGTGTTGTTTAGTGCCTTAAAGTGTCCAAAGTGATTATTGAGGTTGTTGAGAAAGATTGTGTTGTCCTCACAGGGTGGTGGAGCAGCCGTGTATCCAGTGATGGTCTGAATTCCCTGCCACATGCGCCTGGTATTCATGGCGTCATTAAAGAAAACCATGGGTGTGCTTAGCTTCTCTGATGGCACGGTCCAGGTTGGCTCTTGCTGATCTCAGAGCCACCACATCACCAGTCACGCACCTCCGTAGTCATCCAGGGTTTCTCATTGGCACGTGTAGTGATGTACTTGGTGACCGAGACATCTTCCATGCACTTCTGGATGTATGCAGATACAGTTACAGCATACTCCTCCACATTAATTTGGTGGTTTTCAGTTGAGGCCTCTTTAAACATGTCCCAGTCTGTGCATTCAAAGCAATCCTGAAACGCTGACATGTCTCTTTCAGGCCAGATCCTCACCTGCTTCACCGTGAGGATCTGGATCAGTTCTTAAACAAAGGCTTTCATGCGTACATGGTAAATCCATGGCAAGATTCTGCAGCTTAGTGAGTCAGTGAAACAACAAGCAGGAAGGTGGACTGAAGAGCACAAACAAACTCCACCTCCTCCCATCTAAGATCCGTCAGGAAAAACAATTTAGAAGATGTTTTTCTCTTCATAGCTTTACCCCTGAGAATAATAAATAATATTAAACAAATATGGATCAAACAAATGTTTGTATATAATGCTTTTTCAGCCATGCTCTCTAGTTCACTGCTTTGAATGTTATCAGCTGATTAAATGGTCGTTATCAGTTGTCATCTAGAGCAGGGGTCTTCAGGCCAAGGACCCCCAAACTGATGGAGAGATGGAGGACTACTATATATATTGTATAACATTGTGTTTTATATTAAACTGGGCCTAGTGCCATGTATAAACATAGCTACCTTGTTATTGTGCATTCAATGCTGAACTGTTCAATTAATACTGAAAGTGTGCACTGCTGACTGAAAGATAACGTCTTCTGCCTCCATCTATCCATTCTCTACAATATGTTTGATTCATGTTAATGTGTATTTAAATAAATAAAGACATTTAAAAAACATTTTAAACATTAAAAAAAATGTATATAAAAAATTGTATAATCAACCAAAAACTTTGCGACCCCCTTCAGTACCTCCGCGGACCATCTAGGGGTCGTGGACCCCCTGTTGGAGACATCTGATCTAGAGCATAGATTTGAGGTGGTGTGGCCCGACTCTCCCTTATTATCTTTTGTGGCAGTGATGTCTGTTGGTTGCTCCACCATCTTGGTCCAGAATGGAATATCTTTAACTCGGCATGACATTTTGTACAGATGGTTTCCAGAGGACGAATGCTGCAGACTTTGGTGATCTGCTGACCTTTCTTCTAGCACCGCATGCAGGTTTACATGTTTGGCTTGAATTTGGCATTTCAAAAACGATTGGATGCATTGTCATAATATTCAGTGCAGATATCCATGGTTCCCAAACAATGAATCCGAATGAGGGGACACCACCAACCATGAGGTCAACATTTGTGATTTTAAGTGAAAGGTCTCAACAACTATTATAACAACGTTGGTGATCCCCTTAAGTTTCATCTAGTGCCATTATCAGGATATTTTTAATTGGTTCAAAAGTATAGTTTATGACAAAATTCCTACAAAACTAAAGACATTCCTATATCAGCCTCAGCTGTACTTTTGGTTTTGTGGCGAACTGAGCATGGGCATTAGCTGCTGTATGGTTGCATGGAACTCACTTCCATCTTATATTGCTAAATCACACAATAACCCCGATAGCTTCACAACTGTGCAAGATGCAGTCACGAAACTTTACAGATGTGTAGGTGAGATCAAAATGAAGGCACAGTTTGAAGATGGGTGAAGTGCGAGCAAGGGCACCAGAAATAGGGGGGTAGGAAGTGGAGAAGGGGCCCCCTTTATGCCCCTGGCCCAATTTGGCGTCGTGGCTGTGTGTGATCCTATCGCAAGATCTATTGATTTATTTAAGTATTGGAATATGTTGTAAGATTACACTCATATTCAGTGAATTTAGTATATATATCAATGGATATGAATAAGATATAATAATATGTTTGCTAAATTGTTAATTATATTCTTCTGATTTTATTACCCTTTCGTCTGTAAGGGTCTTTTATTTTCACGTTTTATGGTCTGCGTGAACCCCAGGAAAGGTCGCTGATTTTGCATCAGCTACTGGGGATCCTAAACAAATCATGAATCCTAAACTGAAATGGATAACAACCTTTTTAACATCAGCATCTCAGCACTGTCACTTTGAGCATTTTAGCATGCTGATGTTCATATTTAGCTCAAAGCACTGCTGTGTCTCAGTACAGCCTCAAAGAGCCCTAAGCCTGGATGTAGACTCTTAAAGTCATATATGTGCTTTGTTGCTTACTCTACTTCTCAAACCTAATTCAACAAACCTTATGTTTAGCCTTGTCCATTTTTCAGGTCCAAAAATGCAAAATGGCTCATGTGATGAAATGCCATGCTATTTGCAAAAGAATGAAAGTATTTTAACTTCTCTGCTGCCAAAAATGGTGGCAGGAAAAAGCAATGCAATGCAAGAAAGGTGTATATGCTAGGTGGACAAGGCCACTGGAAAAATAAATACATCTACATGTGATTTCCCTGTCAATAATTACTTCAGTGTAGCTTTTTTGCCATTATAAGTGACAGTTCGACCAACTTATTTCTCACACATTGTTATTGCACATTGTTATTGCACTAGTGTGTTGCGGTGTTATCTTTCTGTGGGGTTCTGTTTCAACCCCTGATCTCTGAACAAGGTGTACAGCCCATCTGTGTCATTGATACTGCTGGCACGGGCTTCTGTTTATGGTCACTATGGTCTATTTCCAGCTGTTTTTCTCATCTGTCACACATATCAGGTGGTCACAGCAACCATTGAAAAAATCCACTTAAAGCCTTCCATACATATTATTTCTAGTGCTGCAGTTTGATGTCTCTAGGGGAGAGGCAAGGTGAAAGCAGGTATGTTGCTATTTAGTTTTAGACCTTTATGTGCCCAGGGTAGTTTCACTGAGAGCAGTGCTCTTTTTTTTTTTCAAGAACACCCTGCTCACACTCGCACAGTCAAACACGTACACACCTGGAGGCTGCCCAGTACAACCAGTGTGATCTGCAGGCCCGTGACCAGCATTATTGAAGAAGCTGGGGGTTAAGGGCCTTCCTCAAGGGCACCAAAGTGGTTGTAATGCTGGAGGGGAAAACACTGTTTTCTCATTTCCCCCACCCAGGTTCATTGGCATCAATTCATCTACACTATTAGGCTAAATAAATCAGTAATATGTGTTCCCTCAACAAGAGTGCACCAGTCAGTTTATTTACTGTATTTTGGCAGTAACCACAGTCCCCTAATATGCTTTAATTCTTTATTTTAATTAAATAAATATTTAGAGCTTTATATAAAAGCATTAGTGGTTGTGAGGTTTAGCGCAATGGGCATTTTTAGTTAGATTACAGTTGGAGACATAATGTGTTCACAGGGAGACGGCAAATGCATGATTATGGTACGGCAGAGAGCTGTTAACAGATTGAAAGCTCAAGAATTTCCATGATGACCTTTACAGATGTGGAGAGCAATAAGAGTGAGGCAATGAAAGGAAGAGATAAAACTAAGAGGAACACGGGCGTGACTGACCTTTTTAAAAGAGAAGATAATCATCTATTCTGGAGAATAGATGGCAACAGTTTATTAAATTAGGTTGACAGTTCCAGGTGTCTAAACAAACATGATATCATAGCAGTGTTTATATTCGAGCTAAACATTTAGTTCTTCTGCACAATACCCAAAATCAGCAATTGACAGTGGGAGAGGTCCAGAGACTTGACTTGTTTATTATGCCTCCAAGCATCAGATGAACTTAAGGCCTACATATCAAGTAAAACCAGACAGAATCTTCTACTTTGGTTAGACCAGGGAAAGACCAGGTCTCAGACACATTCTGAAGCCATCTAGTGGCAGGGTCAGTTACTCTCCATGCTGTCATCTCTAAAATCTCTCTTACGCTGTCTCTAGCCAATCGGTTTGATTGACTCATTTGAGTCAAGCCTTTGCCAGTACTAACTGTATTAGCTGCGCCTGTGGTCTATAGCTGCGACCGTCTGAAACAGAACAACGCTCTGTAAGGTTATTATTTATTCTCATTCATTTTTTAGGAATTGTTCCTGGTTCAGGATAGAACTGTCACTCCTCAGTCAGGGTCTGCCATTGGTGATGCCTGCTCTACATGATATATTGCGAAACATTTATAGCCAACATTGATGTGGAAAAAGATTCCAGTTGCCTGCCAATATATTTTTAAGTAGATATTGAACTATTTACCATGTTAATTTAATGGCGAATATATTACAACGTTCTGTGACTCACAGGTGGAGCTCCAGTTGTTGCTCCGATGTGTAAATAACTTAATTTAACACTTGTTTCCGCTTCCCCCAAGTGGCCAACTTCTTTTTTTTAATTGCAGGTTTAAATCCATTTACGCACTGGTTCTGGGTCCATTTTGGACTAATTCAATCGACGAAGCATTTTGAATGCTCTACAATTTTGATTCATGCTTCTGACTTGCTTCTTCTCTAAAGCAATGGCTGCTGAGGATCATGGGTACTTAGATTCCCCTGCCAAGCTGATGGAAAAAATACAATTTCTGAGAGATAATCTGTTTCATTATCTGGGGTAATCCAGTATTTCTATAGTAATTAACATTGCGGATATCATTGTGGGAAACGTTTGAAATGGGAATACAGAAAGGGCAAAAACGCTCCTCCCACTTCTCAACTGTATTTCTTTTTTTCTTTTTTTTTATATGACAATGTACTATTCTTAGCATATGATTTTAAAATAAAGTTACATTTGAAAAACCAATGTGTTCCCAAAACATATTCACTTCCAGTTCACATTTGGGTTTCAAATATGACATTTTCGCTCTTTTGTCTTGGTTGCAACATACTGTAGATGGCTTGACTGCCAACCACCCATCATGCTGAATCCCTAACAGTAGTGCCTTTAACGGACTGGTGATATCATGAGAGCGCTAGAAGCTGAAGCAGCTAGCTTTCAGTTTCTCTTAACTTTTAGCAGGTCATCAACGCAGAGGTCATTCCAATCAAACCAGTCTTAATTGCATCTCTTGGTGAATCCCAAAGACTCCTCTGCAGCATGGTAGATAGCTGAGCTGAGTTCCACATTTCACTGCAACCCTTCATGAGAGAGTACTTTGATGTTGTAGAGCTCCGCTGCAAGACAGTCTTTGAACCAGTGGGAAACTGCAGTGGATTAATGGATATTGCAGTCAAGTTTCTTGCTGTGGGCTTGCTTGTGCTATTATGAGCAGACCATGCAGATCTTTGTTATTATCAACTTAACACAAGTCATGCACCGCATATGGCCCAGTGAGGGGCAAAGCCATGAGCTCTTATATTTGTTTTTCAGATGTAGAAGAAGGGTAGTTATGACAAGGCCCTGCTTGGGGCAACTTTAAAGAGGAATACATTGTTATCCATGTGTCAGGCTACATGACAGTGTGTATTGCCGGACATCATATGGGCACCACTGGAGTTGTAACAAGGCCTGTAACAGCAGCCGTAAATTGTAAGTAAACAGCAGTTTGTTGCTAGATAATGTCCTTGGCTTGATGCGATCATAGCCATTCTAGATGCAATCTATCTCCCGTTTACGGTCTTCCATGTTGGGTCCATTGATTTTACTGTCGTGCTTTGGAAAATCCAACACTCACTTTGCATGAAAAACAGACAGACACAAAAGTTGCAGGAAACACAACCTGACATATAATAATTCATTACTTGCTGTGGTATGAAGACACGCAACACACCCACTGTCACACACGCACACAGATCCAGACAGTGGTAAAAATAGTTCCCTGTTTGCTCTGTCAGATCCTCTGAACAAGCACTGTCCCACCTGTGAAGCCCAATTAAATGACATGCACGATGAAACCTAATAATTGCCGCTACAAATCAGGAAAAGTACATTTCCCCTCAAACGTTAAGTGGCAAATCTCCGGGAGAATGTTATATTTATGTTTGATTTTGTCGCTAACAGCTTTTTTTTTTAAGCCTGCATAGTTTGAGATTAGTTAGAAATTGTTTTGATCACAAAATAAGTGCCAGGTTTTATTTAGTTCATCAGAATTTCACTGCATAGGGAGTAGTGTGGGGGGAGTTTAATATAGTGGGCTATGGCTGTTTATCTCACGTGAGCCAACTATAAATCCGGCTTTCAGTGTATTGTGGTACACACCAGGGCACAAATTAAACTTGACTGTATGTGTGTGAGTGTGTATTTGATAGGGTGCCTGTGCCAATCCCTGTCATGTAATTTAAGTTGAACTGAGGGAATGCATTATGCATGAATCAATCCTGGGTCTGCAGAGGAGCCAAGGTAAAGCCAGTCAGTCCATGGAAGAGAGGCTACAAAAAGTTTTATTAAATAAGTAATTGATAGAGTTGGGTCCTGTACAAGCTTAAACTGGTTTTATTTTATGCAAACTGGCTGTTTTTGGGGTGACGAGTAGAGCCATGGCAGGGTTATTCTCAAAGAACACTGAAGCTAAAATATAGCACTGAGTGCGTGCGTGCCGTCAGGTTTTGAGCATCACATCAAATCTCAGGAGGCAACGGATAAAACACTGCAAGAAAAAAGTAATGGCCGGCTGCCGAATGAAGTGTGACACCTAGTTCTAAAATTCACCTGTCCAGTTCGGTGTTTGGCTTAACATCAAACCGGAATATTTTCACACCAGCCCATCCCTAGTCAATGATTAATGTTTTCAACTTCTTGTTTCATGTAATGTAAGAAAGTGAGTTTAAAACGAGACGGTGAAATGCTCTACCTCACAGAGGGCAAGAGCTTATCCCAGCATGCATTGGGCAGGTTGGCAGACGGTCACAAGGCTAACGTAGATCAACACGGTCCCAGTCACATTCTCACCTCGGAGGAAACCGCAGCTTCATGTTGTGAGGCAGCAAAGCAAGTCACTGACCCACCGCCATGTTATAAAATGTTTAAAATGCAGCTTAATTAACACCTGTGCTGTGGAGCTGGCAAACGCATTAGCCCTTGGATTTGCATCCATGCCACCACAGGCTAGGTGCCTTTCAGCCAAAACTGTAGTTTAATCCATCAACTCTGTCCTCTCAATTCCCTTGGAGGACAGCCAAATCCTTGTTTACCCCTAACCCTCATCTGTCACCACATATTAAGCCCGTCTCTCAACAGAATCCCAGACACTGCATGCAATTAAAATATTAATATGATACTTTTTACTCTCACCATTAGATACACAGAAATATCCCCA
This sequence comes from Cottoperca gobio, assembly GCF_900634415.1. Classification (NCBI taxonomy): domain Eukaryota; kingdom Metazoa; phylum Chordata; class Actinopteri; order Perciformes; family Bovichtidae; genus Cottoperca; species Cottoperca gobio. The sequence goes on from NC_041368.1 coordinate 12,572,339, forward strand.
CAGATGTTTCTCCCTGTGGTGAGTGCATACAGAGTGCAGATGTCCTCTTGTACACACACACACACACACACACACACACACACACACACACACACACACACACACACACACACACACACACACACACACACACACACACACACACATGCCGACTAAGTGGATATTTATGTCAGCTTATCAGATGAGACCAAAACGTGGGTGTGAGTCCCCTGACTGTCTCTCATTGACACTTGAATTATCTGTGTGTACAGCTGATTTGTCAGTCCTCTGTACTCTTGCGTGTTCTTTTATCTTTTTTTAAGATTTTATTTTACGGTAAGCATCCTTTACACATCATACATTTAGCAGAGCAATTTCCACACATAATATAGAAGATGCAAAGAGGGGAATGGAAATGCTTCACAACAAAAGGCAAACTAGGAAGTAAAAAATGAAAATAACAGAAATGAAATGCCGACATCAAGCGGAAAACATAAAATACCAATACATGTCCAAACAAAAGCTGTTTTTTAAAGTGTTTAGATCTTAAATTCAATGGGAGAGAGTTCCAAAGTTTAGGAGCTACAACCTCAAAGCACAGGCTCATTTTGTCTTGAGCCTGGAGCAATGAACAACCAACAAAGCATGATCAGAGGAGCTCAGAGACGTGCTGCTGGTGCAGGGCTGCAGTAGATCTTTACTGTAGGTAGGGCCCTGACTAAGGCTGAAGGATTTAGAAAAAAATTGTAAAAGCGATTATTTTGAATGACATTACAATTTTGATATGATTCAGGATATTGGAAGGAATCTCACCTCAAGTAACATAAGCCCTTTTGGAGGACTTGGTCAAAAGTAAACGCATGAATAATCATTTCCAAGTCAACACAATGGGCCTGAGTTTAGCAATGTTCCTCAGCTGGTAGTAACAGGAGCTAAACAAATAATTAAAATGCTGGTCAAGACCTGATCCATAGAAACACCTAAATTATGTATAACAGAAGAGGATAAAGTATTCAGCTATAGAAATTGATCTGGATGGAGTTAAGGCAATTTTGTAAAAAACAGACAACATTTTAGGGTTTAAACTAAATGTATAATTGAATATCAGTCAATGTTACAGGACCTTTTGTTGTCATGGTTTACAGTAATAATCTACGTTTAGTATCTTTTGCTGACCCATCCAACCACCCCAACCTCGCTCTATAACAACTTAATAACACATGAATGTAAACTTTTAGTTTTGGGGAACTGCTGCTGTTGTTTTGTTCTTGGCAGGACATGCTGAGTTTGACCCTGCTATCTGTGGAATAGAAGGTTTTATTTGAGGAACAGCACATAGTGTAGCTCTTGCTTTAAAAATTGAGCACTAAAAATGTACATCCTGGTAATATGGGGGTTTAATAGCCCACTGAATCTGCCTCTCAAGTAGACCTCATAAGCTTTCAGCAATAAGCAGTATAAATTGAGATTAATCTCAAGTCACAAATTGCTGGAAAGAGGAGCCATAAAATGCATTACGCTCAAGACTGTACAGTAGACTTCATGTACTTAAAGAAATGAAGTTCAGGCTCCATTAAATTGGACAGTGAATTAAAACCTGCTTTGTGTTTTACAAACGAGGTTAAACGAATAGTGCCATAAGGTGCTCTTAGATATGGCCTCGTTTTCTTCCAACAACCGTAGACTGTTTTTATCATTTACATTTAATACTACAATTGATGCTTTTATTGACTCATGCGGGAACATTGTGGTCCGAGAGGGCTTCCGCGTCTAATTACTGCCCTTGTTTTCGGACTGCAGCCCATCTAGTGCGTCATGGCTTTAGGAATAATTTGTCACACCCCACTAGGAGTCTGTTTTTCTTCTCCCCCAAGCATTCAGTCTCTTTCTTTTTATCTATGTCTGTGCGTCATCCACTGTGTGTCACATTTTCCTTCCCTTTTGTGTTGACATTCAAGTCAAAGATGTCACCAATTTAGAGCTAATGAACATTTCAAATTTTAAGTTTATCTTTTATTTCATTCCAAACATTTGGCATGAAACTATTACCTGACCACAGTGAAATGATGCATTGTCCAGCAAAGTGCAACCCCCTTGCATGATCAGACATTGCGGCAATGTTGGAGCATAGACTGTGATAGTCTCCTGCAGAAAGTAGGAATGATTAGTGGAGGAGCAGAGTGGGAGAGATGACGCAAGCAGAGAAAGAGAGTGAGAGTTGACAGAGAATGAAAAACTGATTACTTATTACCCCCTTGACTCTTAATCCATTGGCAACATCAACGTCTGAGCAAGAGATATTTTTGGGGGTGGCGGAGGGAGCTGTTTACCTTATCTGGAGCTGCAGTGTGTGATTCCACAGATGCATGCAGGTCTTCAATAAGACATTGCAGTAAAACTTAATTAATTTGTCCAACTTTCACATCATTGTTTATTTTTTATTTGTTGATGAAAATCTGATTTAGACATTTAGCCATCGTTCTTGTAATCAATGTTTACTTTTTAATACATCCGCCATCCGAGGTTATGTTTTCCGTTTGGTTTGTCTGTCAGCAGGATTACGGAAAAACAGTTTGCCCGATTTTAATGAAACTTGGTGGAAGGGTGAAGCATAGGCCAAGGAAGAACCCAGTACATTTTGGCGGATACACAAATTATGTTTCACTTGCGTTAACGTTGCGAGATAGGGCATTTCTGCTGCAATCATCTGGTGTCGTAATAATCAGAAAAATTAGTTCACGACTAGGAAAATTAAACGAGCGACCCCCCAACAGCTCTTAAACAGTTACAACCTGTTATTTAAATGCCCCTGAGCAATAAAATAGTGTCAAAAATAAAAGTTTGCATTATGACTAATGAACACACCAAAGCCTTAAGAACGACTTCCCAACTCTGGAAATCGGACAATCTGAGAAGCATGGAGATACAGGTTACGTTCTCCGAATTCATAGTCATAGTGGTCGCAATAAACACTCCATCAACAAATGTAAATAAATGTATTGAATTACATCTATAGTGCAGGACATTTGTCTTTATAAGAGCAGATTGTGTAGCAACAGTACCCAAACATTTCTACCAATATACACAGTAATAATAAGAGCAAGGCAGGCATGAAAAGGATAATCACACGTGTAGACACACACATAAAAAATAAGTATGCAAATCAACCATTCATTGACCACTGTAATCTGCCGCTAAAACCCAGCAGCACTCTCGTTTCATTTTCTCCCCAGAAACTATTAATACTCTCACTGTGTTAATGGAGATTAATGGGTACGGGCAACAAACGGACGCGGAAGAGCAAAAGAAAAACCATCATGAGTGTTGATGGAGGGGGGTGGGGCGCCCTGTGAATGGGTAGAAACAAGGACGTAGTGAAAGATGGATAGATTTCATTAGGCGGGGGAAAGGAAACACTAAGTTCTGAGGTCAAAAACACCTTCCCCTCTCAGAGCAAGGTGTTCTCCAAATAATTACCGTTTATTGTTCCTTCTTAGTGATAGAGGGTGATCTTCACATGGGGAGTGTAGCGTGATATACAAGAGGATAACAAAAAGACTCTTTCGTTATGTGAAATAAGAGAAAAACCACAGAAGTAGCCAAAAGGTAAAGGATTTTCTTGGAACTGCGTTGTTCACAGTTAACAAAGGCTGGTTGTTTGAGGCTATTAAAGCATCTAAGATGTGGTGTCAAGTGGCTGAGATGCTAGAATTCAAAAGTGAATTGTTCGTTCCATCATAGTCCGTTATTATTATTCTTTTACCACTAATGCAAACAACAAAATTTAGCTGAACGGCGTTAGCAACATGCGCTGAGGTTAGCACAACAAGCAGATTGGCGTGCGAGTCAGTAACTCCATACAACAGCGGAGTTGCGTATAAGACAAGGATGGTGTCGCGGCTTTGCTCCACCGTTGAAGGGGATGTAACCCTAACCCTAACCCTAACACAACGAAAAAACAAAACCGTAGCCTAACTCCTTATCCACGCTGCTTTAAGTCGCAACAGCAGAACGGGATACAACACTTTCAGAAGCAATTGGCATTTACTTAATTGGCATATAGCCACGGTTCAACTAACTTAATTGAAACACGTCTCCTAATGAGCCATTTATTTAGTATTTTCAATTTCATAGCATAATAGATGTTTTTCATATGCTTTTATTTTTATAATGGAATTAGTTTAATAAAGTTGTCAGTGAATTCCACCTCAGTCCCTAACAGGAGGGCTGTGTCTGTCTTCGACACTACTGGTGTATTTGTAGAGATTGTCAATATGCAGTCGGAATAAGAGACAGGGTGCCAGTCACATTATGTTAAGAAGGAATTGACAAGAATTGAAACTATTTTTCTTTTACTGATTGATGTAGATTCTGGTTGCCTTTTTAAAGTTGATAAAGATAATAAATACAGATATCTGTGTAATTCTTGATCTAAAATATATTTGGCTAGTGAATTTAGTGAGGAGATAAATAGGACTCCATCCACCATCACTAGTAGCATGCGTTTTGAAGGTATTTTTATTTTATACTTTTCATCCATAAATTGGTGCCTTTGCCAGGGATAAAAAATCACGTCCAGAATGCACCAAATTGCATAAAAATAAAAAACATAGGGAGGTACTGTCTTTGTCACCTTTTTCACCCCTGATGAGTTTGCTGGTATTAGAAGCCAATTGACTCCAAACAGAATCTGTTGTAGGGCTGGGGCAATGTCTGACCAGTGGAAGCAGCAGTTGAGTGACGGGGCCCGGGATGGTGTACTCACTGAGCATCTTTGGGGACACAGGAGGAGAGGACAGGGCTGGGCTTATATAACTTGAGCTGTGGAAGATCGGGGCATCCGAGCCCTGAGTCCACACACCGCAGCCTGGAGAGGAGAGACACAGGCAGGCAGTGTTCTGTGAGGGTGGGGGATGGGTGTTTGGTAGTTGAGGGGGTACAGCAGAGAACATTCCAGGAAACTCTGAGGCATAATCTCCTTATCCATGACAGATTGGTTCAATGTGTGACGTATGGCATGTGCACGTGTGGTTATACGTTTGTTTGTCCTCCTTCACATCACCTCCTCTTCTTCGTCCTTCACTCGCTTCCTTTTCTTCCCTCTGTGTTTGACCCTCACCTTCTCCGCCCTTCCCCATACACTCTCTCCATTTCATCACACACACCGGATCAAGATCTGCTCATCTGCTTTTTCGTGCTCATTAGTGCTTCTTTTCCTCTGCGTGTCGGTTTGTTCTTTCCCCACGATCAGAAGATGAAAGTGACCCAATGTGGAAGGCAGAGAGCGAAGGGAGGTTTCTCACTGAGACTGCTGGTGTTCGTCTGCCCCTGGCCACTGTGGGGATAGGTGTGAGAAGCAGGAGGGGGCGGGGGTGGCGGTGCTGTGGACCAGATTCTGCTTATTGTAGGAATTTATATCCTCTAATTTCACCTGCAAGTCCAAGAGACAAAGGCATCAGGGAGATAATAGGATAAGGAAGTATTTCACAGAGTGATGAGAAGAAAACAGAGGGAGAGAGAGAGAGAGAGAGAGAGAGAGAAGGAGGGATGAAAGGCGAGAGAAGATGGACATAGGGGGCATGGGAGAGGGTGTAACACTAGAACAAGGTTTGGTCTGAAGCCAGTCAGAGAGAAGAAGAGAGGCAGCCTCTGAGAAGTAAAGTGGTTCTGCTAAACCAAACCATGTCCTTAAGGATCCAGCTTTAGCACACACACACACACACACACACACACACACACACACACACACACACACACACACACACACACACACACACACACACACTTTTAGTCACCTATACCCTCACTTTTCATCTTAACACCTTACTAAAGCACCATTTGCCGTGCCGGTCCCTGTGTATCCTCCCATCTTCCCTTTCGATCCTGGTTTCCCTCTCCTCCTTGATAGTCTTACTCACAGACCGTGACTATCTCCCACTGACAGAGCTGCTACAGGATTAGAGGAAGATGTAGAAAAGCGGAGCGCAGTCAGTCAGCACCTCCTGCTGTACACCGGACGCAACTGAAGCGCAGGTCTGCTGCATCCTTGAAAAACACAACAAGGGCATTTCTCGATTCAGACACCGCCTTATTCTCTCGTTCACAAATAGATTCCGTCCATGTGGACTTTTAAGACCGAGTTAATGTGAAAAAGATGATAAGAAAATAGAGCTGCAACAATTAGTCCATCTATTTTTAATAATCATTAGTCATTTTTCATGCAAAAATGGCTGTTTTCAAACTCAAATATGGAGATTTCCTAAAGTGAATATCTTTTTCAGAATTTGTCACTATTTTCTGACATTCTTTAGAACGATTAATCAGGATAATCGATAATGAAAAGAATCGTTAGCTGCAGCCCTATAAAATAAATAAATAAGAAAGTTACTCAGTTGTAGTTATTTACTGTGCATAAAAAACTGTATTCATACTTATAATACTGTATTTTAATAAACCTCACAATATTATTCAGTATCAGGAAATGCTCACATCCGATTGGGGAGACTCAAGTTGAATGTGACATAAGCTTTGAAGTGTTTTGTACTGATATCATATGAAGTTATTTGTGGTGTGGTCATTTTCAATGGAAGCAACTTCCTTTCTGAATAATTCAACATGTTAAACCTTTTGACCAAGTGCGTAAGGAGATATGGCTGAAACGATAAGTCGATTAAACAATTAGTTTATTGACAGAAAATGAAATGTTAGCTGTTTTCTTGATCGATTTCTGTTTGGGTCACTTTTCAAGCAAAACTGTGAAACATTTGCTGGCAACTATTGTAAATTCATCTCTTTAGGTTTTGTACTGTGGGTCGGACAAAATGAGCGATTTCAACATATCACTTTAAGCTCTGTGAGCTCGTGCTTTCTTTTTTAAATACAGCTTTCTGACACTTTATTGACAAAATGATGAATCGATAATGAAAACAATCGAAATGGTGAGAGTAACATAGCCGCTTATTCCCTTCAATTTGGAAATTTACTGAGGGGGAGGAAAGTAAAAACATTTTAATTCAAATGTGGTCGTCTACTTTACTAAATCAATGGATCACCCACATGCCCTGTGTCCCATCTGTGTTATACTAATACAGCTATTAAACACAACACATTGCTCTTCCCAGATCATCATATTGTAGCGTAATTTCAGTATCCGTATTTAATCCAGTCTGAATGGATTTAGAACTGATTTAAAAGGGTCTTTGGCAAATTTGGATACAATGAAGAGAAACTGGGACACGGCGCACATGCAGTACCCTCTGTGTTTCACAATTCTGATTCCAACAGCAGCCTCAAAGCTAGACAGTTAGATAGGGTTTTTTGTATTTTTTTGTATCCAAAGATTGAGACAGCAGAGTCTTCCCTCCAATATTAAATAAAGCCTGCTGAGATCCTACAAATGTTTCAGGCACTGGAGCTTTCTTGACTATTTAACGTTTGTGGCGTTTGCAGTGTGAAAACGTACTCGACAGACACAAATGGTAAAACATTTACTATTACTTCTTTTTTTTTTTTTTTTATCTCAGCGTCCTTGTTGGACCTCTGTTATTAGTCGGGAGTCTGTGGGAGTGAACAGTATGAGCCAGTGCTAAGTAATTCAGTGAGGGGAGAGTGTTCGAGAGGGGAGACAGAGAATGAGAAGCTGAACGACAGAGTGAGCTTGGCAAAGCTACAGCGTTTTACTGCAGAGGTTTTAAATCCTTTAACATGATTTCCCTCATCCTATTAAATACATAGCTATGGATAGGGAGACTGTAAAGTGTTACGTACAGGAGGGAGGGGGACTGAGTGAGAAGGAGAGAAAGAGAAGGCGAGAGGGAGCGAGAATCATCAGTCCAGTCCTTCTAAATGTTCTCTCTATTATCTCTTTTAGATTGGTCTGGATGACCTTTCATTATTTGCACTCCTTTCAATGTCATTCCTTATTTTTCACATGAATGTCTACCCCTGGTTAGGGTTTAGTCAAAATGTATCTTGAGCAATTTTTCAAAAGTTGGTGGATAACCCTAACCCCCCCCCCAAAACAAACTGTTAAAGAAAAGTGGTTAAAAAGACACCTGCCGTGAATAATTACTTGTATGTTGATAACAACATTTTGTATTGCTTTGGATAATGAATGGCACTATGGCAAAAAAATAGCTGAGAGTAGTGTAAAACTCAGAATCAGAATAATAGTTAAAGAAATGTCATGCTTTAATTAAGTGCATTATAGCAGTCATTTTAGGTGTGACACAAGTTAAAGCGGCTGTAATTGATATTATTAGAATCACACAATGACAATGTGACGATCGCTGGTAGGGATGAACCTACAGAAAATGATCACCCAAATCTGCAGCTCCCCTCGGCTTTACAGAGCTCTATAGGGAGTTTCAGCTCGTTCTTTAGCTGTGAACAAGCAGCAACTTCCTGAAAAGGGAAGCCAATGCGGAAGTGCTGAATAAGATATTTTTAGGCAACCAAAATGTAACAAGTAACAAGTAAAGAGTTGGAAACACGCTAAATGTTCAACCGTAGTAGCGACCTGTCAGTAATAAGGTAGCCACGCCCTAAAGCTTACCCTGCTTCATCGTCTAATTCATTTGAAATGCGACCGTAATTGACCACAAAATGATCTTGTTTTGTTGAAGAAGGCTTGAAACTAGTGATTGAGAACATAAACTCATCAGGAAAAATGTTTACTGAGTTTATAAATCAAGTGAGAAGTCGGCTCATTTTCGACATAGACTTCTATAGAATCAAAAGACTTCTTTTTGCAACCAGTGGAGTCGCCCCCCTGCTGACTATTAGAACGAATGCAGGTTTAAGGCCCCTCCGCCTTGGCTTCACTTTTCAGGCCCAGAAGTTGCCGCTTGGCATGAACCAGTGAATAAAGAGTGCTGTGGTGTGTTTCTGAAAAGGGCATTTGGAGCAAACTGGATAGCAGAGTGATGGATAACATCGAGCTTCTGGAGTGCACCTTTGCATGCAGACCTTTATATATATATATATATATATATATATATATATATATATATATATATATATGTGTTTGGGTGGAGAAAGCCTGTTGGTCCCTAAGGAGGCCAGAGTTGGACCAAGTACTCAGATCTTTTAAGTAAAAGTAGTAATACCACAATGTAGAAATACTCTGTTGCAAGTAAAAGTCCTGCATTAAAAATAATTGTACTCAAGTAACAGTACAAAGATATTAACATTAAAATATATTTAAATTACCAAAAGTAAATGTGATCATTATACAAAATAGCCCAGTTCAGAATAATATATTATTATTATTGGATTATAATTATTGAAGTATTAGTGTGTTGCTGGTAAATATAAATATATACAGTATACTGTATATATTTAGTAGCTTTTTGCATTTCACCAAGACTTTCAAAGCAACTAATGTTTGAAAATAGGGCTGTCCAGATATCACTACACGATTATAGTCACCAAAAATAATTCCCGATTAATATTATCGTGATGTAGAACATTTCTAAATAAACACTGTCTGGGCCGTGGTGGGAGGGAAACAATGCAAGAGCAGAAAGAAACGGAAATGATTGACGAAGCGCTGGATTATTTACACGATATTATCATATGTGTATTATTAACATGTTATCAATATTTCATTATTTAAATATCACGGTTATTGTCAATACTGGTATATCACAAAACCTATTATCAAGTAAACGTAGTGGGGTAAAAAGTACAAAATTTGCCTCTGAATTGTAGTGAAGTACAAGTACTTTTAAAATAGTATTTAAGTACAGTGCTTGAGTAAATGTACTTAGTTACTGTCCAACACTGGATATTTCCCTCATGAGTTACAGACCAAAAACAGACTAAAAGATGATGACAGTTTGTTTCCACTGCTCTCGAGTGGCCAAAATAATCTCAGGTTTAATTACCAACATGATAACTGTGTGTAATAAAGAACATGGCAGCTTAATACAATATACTGGTACAAATCTTTGCATTAGCCACGTTATATCCACAATATCTTTACACTATGACAGTGTCCACTGTAACAGAATACATCAGTCAGGCGGTGATTACACATCCACTCAGAACAGGAAGGAAGTGAAGCAGGAACAATCATTAGCCACTATATTCCATATTCATAGGCTACAACTTAAAGCTGTGAAGTTGTTAACTGAACCCTCTGACTCATTTCATGTTTCTCTCTCTCTCCCCACGAGTGCTCTCAGGATGAGGACCTGGGCTTCATCAAGGTATCTCTCCTGAGGCAGGACAGCTGTTAAGTTACTGGGAGAGGGCTCTACAAATAAAAGGACTCATTAAATCGGTATTTTGTATTTTAACCATGCATTTTTATAAATCTATTAACTGGTCTTAGCTTGTTGATTTCTGACTTTTACAACCTTTAGTTGTAGTTTTATAAACCATATCTTGCCAGCTTCTTGTGATTTCTGGTTAATCGTGTGCAGACATGGTAAAAAAAAGAAAAAAAGAAAGCCATCTAAAAAAGAAAATCCAATATAATTGTAAGGAAGGTCCAATGCATTTGTCAAGGTCTGCGGGCCCTTTTCTCAAGAATATTAAGCTTTCAGATATTACAACCTAATAAATTGCCTTTCAGGGCTTCTGTAGTAAGGTGTTGCAATGAGTTTATTTTTTTTGTTAGAGGTAGAGGTACAACATTAATGTGCTGTTAGACATCCTCTGTATTGTCTGTTTCCCTGTGTTATTGTCGGTGCCCTCTTCTTTATAAAATACATGTTTTTATTCCTAGATGGCACATTATGAAAGGAAATTGTATTTGTATTTGACACAAATGTTTTATAATCCTGCAAAACCCAATTAAAAAATAATATTTAAAGGCTAAATAAATTTAAGTATTCGGGCTGAATAGTTTGAAGCTTCATTCATGACGTTGACATTCAAATCCTGAATCATTCTTTTTTTGGGATGTACATTCATTATGTTTGAATCTGGTATTTCTGCACAGTTGCAGATAAAGATTAGGCTTCACTAATATTATTATATTATACTATTTGTAGAATCAGATTCCAGTGGTGGCTGTTTCTAATATTTCCAGAGCGTTGTAGAGACCAAAAGTCAACATTTATTGCAAAAAGATGAATGTAATCATGAAACATGTTTTTACCTAACAAAATATTTTGCTTGGATTGGTTCTCCCGCTTGCTGCACACAAATGGAGGCATGCGCTGACAAGTTGAATATAAATAATTTGTTAGGTTTATTTTTTTATCATCAACTTTCTCTTTTCTCATTTTTCCGATGAATCACTTTTTAGTGTGATGACATCATCAAATATGACGACAGACATTCAGAGCTTCATTCGAAAAATGTAAAAAGAACAAACATTGGTGCAGCCCTCGTAAGTATTCATAAAGATGTTTCTGTTGATAACGTCTTTTTATCCCATGTTTAGTTGGTCACTGCCAACATATCTGCCATTCTTCAGCTGGCCCCTGTATATGTTAGTATTTTTATTTTAAGAGCCTGAAGCCAATTATGTCCAATTTAAAGTCCTGCAGGCTTTTACAAAGAACACATAAAAGTAAGAACTGAGCGATCTGTCTATGTCGTGCTCAGAATTGCGCTCTCCACCTTAGAAAGCAATACAATGACACTATGTATTCAATCCATACTTATGACCTTTAAAGGTTATAGTCCTTTTGTTTTAAATAACAGCAAATCCCGCTTCGAGTGCCCAGAGATGCAATACTAACTTTAATCCAGCAGAGTGAGCTGTTCTCCAACGACTGGAGAGTGGAAATGCGTCATCGCTTCATGAATGCATCTCTGAACTGGACTCTGTGGCTCAGTGTGTTGCCTTGATGCACAGATTTGTTCTTCAGTTACAGCAACAACCTTTCCTCCCAGTTGTCTAATAATGTCTGTATCTCTACTGGTTTATAGAGTGCGACCTGTTTTTTCTTTAAGTATACAGGACATAGGACATGTATGTTGTCGACACTATGTACTTCCTTCGTGTTTCCATGTCAGAGGCAGATTTCTATAGTCCAATGTTCTCTTACATTTTCTTCATTTTGTATTATTTTTTGTTTAACTACTATTTTTGTCAAACAATTATATGCTCAAGAAAATAGGCATTTTTTAACTATGTTCCAACATTTTGGAATACCCTACCAAGAGCTACAAGAGATGCAGGCTCTGTTAACATTTTTAAACCTTTTTATTTATTTAATTTGGCTTATAATCAATATATTTCTTATTATTTTCTTTTCTAATTCCCTCTTTTTAAAAATTATTTTATGGTCTGTTTTTTTATGTCACTTATATACTGTATTTTAGCATCTACTGTCTTTTTATTGTCTATTTTACCTTTTTATTTTTGGAATTGTTGAGCTGCATTTCTTGTATGAAAGTGCTCTATAAATAAAGTATATTAAGGATGAATAGAATCTAAGTTCATGTTAAGTTTCAGAGATCTTTTACCATTTTAATATGAATACTAATATTTGACTCTATTATTCCCTCCACTGACAGTTACTGCCATGTCTTTATAAATGTAGAAACATTAGGAGGCTTCTAAATGTTCTCTCTATGACCTTTTATTATTTGCTCTCCTCTAACATCATTCCTTATTTTTGAGTTTAGTTAAAAATGCATCTTAAGTTTTAATATTAGTTTTTTAGAACAACATCAAGATATACAAAGTGCACACTTGAGTGCGCCATTATTCAATAAAATCTACATCAAAGGCATTCGAACAGTCCCTCTGCCTCGTCCATTCTTCCAAATATAAACCACCTGCATGTGCATTTCAACTCTCACCACCCAAGGGCATTCAGGAAACAATGAGCTTATATCACCTCCGCTGAATGAAAGCCAAACCAGCCTACAATTTAATTCAGCAGTGCAAAGTTTCACTATTCTCCCGTGTCATCGGGTGATGATGAAAAGCTTGATCTTGTGATGCAATCTAGAAGGAAAAACAATCCTCCTCTCCACTCAGTTTGTGACAGAAACCCTCCAGGGCCAGTGTGGACAGATACTACTTTGTTGTTAATAATATTCAGTAAGCAGATGATACTCCTGCAGCTGTTGGCTTTTTAATCTCCTCCCTAACCTATGATAAGTGGTCAGAGCCTCGAGGGACCTGAGCACCCATCTCCTCTCTCATTCTAACATGACGTGAGATTTGCTCTCTGCACAAGGACTATTAAGAAATGTTTTTTTACTCTGTACTTACCCATAGTAAGAAGTCGTGGTTAACAGCTGTGGCTTTTGAGTGACATTCAGCTTTTTATCTGTGTCACAACCAGGACTCTGAGCTTCATATCATTATCAAAATTGGGGCATGTTGGACACAGTGATGTGTTTTTTTAAATAGCTATCACTTTTTCCAGCTTTCTGAATCTAGTCAGAAAGAAGAAATGTTTGATTTGTAACTTCGGTTAGTCAATCAACTATCTTTTCAATGCAGTTGATTATTTAAAATGTTTTTACATGTGTGTTGAGCACGTTAAAGTATTGATTGATCTTTTAATTAATGTCCCTATTAAATTTGAACGATAGATAATTGGTTTCGTATTTTAATCCCCTTCAGTGACTGAAATTGATGTAGAAGTAACCGAAATAATTGACCTTTAACTGGAGACGATAAGTAATTAAAGCTAAAATAATAAGAGAAAAATAAGTATGTCTAAGAAATGCTGATCTTTCTGAGCATAGCTTGGAAACTAAAGCAAAACATAAATGAGAGAAAATAATAATAAATGAATGATAGTCAAAACAAACATATATTGCTCATTTTGTTTGTACAGTTAAATCAAAGACTGATTATGTTTCCACTATTAAATGTATTTGAATGGCTATTTCCAGTAAATATATTGCCTTGATTCATACCACAACTTATGCACTCAACGCACGCATGCACACTTAATTAACATCATCTAAATTTCATCATCTCACTCCTGACCATAGGTTGAGAGTTGCAATGTTGGAACGTGGATCGATGACTGGAAAATTGAGAGTGTCACCTTCAGACTTAGCAGCCCCCTTCATCTGCATCACTGTGGACGTCACTCTGATCTGCCCGTGGATCTCACGCTCCATGTTATCCTGCCTAGTGAACGAGACCCCGAGATACTTGAATCCTACGATCCAATGGGTGCAATCCACCTTTTTCCAGCAGTTACCATGGCCACAGTGCAACCAAGCTACATCATCAACTTTTAGTTGTGTTCGGTTTAAAAGCGGTTGTGGATTTCCAGAGAATAAGAAGATGTTTACTCACTCATCCTTACAAACATACAATTCAGCAAATATGGAGAGTTAAGTCTCTAGTGATTGACAAATTACAATAAAAAGAAACCAAGACAAAACCTTCTGAAATAAAAAGTACTTATTTTAGAAAAAGTGCAAACATAGCCTCATCTTTATTTATTTTTACATTTTCCTTTCCCAGTGAGAGAAATGGCCTGTGACTTCCCTGCCAGTAGTTTTTAAATCTTAAATTAAATTGAGTGCCATTGTACATGCACATGTATAGATGCGTATTGGTGATTATTATCAGAATGGGTCGGGTCCTTGAGGGTAGATCACATATGTACAGTATATACAACACTTCTTGTTGCACATCTCACTGCTATGCGATACTTTTGAGCATGTGCTCATGAGATTTTCGCTGGCAGAGCCGGCTAACTTCCGGTTAACCCTATGCTAACTTGAATAGTGATAAAATAATTTAATAATTTAAATGTTAACAGACCGAAATCTTTGATAATGAATAACAATATATCCACCGCTTTACAGCCACAATGGATTAGGCCACGGCGTAGCCTACAGAATAGTGGCTGTTCGTATAGTGTTTTTTTAGGTAGAAGAAAACTAAAAAATAACTTAATTGAAAATAAATCGCATCGTTATTGTGAAATATTTTATCGCGGAAATGTTCAAGATCGTTTTTATTGTTTGCAACTTTACTGGCTGGATTTACTCTTATTGCTCAAACCCTAATGCATGCTTGCTAACCTGAATCAAACAGAGCTAGATATCAGCTGGTAAACACATTAAATATATATAATATTATATATATAATATTATATATTTATATATATATATAAAATATTATATATTTATATATATATAATATTACATATTTATATATTATATATTTAAAATTATATTCATTATTACAGGCTTACTTTTCTTAGTATAAGTATAATTATATAAATATTATGTATACAGTATATACATATGTATATGTACATATATATATATATGTACATATATATATGTACTATATATATATATATATATATATATATATGTATATATATATATATATATGTGTATCTGTATCTCTCCTCTGTATATGTCCTCATCTCTGTATCTGATAATGTGATATCTATCTGTATCTGTCCCTATAGCTCTCTCTCTATCTATCTATATCATCCATCTCTATCTGTCTCATCCTCCCCTATCTCTCTCTCTCTCTCTCTCCTCTCCTCTCTCTCTATCTATAGGTCTCTCTCGCTCTCTCTCATCTCCTGTCCCTCGCTCCTATATCTCTATCCCTCTCTCTCTCTCTCTCTCTTTCTCTCTTTCTCTCCCTCCCTCTCTCTCTCTCTCTCTCTCTCTCTCTACTCTCTCCTATCTGTATCTCTCTCTATCTCTCTATCTCTCTCCTGTCCCTAGCTCTCTCTTCTCTCTCTCTATCTGTCCCTAGCTATCTCATCTCTCTCTCTATCTCTCTCTCTATCTCTCTCTCTCTATCTCTCTCTATCTATCTATCTCTATTCTGTATGTATATGTACATATAATTATTACCACTACTAGTAATAAGTATGATTCTATTTTAACGTTGTGAAATGCACAGATGCAGATGCCTGGCGCTAAGAGCAACAAAAAAAAACAATCTGACGTCAGCCTGGTGCAGATCCTCATCTAAAAACAATCAAAGCGGATCCCTGCCCTGTGTTTCAAATGCAGTTTTTCTTACACATGACACATTTCAGCAGAGCGAGCGCCTGTTCATTGAATTATGCGTCGCACCTCCTCGTCATGACAACGGCAGTTGAGATTGAAATATTGCAAGTAGTGTCCTATGAGAGAGAGAGAGAGAGAGAGAGAGAGAGAGAGAGAGAGAGAGAGAGAGAGAGAGAGAGAGAGAGAGAGAGAGAGAGAACAGGGGGGGGCGGCGATCAAACCGCACTGAGAGAGAGAGAGAGAGAGGGGATAGGGGGGGGGCGGCGGCGATCAAAACGCACAGAGAGAGAGAGAGAGAGAGAGAGAGAGAGAGAGAGAGAGAGAGAGATAGGGCGATCAAACTGCACTGAGAGAGAGAGAGAGAGAGAGAGAGAGAGAGAGAGAGAGAGAGAGAGAGAGAGAGAGAGAGAGAGGGGCGACCAAACCGCACTGAGAGAGAGAGAGAGAGAGAGAGAGAGAGAGAGAGAGAGAGGCTAGTGAAGCACGAGCCGTGGGATCCTCTTCAGTGCAGGCATCGGGTTCAAAACAATATTACTGCATCCTAATATTTTAAGCACTTATGGTGCTATCCTAAAACCATGAATGCTAAACGGAAGATCCCCGCGCTGTGTCTCAGTCTGAGCCTCTATTTTCTGTGAAGAGCATCACATCCCAAGTAAAACCAAGAGAGAGCACCACGCAAGCGCGTAAAGAAGAGATTGGACACCTGATTTTGTGGGGTGTCTTTAGAGCGTTATTCCACATTTTTAAGTCAAACAGTCCGTGTTTTCCAAGGCCCTCGCGGTGCCGTGGTGGTGGGCAGATATACCGTGGATTACTACCAACATGGACAAATGGGGGAAAGAAGCCAGATCACTGCGTTGACTTTTGAAGCAACGCACAGAGTCTTGACGCTATAGCGTTACGCATTTATTTTACTGTGAGCGCTTTTTCCCCCTCCTGTTTGAATTGCACTCTCGCTGCTGCATCTCAACATTATAAAAGTCAAAATATCTGTGTGGATAAGGAGCACAGAGCAGGGTGTTGTCAGAGAGTGATGAGAGGAGGAGGGGGCAGTATGAGGTGTGCTTTTTTTGGAAAAGCCGGAGAAAGACGGACACCGAGAAGGTGTACTGATGTGCGAAAGCCTGCGACGCGCTACCCTCCTGAGAAGTAATAGCGATCAGGGAAGAAATGGCCTAGTTAAAACATCATCGACACATCGGCAGAGGATAGAAAAAGAAGAATCGTGTTCAGATGGACGGGCCATCACCATCGCCATCATCATAATTCCAGTGCTTGCATCGAGTCTTTTTAGGTAAGCCGTATGTCCACCGCTACCCCCTAAACGTGACTGGAGATTTCTTTACTGTCTATCATGGGTGTTATGTGTGCGCAATCTGTACGCTTTGGTGACTTTGCACATTGCGCACGTTAACCTTCTTGACGCACTGTCACAATTGGGGGGAATGAGATGTCCATGTAAATCCTCGTGCCACTTTGTTGCTATAGCACATTATTTTCTTCCTTTCAGTGGGAGCCTTCGATTGGCCTTGCCTGTTGATAAGCTGTCACATCTGAACATGATCAGTCTACTTTGTGCTTTCAGCATCAGCGTTCTGTCGTTTTCAACTATGCTACTAACAAGATGATATTCATGTGATTTTAATTGGAAACAACTCATCATGTAGGCTGTCAATCAGACCGGCTGATTGGTTCTGTTGGGCTCCAATAGTGTCCTCTTTCCCTTAGTGTAGATTATTTTTGATAATGCTTTTATTACATGTATCGATGGCTGTGGTAATTAGACACACATGCTGCCATAGAAACTCATCTCAAGCAGAGTGTGTGACAGGCCTTGAACTCGGAAGATGTCCTCTCCGTCTCTCTCGTGAACGAACCCACAACACACTCTGAGACACACACAGTATGCACTCACACAGAAACACGAAGCCTGTGCCCGAGAAGATGCAGATAGGATTGTGAATTACATGCACACACTCTGATGATCCAGGGGAAAGGCTCCATTAATATTCAGTGGTGGTTGGGCAGTGCTCAGTTAATGGCAGACAACAGGACCTCTGTTCTGACAGGTCATGGATGAGAAATGGTATATTTTCATTTGTGGGAATTAATATCTTTTTTTCACTGATTCGGTGCCCGTAGCTATCGGCAAGTGACATTTAAAATCCATCAGAAAACCAATAAAGTGATTTTGTAGACTTTTGTAGAATTTTTTAGTATTACTTTTGTTCATGTACTGCTGAAATAGCTGTGATTGGTTTCTTGAGCCTGCGTCATGTCAACCTAGTTTCTGGCATTTGTACACTTACACAGATAGAACAGAACATGGCTGAAGAATAGGAACACTTGTGTGTGCTTCATACATGCCATACATTTGACTAATTCAGTGTATTTTTATTCCAAATGTTGTCAGAAAAGTACGTGGTATAGAGAAGTGGTCCTCAACCTTTTTTGGACCTGGATAAACTCCTATCCATTATCCAGGTCCCTTACCGCTCCCCATCAAATAAAATGTAGGCTAATTGTCTCCCCTGAATTTTAATGTTGATCTGTTTGTATTCTTATGATTCTTATTCTTAGTATTTATTAGTTATATTACATATTGATTATATTAATTTTGTATTTAAATTCTTATATCATTTTTCTTATCATTAGTATATATTATATATATATACTATATTATGTTATTATAAAAACTCAAATTCTCTGAGATTGAAGTTACATAATAACATTTCTAAATAATAATAAATATTATATTATACAAATATATTTTTGTTGTTGTTGTTTTTAACTTCAATTGCCCAGATACGCCAGGTACCCAGGGAGCAAACACAGCCATTTTATTCAGGTGTGTTAAACCAATGCAACGGTAAGAAGTTTGAGATTTAAACTTTAATTGGTGTTAAACACAGCAGCCGATCAGAAATGCGAAACAAGTTGCACTCTTAAGTGTTCCAACAGAAAACGAGCAGCCAACAAAGGAACAAGTCTGAGGCGCTGCGTGTGCATTTTTGCGTGTGTTTATGAATTACCTTGAGGGACAAGATCAAATGGTCCGGAGGTTCCCCACCCCTGCTATAAAACAAACGCCCCCCAAAAACACTTGAACGCCCCCCTTTCTAAAATATTGCTTTAAGCCCTGGGGGGGCGCTACTACCCCCGTTGAGAACCCCTGGTATAGAGTAAAGATTTTTCAAAAATGTACCCTAACCCCCACAGAAAAATTATCGGCAACTATTTTGATAATCGTTAAAGGAATATTTCTCTGTTTGATATCATATTGAAGTGAATATCTCTGTTGTTTAAACTGACAAAACAAAACATTGACAAGACACCACCTTGGACTTGAAGTGATTAATCGATAATGAAAATAATCGTAAGTTGCATCCCGAGACTCTAGTCACTAGCAAGCGGTCCTGGAAGACTTGGTGGCAAATTATATTAAAGGATGATCCTTTGCTCTACCAAAGGCTATATCGCAGTGACATCATACACCTACTGTAATCAACCAGTTAATACTTTAACTTTTAGAACTGTCAGCAATGTTGTTTTATCTCCTAGAAAAGATACTGTGACTGTTACCATTCCCCAAGAACTCTATCCAATAAACTACAGCAAAGGGCCAATAAAGATAATATTGTGGTGAGCACAGTGTCGTTTGGTTTCCAGAGGGAACATAGGAAAGATAAATGGAATTAAAACAGAAAGAATGGCGGCTTAATGGATTGGATGACAACATGTAGTGGAGATTTACAATCCAGAACAAAACGTGTTGAGTCTTAATGTTTAATGAAGTATGTTGAGGTGAGCAAGGTGAAGTGTAGGAAGGTGTTCATTGTGATACTTATCTTGCATAAACAGGATCAAAGCCAGAGCCTTCTTGAAGGAGGACAAGGCTGATGTCAAGTTGTTTTGCAGTCAGCTATATGCAGTAGCAATATAGCTGGAGCGAGCAGCCTTTTCAAATATCTTTTGACTATTTCCATCACCAAGGCCCAGCATTTAAAATGGATAGTCGGATAATTAATCAAATAAATAAAAGCCTCGGTATTGCACTGTTTTAGGCTATTGAAATCCTGGTGAATTAAATGTTGGTCAAAGCTCCATTTTGAATTGGTTACCTTATTAATGCAAGTAAAACAGCCATGTCAACTTTCATCTGCATTGTTCCTGTTAGCTGCTAACTGATGGCTCAGTGCAAGGTGCCGGATGGAAGTGTTCACGGTATACTTCAGAACAATACATGTGTAATATGTAACAACATGAATTTGGCAGTTGGTGAAATGTTCTGCTCTCTGATGCTGCAGTGCTGTGTGGATTAATTCATTTTTCTCATTTTATAAACCAAATGTGCTGTTCCTCTGAGTCAACAAGCCATGCTATGAGACAAAACGAGCCCTTATGAAGACTTACTGTACGTATGTTAGCAGGCCGTTGGCGGTGCTGTCTTGGCATAGGCACTAAACCACTACAGCCATAGGATGTGCTTTATACAATTTAGGTGGTAAGTGATGATAAACTGAAGTGTCATTTGTTTCTTCACTTCACGGTGGCCATGTGGGTAGAGAAGTATGAGTTATATGTGTTTTTACTGGGTGTAAATTATATCATCTTCTGCACAGGAAACATGCATGGAAAAAAAACTGTGCTTTATCAAAGACGGCCACAATTGTATTTTACTTATTCTAATTGTGCCCATGTTTTACTGCAGCTTGTTTATGTCTCCATTTACGTTTGACTTCCTAGTGTGGTAGGGCTGTACCGAATAGTTTGAAGCTTCGTAGCTTCATTTATAACGTTGACATTAGAATTCTAAATCAACATTTGAATACCCCAAAGCTCTTTTATTTGTCTATTTATTCTGTTTAAACCCAGTATTTCTACACAGTTGCAGATAAGAGATTAGGCTACATTAATATTATTAGTATTATGCTATTTGTAGAATTAGATTCCAGTGTTGGCTGCACACTGACGAGTTATATTCATTCAATTGTTAGGGTTAGAAAGTCTCCCTAATAAAATCAGACTCATTAAATCTGATGAATCACTTCATTCAAATAGAGCATTTTGTTTTTTAGGGTGATGCAGGTATAAAATATGACGACAAACATTCAAAGCTTCATTTGAAAACCTCAATAAAAGCTTTGAATGTAAAAAAATAAAATAAAACAGTACAGCCCTAGTCTATCACCAGCCATTTTAAATGTAATGCTTTTGATTCCAATGTGTCAGTCCTTACAATATGATGCTGCTACCAGAATATCTTGTCTTCAGCTTTAAAAAAATAAAATTAAAATAAAGTCTGTGTCCAAGTGTATATCCTCAAAAACTCCTCATACCAAAAATCATTACAAGCTGTCCAGTGTCATGCTGCCACCACATCAAGAGGCCGCACTGAACAAAAAGTGTTAGGAAACGAGTGGTCTCCTAGCAATGATTTCATTCATGTTTCTCGGCAAAAACGTAATTTTACAAGATTGAATTTGGAGACATCCTAATAACGTTATAATTACCCTTAGCCCAATAGTCATTTTTACTGAATAGAGCTTGAACGTACCATAATGCAACTCTATGGGAGCTTACAGCTAACAGAAAACGTTAACTAGCTTTCCCTGGACATGTTGAGTGTAAGTTTACTGCGATCACATTTTCTATAGTATCGGTATGTCAACAGTTGACCGGCGCACAGAAAAGGAAGTCTTGGTAACCGCTGGCTACACCGGAACCCTGAAATGTTGGCTCTTGCCACCAGAGGCCGATGGGTTCCATGATTGGTAAACATAGTAATACTGCAGTATCAAATTGTCATCATGCCGGCACCTTCCATCTGTTCTATTTTGTTGTTGTTTTCTTTTTCTGAGGTTCCCCTCTCATTTCTGTATTTCATGTCACAACTCTATGAACTGTGGGTCAGTCCCTTAAGGAGAGTCTGCAGGATTGTGCACTTTAAAAAAAAGTGTGTTTCAAGTGCTCAAAAAGTCCACAGGAGAGCCCTCGTATACTCGCCTATTTTTTTAGTGTGGTACTATCCTAAGCCCTCAGATCTGTATCAAGAACATTCTTCAAAATCTGTAACGTCTGTTGGGCTGAGAGGGTGGACATTGGAATTGGATTTAACCTGTTTCTCACCAAGCTGCAGCATCTTTACATGAAACATTTACTGTGCGACCGGCTTGATGGTGTAGCTGCTGTAATGGAGGCCTGGCATTTTTAATTTCTGCGTGAAGATGTCAAGTCAGAGCAAAGAGGTTAAAATGACCCAGCTCTCAGTCACTGCACGACCAAGGAGGAGAAAAGCAGGAGAATAGCTTGACCTGACCCATTATCCGTGAGCAAAGGAAAGCTGGAGAAAACGCCTGTGCAAATGCCATGGCAACCATCTTGTGTAACCTCCTTTGAACAATATCACATAACAGTCATCCGTGAGATAAGCCAGGATAAGTGCGGTTCTGTCTTGCAAAATCTGAGAAGAATATCACACCAAACCCCATTCAAATATCTGGTCATTTGATGTGCCTTTTATTAGTAGGACGAGACGCAAGCCCATTAAAGCGGGACACGTGACCTTTTCTGAATTGCAAAGTTTCACTATTCAATTCATCAGACATGATCCATTAAGCAGCTGTAACACTTAGTTCTCTGATATGTTTTGGGCAGTGATACATAAGCTTGAGCTGGCATTAAAAAAAGAAGAAAATACATTTATTTCGAGCAGTGGTAGTTTATCATTAAACTACACTAATCATAATCCCCCTTGCTTATGACACAGCACATGCAGTAAACAGCTGCTGCTCTTTGGAAAGGTGTGGGGGCAGTGTTGGCATTGATTGGACAGATATGCAGTTTGAAATGTAACCTACAGTACATGATGTATTGGGGAAGCAGCCCATTTATTATTAATTAAATGTCATAGTTTCTACATTTTTAGATGGGATCATAATAGCCGGTTAATGTTGCAGTATGAAGTTAGCTAATGCTAGTTTCATTGGCTTTGGATACAGTGGGGAACTTTAATGCCTAATGAGATATGGTGCTAAAGGAAATGTTAATAACCGTGCCCCCACTTACTCTCTACCCCTAGTGCGTCGGCCAGTGGTAAAAAACCACACACAGTATGTCATTCCTGTCTGGTGAATGGCAATGCACCCAATGCCTCGTGAAACCCATTGTTGCTGCTGTAATATAAAGTTGAAGACATAATTAGAGACAAGAAAATGACTGGAAATTGACATACATTGACAGAAAACAAAAAGACACAGCGCGTGTAGTGTAGTCACTGACTGAATTTTCTGAATCATTATTAACATAAACGGAAAGGCAACGCGGCTGGAAGTAAGATCTCAGACACAGTAATCCACAGACTTTTTAAGACATAGCTATGATCTGAGGCAAACACTGACAAGCACTGAAATTAATAATACTCTGAATAATACTGGGCTCTCTGAAAAGGCTTTTTAAATTCTACTTGCCACTGAATATGGTGGGCCTTTTGTCTTCAATTAACATTTTTTGAAAGATCGGCCTCTCTAGTTGTTTTGATTTCATTTAAATGTTTGGTGTTCCGAATAAATCTATGTACTGTACTTGACCTTCATTTAACTAAATGTCAAAGTAGCTGCTCTGATGAAGCCTTGTGCTAAAAACAGGCATCCCACAATGCTCTTCACTTAAATAGTAAGCAACGGACATTGGATACATAGTATGTACTGTTCGGGTTTCTTGCATTACATCATTTAATCCTGTGATTATAGTTATTGTCACACACTGTGGATTCTGAACTGATCATTTGGCCCTTATATGACATTTAGCCGTTTGTGATAGTGTATGAAGGATTCTTGGTTTCTGAACTGTTTCAAGTCAGAAGGTCAGTGGTTCATATCTTAGTGTGCTGATTCGGATCATTCAACAGATCTGCAGTAGTCTATTAGTCTAAATCAGGGGCCACATACAGCACAATTTGATCTCAAGTGGGCCGGACCAGTAACATCAGAGCATAATAACCTATAAATAACAACAACTTCAAATGTTTCCCTTCGTTTTAGTGCAAAAAAGTACAAGTACATTCTGAAAATGTTCAAATTTGATCTTTTTACAAAACATTAAGAACAACCTGAAACAAACAGGTGCAACTTCAACAATAGTATGTTTATCATTTACACATGTGCATTACAACTTACAGATCACAGTGTATCTACAAAGGCACAACACATTTCGTCACAGGTATCTGAAACAGTACTTTATGATCAAAACAACTAATGTTTACACTTTGCAAAGTCATCCCGCGGTCTTGTCGACCCTTGTGTCTGTTCAAACTAAACAAGGCTCCGTCCTTCCCACTCACAAAATGTGGATAGTGGGTACTATGTTCACAAAAGGCTAAGACCTCTAGTTTGAAGGCAATACACTTTAAAGTTTATCAACAGAATCAGTAGGCTGGTGCAGGTTGAGCTAAATAAAACTTAGCCTGAACAATAATATGAGGGGAAACACTTGGTCTCATATCATCAGGGTATTGTATTAGGGAGGCAGCATGAGATTTTGAGTATAGGTGGATTGCATGCAAACTTTCAGCATCGTGAAACAAGACAGAATAAGTCATTGGAAGAGAATTAGTTTCTCTTGTCATTAGTTATTTATATTAATTTTCTGACTTATTGTTTTGTAAACAGCGGGGGCCTGGAGTTTTATTTTGGTATTATAAATGTAGCCAGGCATGTTTCCAACAGGGTACGGGGTTACACTGACAGGACACATAATAATAACTTGCCTTCTTTCTTGCCGTATTACGTGCACACTAAAGGCCTGTTCATATCAGGAAGTGGCACAACAAAATTCATCTGCACATTTCGCTTCTTTGCAAAATGTGTGGTTCTAGATGCTTGTGGGATGTAGTGACTGCTCGCACTACCACTGTAGCTGGAGAGCTAACCACAAACTCACTAAGCAGCCGGGCAAGTGCTGGACCGTCTCAATAGCTCTCAGAGTTCCTTTTTATTTCCCCTGTGCTGGGCCGTTTACTAATGAATATTGGCTGTTGGTTGCTTGAATACAGTGTTAAATCCTGACTGGATTTTTGTTGTGCCTGCTGTATTTATAAAATAGTCAATGAATGTCCAGTGTAAACATAACATCATAGTGTCCTCAATATATATTTTTGGACTATATCCACAATCTGTCACATCACTTGAACTTTGTGAACATCAAGATCAGTTGTAATGAAGTCTAGTATCCAAGGGGTTACATTGTGGACTACTACAACCAGCACTGTGTGCAGTGCTCTTGTAAAATGTCAGGCAGTTCAGTCAGACACTTACATCAAACGATTCAGGACGATTTATTGCAAATAAATGTCCAGATGCATTCGCTGGAAAATGCTCTGCATTTGAAGGTGCTCAACAAGCAGCATGGCAGAGTCCGTGTGGCGTACGACCCGTAACAGAGGCAGTGACATGAATAATCACAGGAGTGAGAGTGTGAACTTGTCAGATTATCAAGACCACCTAATTACCCTGTTTAAATGTGTTAGGTGATTGTAAGAGTCAGCTGATACTCATCAGCTAATGGCTTGTCTGAACCCAGTGCCCGACCTGAACCAGCAGGAATCTACATTTCACTACATGAGAACTGGAGTCCATGTTTCAAAAGCCCTGAACACAAAGGTGTAGCAGTTACTATTCTATGTATGTATGGGTTATTAAATTAAAGTGGCAATAGACACGTTTTTTGCTTTACTTTATAATGAAGTGAATGTTGATTGCACAATGTAATGGATATAGTAAATGACACTATCGGTGTTTAGATTGGTTCACTTTAAGCCTCACTTTCACTATGCAATTCTGTCTGCCATTGAGTATGATCTCCCAGGAAAATAAGGCTTAATTTACGGTACAAACGAAGTGTGTGCAACCAAAACAGGAAGAGGATAGCACTTGTATGTCCCCTGGTAGCTTTCGGTTGCTATCCCCAGTTACCAAAGAGCATCAATGTAAGTTCTTTGCAGTTACTATCCCCATTAGCGGAAATTGGTGGACTGTGAAACAACTGGAGTAACTGTGGAAAGCAAAATGCAGTGTCTTCTTTCCAATTAAAGTAGCTAGCACTAGCTCCAAAAGTTGGTAAATGTCGGCAGGTGACGTCACACGCTCAATAAATTCCTTGCTTTTCCTTAATGGTCTGAATAAGTCTCTAAATCTGTCGCTAGTAGTAAGCTCTGAGGGAAATGGAAAGTGATCCGGTTGTCTTTGTGACAGCAGGGCCAACAATAATACCACTTTGAAATGCTCTTTAAAGAAGAGAAGAAAAAAAATCAAATGTTCTTTTACACTGTATAAGACAGAAAATCACACATGTTATTTAACATTTAGTTTGGAGTGACTTTAAAAGCACTGAAACTCAAATCCACCATTTTTTATTCAGCTGACCTCAGAGCAGTACCTTTGGAGTACAGGAAACCCCTTAACACTTGTTGGCATACAAATGAGTTCAGCAGAATACATCACATACAGCGAGTCTCAGTGCTCTACTTAAGCTAACTTACGCATTATCAATGCAGCCAGCCCATCTGGCAAGGTACAATTCCCACTGAACGTGACAGTCCTCTTAAGGCAACGTTAACATTTCAGCAGCCGTTTTGTGTTGTGGCAGCTTGAATAGCATTGTAAAGTAAACTGTACATATTTAGTCAAATGAATGATGATCCTGAGTCAAAATTCCCCCAGTGTGAGACAATAAAGCAGGCTTATGTTCCAGGACGTGTTGCTGAACTCTTCTGGCTAGAAAAAAGAAGCCAGTCTGCTTTCCCCCTCCTGGAACAGATGAGCAGTGTGTAGCTGTTGGAGCTGCATGACTTGTATATGATTGTATTCCCCATTATTATGATTGTCTGTGGTCAAACATAGTGCACCTGCTATCTTGCATACTTGCAACATATGATTTATTTCCGTTTCCATTTGTGATTGATCCTCTCCAATAACAATTTGCAAGGTTTGCCCTATGGTGTGCATCTAGAGATCCAATTAACAGCGACAGCTGCTTCCTTATCCCGTCTGTACAACGTCCCCACCGCGTCCCCACCGCATCCCCACCTACATGAGTTGAGAAGGGCCTTTATTATGGCTTTAGACAAACTATTAATATATTGATTTGAACTGTGTATCTATTGATTCATGCCAGAGTGTAATAACACATGATCTACAGTATGTGTTGCATCTCAAATTAGTATCATAGATTGCCCTGCCTGTTTTGCCATCGTTACTTGCATACTTTTCAGAAATTCTAGATGTAAAACAAACTGTATGGTAATGTTTTTGTAAATGTGTAAAGAAAGGTACATTGCAAATAGGGATCTAGGTCAGAGATATCAATATGGGACATTTCTGCAAAACCTTTAATTTACTTCAATTACTTTTTCTTTTCTGTCCTACGCCAGCATTTAAAAAAATTGAATTTTCAGCAATATCAGCACATGGCAACTTTGTTCTGTTTGCATTAGCAGTAACTTAATACAGTTCTAGTAAATAGAGAGGCTGTTATCGATGTGATAAGGTTGCACTGAATACATGCTGCATCGTTCCCTGGGAATTCTTTGTGCGTAGGTAGGAAATCTGTAACCAGCACGGAGATGGTGGACTCCGCCACTACCAATAACAAATACTATTTAGAGAGGTAATTACTGAACATTACATTGAATTGCTATTGCAGAAAAATGCCAACCATAAACAGTATAAAAAATGGGGTTTGATTGGATGAAAATATTAACAATTATAACTTTAAGGTTAGAGAAATAATAATAGTTGAGATTTAACATCTGCCTTTTTATTAACTGAAGATACCTATAGGGTTAGGCAACTATAACTCTTTAAAAGCCATTCTCTCATATGAACTCCAGACAATGTCCAGAGGATCAGGTCCGCACATTGTCCGGAGCTTCTCCTTTCACACATGTAGCACACAATAGGAGATTGTCTGTGTCAGACGCGTTCTCACCTACTAGGACTACTTAGGAGAGAGGATGACGCCTGGGTAGAGCGTGCAGGATGAAGCAGATTACACCGCGGTAACGTTTGTATTTTGGTGATAAACAACCGAGTCCCTTGCCGTTTGTTGAATTTGTCTAACGTTTAGTTCCGGAATCTTGTCGTCGTTGGCGTCTTCATGTAAATGACGCTTCTTCTTCAACCTGTCTTCTTCCGGTTTCACACCAGCGGCGATATAAAGGTCCTCCGTACGCCCACTGGCTCGGTTTGAATTCTCCAGACAATGAGAAGATCTTCATGGGTTCATTTGGACATTACATGGACTAAGTACCGGGGAGCTGGCAGGGATACGTCTGTTCAATGTCCAGTCCAATGATTTGCATTTGAGTTCTCATGTAATGTCTAGATAACTTCACGGTTGTAGTGCATGTTTGAACGAAGCCTTGGTTAACATTAGGGAAAGACTGTAGCTTTGAATAAGAAGAAGCCAAATGTTCTCAATTTACCTTCAAAATGTTAGAATACGGCCACTTTTCCTTTTTTGAACAAACAACGACAGCATAGCTATTTGTTATTCTTAGGATCCCCTTTCAATATTGCGGGAGTAACTGCATTTACACATCTAGAGCTCCTCTGGTTTATTTTCAGAGAAAAAGGTTGGTGCCACAGAGGTGAGACACTATGTCGGTTATCCCAGCTTTTCTGAAAACATTTGAATTATTAATTTGTTTGCGTACTCAGAACACAGCTGGACTACTGTGCATTACCACAGCAGTTGGGGAGCAGGTTTTAGCAGCAGTGAAGGACACAAACTAAACAAACAGAAGCATGAAACCAAATGGATGCGGGATACTTAAAGAACGATGAGCATGAATTTAGGAAAAGGGAGATGTTGGTGTAATCATATCAAAAATAGCTTTGAGCATCTGCAGTCCAAAGTCTAGAATTAATCACATTCAACTTTCCAGTTCACCTCACGATTCTTTCAACTCAGTGGAGCTCAGTCATTGTACCTCTTAACTCTCTCATGCATGATATGTTTTATATTGGACAATTAAACATTTAACTTAATAACAAAAAAACAAAACGGCAGTCACACAGACTTTACATGAAAGGATTTCAAAGTCTGATCTATTTTTGCGATGTTCTTAATTTTCTGGTGTGGTTTTTCTCTGTGAAAGGGCTCGGCGATACTTACGAAACAGACATCGCTATTTCTGACCAAATACGTCAAAAGTATGATACTTGGGGAAGCTATATAAGTGTTTTAAACTGTCAGGTGGCCCTGCAAGAAGACACAATGGACTGTTATTTTTAGAACTTTCAACTTAAAATAACTTTAAGCACTTAATTTATCTGTCTTTTCAGATCTACAATGGGATCAACCCCCAAAATGGATGTTATATTACATTATGTTACATTATATTTGGACAAAGGCTTATATAAAGCCAACTTGTATTATATATTATACACTATAAAGCATATGGCCTCCCTGAAGATGTTCATCCGGACTTGAACACAACAGAACGGTATCAGCTCTGATGTTAAGGACTCATCATTATTCACTATGGTCTCATATGCTGTGCTGTATAGCACACACCCACCTTGCATTTTGAAAGGCTTTGTTGATAATGGTTTAAATAGGGTAATGATTATGTGAGCCAAGGTGATGGCTGCTATAATCATTACTGTTTCCAAGGTGATGCTTCTCAAATGGTAAAAGGGTTGTTTGTGTGGGGCTTAGAAGATCATTTCAAATCATTAATGTCAGTGAAATTATATATTGGGTGCAATTGTTTTACAAAAGTGTAAGCAATACAGTTTAATATATGATTGCTATATTTTAATGTTGACATTGATATTGTTGGGCTGAGTATTGGTGCTTTTACAAAAACGTTATACAATGAGATTTTTGATAAATAATCATCAGTAATGTGGATATAGTGACTAAATGATCAAGGGCAAATAATAGACAACAGCTCCAACAGTCTGTTATGTTCAGAAAATCACTTTACAGTAATGCAGCCTTTAAAACCAGGAAAAGACAACACTTATGGCATATTACGATATCCAAAATCTAAGACCATATCTGGTTTCAGAACAGGATATTGATATAATATCGATATATTGCCCAGCCCTAAATGTGGGTTTATACAAAAACATGTTAACATGCTTTAATGTTGAAAACACACATTATTTTTCTTATACTGTCTGTCTGAATATACCTGTATCTCTATCTGAAATGCTGTTTTATTGCCTGTCTCTTTAAGAAGAAGCCCAGTCTGCTCTGATTGATCAGTGTTTCCAGGTCTTCCATATATGCTCTCCTAGCGTCTCTGTTACTGTAGCACCACTTTCTACCAGTAGTATAGTTGTGACATTGTGACGGCTTGTTGAAAAGGCACAGTTTCTGAACACGGTAACAGTAATTATATAGCACTTAGACCTGCTTTATTATATAAAAGACATTCAAATCTCACTTTTTACAATATGGGACAGTTGAAAAACCTAAATATAACAAATCATGCTGCAGAACTTCCAATCCTAAATGAAGAACTTACTTATTAGATTGAATATGCAGGTATATAGGTAGATCTACCACATAAAAGAAGTCTAAGCCATTTTCTTGTATCAACAAAACGTACTGTAGCTTAAAATAGCTATTACCGACAAAACATAAAATAGGTTAAACAAATCTCACCCAAACAGACTTCAGTCTTCCTGATTTATGAAAGAAATATGCATATCGTAGCTACATGATCGAGGTGAAACTGCTCTAATGGCGTAGCCTCAGATTTTCTATCATTCCCTTAATTTTACTTGTCCAGGTATCTCCCCTTAAACCACGGGTAACCCTCCATTCCCACCTTTGTC
Organism: Cottoperca gobio; assembly: GCF_900634415.1. Classification (NCBI taxonomy): domain Eukaryota; kingdom Metazoa; phylum Chordata; class Actinopteri; order Perciformes; family Bovichtidae; genus Cottoperca; species Cottoperca gobio. The sequence goes on from NC_041368.1 coordinate 12,603,094, forward strand.
ATTGTCCATGAACCTTAACAGATACATCCGAAGGAGCACTGCAGTCTTTTTGTCTCATTACATCTACATATCACTCTGTGTCACTAATATAACTCTATGTTCCCACCTTACTGTTGCAAATTCATGCCACTTCATCTTAAATCTCACAGCCCTTATCTGCCCACACTGGTGCAGTATGCAGACTGCAGCTGCTCTTCCCTATCCCCCCCCACTGACTGCTCACTCCTGTATGAGTATCATTGTGTAAATGTGCTGTATGGTGTCAACCATATGTGCTTTTCCCAGCTTAGTGTTTCTTTATACTCCCATGATCTTATGTAAGAATGAAGCAGGTGTGGCCGACATGCGTCTCTCAGCCACTCGCTCTCAGGATGCTTCTTAAATAGCTTTGCACTGTCCACTGGGGATCGGAGGGAGGGGGGGAGATAACAGGTAAGAAAATATGTCATTGCAACTCGTTTTGACAACATCCAAATGTATGTGGATACTCGTGATTTATTCATGCAAAAGATGAATTCAAACGATCACATTCTGGATGTCATTTATCGGAACATAACTGATTTGATTTGTTTTGATTACGTGATGGGAACAATGCAAGGGCATGCCTGTTACTGTGACAACAGAGATTGCAATAATAGTTCAATTAAGCATACACACAGTTCAAATTAAAGTGATTTCACCCAGCAGGGGTATGTTTGACTGGGGGCAGTTTACATAGAGAGGAATTCGGAACAAGAAATGTCAGCCCACCCCGCCTGTCTCCCCCCCCCCCCCCAGTCCCCCCATTAATTCAATTAAATGAATGAAGAGCTGAAATCGGAGCCTTTCAACCAGGTTATTCTCACAATACTGCTGTTTACATAGACATACACGTGTGAATATGACAACAACTAGCTGAATGGGTTAATAAGTATGCAGGGCTATTAGTGCAGGCATAAATTTCTTTTGCGATTAAAATCAATGTTGATGATGAATTGATTGGAAACAGCTTCATTACGTTTTGCACCGCTGGCGGGAGATCCGTTCAAAATAGTGTCTAAATTAGGTTATATTTTTTACTGTAGTTTGATTTTAATTCTATAACCTGGAAGTTTCTCTGCTCTATGAAACTTAAACTATTTCATCAACTCAAATAAAGTTGCAGTAATTAGAGATTATTCAAAATATAAAAAAAGAAATGCACAATAACATTACGTACGTGTTCCAACTGTGGCTTATAAAACTACAGCAAGCAGCTAAGCTACTTCTCTTTTGACACTACTGAAATTGAATTGATTTGAAATGAGTTGCAAGGGAAACTGGATGGCAGAATGGCTGTTTGAACATATGTACAGCGCAACAAAAAGGTATTGGGACAGTGACATGTTTTGATTCGACTCCAGCACATTTGATGTGAAATGAAAATCTGGCTGAGAGTGCTGACTTACAGCTTTAGGGATGGAGTTGCTCGCTTAGCCCATTTTTATACATAGCATCCCATTTGTTGAACAATGCAGCAGGACATAAATCCTGAACATGGAGACAGGATCGGTCAGACCTCTGAAAACAGCAAGATGTCAAGGTGGCCGGGAAAGTGCCGCTTTAATAGGGCTGCCTAATTGGTTGTTTTGGTCTTAGTTGACTAAGATTTCTTGAGTCAGTTATTACTCATCTTTTGATGCTTTCTTCATGCTGAATGACTTATTTTTAAGAAACTTTTGAGCACATCTCCAAGATTTTAAATGGTGTTTTTGCTTGATTATTTGTGGAGAAACGCAGTTTTAAAGATCCGTCGATTTAATCCTATGTATGTGTGTTTGTCGACTAAGAAATAAAAGTCATGGACAACCCTACACTTTAAAATGTATTATTCATTTGTTTAAATTATTATTATTATTTGCTTTGATCTAATTGTGATGATAATTGTTCCTGTGCTGTAGGAATGAGTTGTCATTAATAGAAAATAAATATTATTTAAAAACTCTTTTGAATTGCACCATGTGTTTAAAGTCCCTTGCATATGCTGTAAGTATATATCATCTTCACAAACCATCAGCTTTAAGAAAGGGGATTATACAGCATAAGCTTTAACGTGACATTCAGCAACCCACTTAACCATGCATGTAAACCCTGCTGCTTGCACCTGCCCCAGTTTTAGCCAGGCTTTTCCCTCTCTCCTGCCATTGGTCTCTACTCCTCCTCGCCTTTTGTATGCCTTCCTCTTCTCCTTCCTCATGTTGACCTCTCTCTCTTTTCATACACCCTCACAACTGTACACTTACTCATCCTCTTACTGTGATCTGAAACCTTCAGTTTCGCTGTGAGCGGGTTGAGCTTACAACCACCAACATTGGAACAAAGCACAAATTGTATTAGAACCATTTTATGGCAACAGGTAGAAGTTGTTGAATAGACCTTAAACATCAAACAATCAACTACCTGGTACATTTTTAGGAAAGCACAGATAGGATTTGGTTCCATCGATCCGGAGAACAAGGCTTTTTAAAAATAAATAAAAACAATATGTGAAAGTAAACTGGATGTTGTTGAAGTAAAGCTATAAAATATAGAAAACAGAATTATTTATTGCAGAATGACTGTGAATTTGGCAACCTTGGACTTGTTTGACTAAAATAAAGGGTCTCAGGGCATCTATAACATTATCAGGGGTCATCAGCCTTATGGATGTGGGTCAGAAGGTGCCTGTAGGTGCATCACATATTCACACGGTTGATCGCCGAAATAAGGAATACAAGAAGACGACACCGACCTCTAGCAACGTAGTAATTATGACTGGAGCAAAGGCGTAACCCTAACCCTAACCCAACTCAGGTGATGTAGTATAAAGAGGAAGAAACTCCACGTTCACTTTCACTGACAAACATAGTTATTTTAATCCAAACCATAATCTTTTCCTACACAAAGTACTTTTTTTTGCCTTTTTGTAGTTAAAATATTACATTTCATTCAGTTTTACAGCTTGTCACAACGTGTTGTTTTTAAATGTAGTCGCTGCTGTTTGGCCAGGTAGCGATTACCTGATAACGGCCATTAAATCGGCTGTTAACATTCAACATTCACAGTGCCCGCCTTTTGCACAACAGTGATTGTGGGCATTATTATTATTATAACATTATTAGTGATTTGTAAAGTGGCCTACCCCCATGGGTTTTATGCCATTTTTATTCACCAACTTACTCCAAGTCCTATCAAGACGTTCTCCACATAAAGAGAGAGGGATTTGCTTGTCAGTTGGATGTGACTGTCACAGCCGGTAATGAATTAGTCAGACTTGCACATTGCCAGCAAATGTTCATAACACATCCACATCAAGAACACGAGACACACATTGACAGTGTATTGCTTGGGAGTCCTCACAAAAATATGACACTCTTGAAAACACCAAGCAGAGTATTGTCAAGCAATGCACCAGCGCATCTCCTTTAAACTAGAGGCTAAAACATGATGTAAACTTGTGAGATATTGTGGAGCTCTTGCTCGCTGTCATCACTTCTCAATGATCACATTTAAAGTAGGCTAAAGCAGCGTCTGGCCCCTGGCTACATTCAGACTTTCGGGTTTCCTGTCAGCCTGGGATCCGCGGGCTCCTCTGACTCTTTCTCAATCTTGAGTCAAGAATAAAGCTGATTGCAGTTTTGCTAGGGGTGGTTTAGCGTTGAACGTGCCTGCCTGAGGAATGTATGCTAGTTAATTCAATGTTATCCAGTAAATCTCCTTTTAAATTGCACCCCTCTAGACATGCTTTTATGTATTGTGTTCATCTTCGCAACCACCTTTTCTGTTCCCTCTTTAACACTTTTTTTTTTAATTGCAGATTTTTACAAGCGTCATTATTATATTCACATTTTGACATGTAACAGTATATCAGTGAGACAGGGCATTCATGTTAACATGGCTAAGCTGCCTTCTCTCTTTAACTTTTTATTCTTAAATTAGCTTTAAGCTCGAGGCAAAGCAGCTGTCAGAGTGCTCCCTCAAACTGTGTGTATCGCCCACAGACACCTATACACACACGCTAACACGGCTAGCATTTCACCTAGATCATCATCGCTAATTAGTGTGTCACCAGATTGTGTGCACACTACTTGGCTCCGGTATGACACACTCTCCCACCCACAACTACCAAACACACTTAAGAAAACAGATAAATAAAAAAGTAGCAGCAATGTTCATCTGAATACCACATTTTTAAGAGTGTGTGGCCAGTGGCTTCCGAGAAATCTTGGTGTGTGTGTGTGTGTGTGTGTGTGTGTGTGTGTGTGTGTGTGTGTGTGTGTGTGTGTGTGTGTGTGTGAGTAGAGTTGTAAGATAAAGGGTTTTCCATGTGATCTACTGGTGTTAAGTGGAGAGAACAGTGGTGACCAACAGCAACATATTGATTTTCTGGTCCAGCGGTGACAGAGGGCCTTTAGTCGAACATGTCTTATCTGCTCCTGCTGCACTATGATCCCTGCTGCTGCTTTAATAACCTGCATTGATGCTTCATTAGGACCCCTTAAAGTGACTTCTACTTGATCATTTGTGAACTTGTGTTTTCCCATTTGGATGAATCCATGCAGCAGTGTAGTCAAGGAATATAATGACTTTTAATTTGTTTTACTAGAGCTGCACAGATTAATCGATTAGTTGTCAACTATTAAACTAATTTCCTTCTATTTTGTTAATCGATTAATTGGTTTAGGCATTTTTAAGAAGAAACAAAAGTAAAAGTTGGTGACTCGAGCTTCTTTAATGTGAATAGTTTCTGGTTTCTTTATTCCTTTATGACAGTAAACTGAATATATTTGAAGAAATGTGAGGAAGTCATTTTGGGCTTTGGGAAACACTGACCGAACAACTAATCCATTTATAGAGGAAATAATCTGCAGATTAATTGACAATGAAACAAAATCGTTAGTTGCAGTCCTAGTTTTGGCCTGTGTTTGAGGCAAAGGCCTCGGCTGCTCAGGCAGAATCTATACAACAGGCCTTTATCCATTTTGAATTAAATGTTTGCAGTCTTTCTTGGGTTAATTGGAGTTATAATAAGTGTAAAGTGATATTTCCTTGTGGATATTCCCACATTTTTCTGACTGCAGTGAGAGGAGGATGGGAAAGCGGTGGCAGATGGAGTGGGCCATAGTATCTGATTGAGCTGCTCTTTGAGTCTGGAGGGCTTATGGTAAATAGAATAAATTGTGGGATGAAGCTCACAGCCCTCATCAGCACTAACAACACCAGTGGTTCTCCGCAATTATTAGGTCGCCATGAAATTAACACTGGGACGAGAATTTATAACCTAAAACGTTCATTTTCTCAGAAAGATTATTGGTAACACTCTAAGTCCCCCATTTAGCATTTATAAGCAGTATACAAATATAAAATAAATGGTTTATAACACACTGTAATGTAGTAGCAAGCAGATTTAAGTGTTAATGTATTTATCAAAAGCTCCTCCTGGGGACACTGCTGTATAAGCAGATAATGAATGACAATACAGGCCTAGTAAAGTTCGAATTACAGACAAATATTGAGGAATAAACAATTAAAATGTCCATATATTGGTTTACAACTACATTTGAGTGTGTTGTTAAATGTCTGTGTATCATTTGTAAATGCTAAATAGGAGGACTTAAAATAAACTGTTACCAGATTAACCTTTCTTTGTATATTGCTGCCTGGAACAGATTTGTTGTAGAGAGATTTAACAAGAAATCAGGACAGACTGTCTAGCAGACGGGATAAAGTAGAAATAAATATATTAAAGCTTTAAGAAAAGGAATACACGAAGCACATTCAGTATGTGTTTGTGTGTCTATGTCACCTCGACTAACTGACACTGACACGGGATTGTATAACTAAGAAAAAAAAGAATACTAAAAGCGTTTCGCTGATGAATCTTTCTTGTTACAGTAATCAACACAAATATTTAGCTTGGAACAAACTATTTAGCGAATATTGTAATATTTGTCGTGACATCATTTAAATTGAAGGGTTTCTCCCCCTGGCAACATGAAAATGATCAACATTAACATGGTTGCAGAGTTGTCATCTGGCCTGAGGGTGGAGCCAAAGCAAACCTCATGTCCAAAATGGAAATAGTTAATCCTCTGGTGAGCATCCAGTTAGTGAGCTCATTTTATTTCATGGGGATCTGCCCAATAATTGTTGAGGGGGACGTTGAATTCCAAATTTAGTGGAAATTTGGCCTCAAGGTTTTAAAATTCCTCGTGATGCGCTTAAATGCGGATCAAATAGAAATGTTGGCCCGGTGGAAGTGCAAAATGAAAGGTCAGGGGGTCGTGAAGATCATTGGAAATCATCCTCTGGGGACAAAGAATATCTAGTTCCAACTGCACGATATTGGAGAAAACGGACATTTCAATATTTTGTTTTCTGCCGCACATTATCGTAATTTCGCTTCAATCTGGTGCATTTTGAGAGCAAAAGTAAAAGTCTAGATATTTAAACAATGTGTTGCTTTAGTGAACAATATCATCATAAATACATTGGTTGATTTGAATAGTGATGGCAGCAAAACAAGTCACACCCACAAAGCATGGTAAACGATAAGGGGTCCGTGTTTCAAGACGGGTCGGGTGGATTGCCGACATTGCTGTAGACCACTAACACACAGAGGAGAGTCCATCCCGTCGCGGCGGGAATCTCGTTCCTTCCTTGCAGTGAGAGAGGGCACGGCGAGCATTACGTCCACTGCCCCGGGAAGTGGCTAGGTCGTGGTGTGAAGCTCACGGTTGGAGCTGCGAGCAACCCCAACTGTTGAGAAGTGTAAGAACATAACGTTATACGGTTCATTATAAAACTGCAGCGGGTCTACCTACTGTAGGTCTTCAATGGGAAACACTGGATTAAATGAGAACCGTGCACGTTTTCCTTTTGTATTAGGTAGCAAAAATGTTGTAGCTTGACTTGTTTTAGTTAATTTTGGCGACATTGCACGTCCTGCGATGTGACTATTGTGGATAGTCGATGCTGAAAGGATATTTCATGCAGCCCTAATAGCTGGCTACATTCGCTGCCCTGAGTCACGACAGTCCTGTAAACTGTGTCGTGAAAAGAACACTTTATTATGGCACTGCCTTGACTCCAGGTGTCTCCCGACTCCAGATGGCGAGCTTGCTCTTGCTATCACCTAGTGAATCTAACAGTCGTGTCAGTTGACTGAACAGTGTGTAATTTTGCTTTGTTCAGTGTGTTCTGACCTGGTGGAGAGCTAACGTTAGCTAGCCAGCTGTCTGAAGATTCCAGGTTGATGTCTTGTCAAGCAACACAAACAGCAGGAGCAGATGAATCAGTGTGCACGCTTTTTTTTTACTCTATCTGTGCTCAAACTGATTATTAAAGTGGATGTCTGTGCTCAGTTTAGTTGAAGCATCTGGCACTGACAATCTGAAGCTGTGTTGGATCATTTCTGAATATGCATAACAATGACAGCCTTGCAGATGGTGCAGGTATTTTATTACTCTTGCTCAACTGTCTTGCAGATTAAGTCATAGAAATACAATATTTCAATTGTGATTTCGTCTTGCTGAACTTAACTAACTAACTAATAAAAATCATGATTCTTTTTGGCTTAACTGGCCAAAATCTTAAGGCCCAACAGCCTGTGCAAACATATTTAAGAAATTATTAAGCTAAAAAATAATTCCTTAATGTTTTTCCTATGGCAAGGAACTCTTGTATTGTTTCCAGTGTTGAGTATATCCTCCATACTATGACTGGGTTAGGCTAAAACTCCTTGTCATCCTGCATGTTTAATATGTTACAGACATTCTTATCGGCTACATGAAGATGCAGCTTTAATGACGCTGTTGAAGTCAGCCGTGATTCTTCATCTCCACAACTTGAAAGAATATACTACAAAATAAATATGTATCATCCTGAAGTTTCAACAGTGATCCTATTACAATAATCCTAATATGGTTTAAAGCTCGATTGACGTAAAGTCTGCCCAAGCTCTGCCTATTACCCTCTGCAGCCCTCCCCTTGTCTTCGGGGGCTTCAGTCTTCATTATGTGACGTGTCATATAGTTGACAAAAATCTTTTAATTGCTTAACTGTTTTCTTTAATTACAATGCACTGTTTAAATCAGTTTGTCCTTATTTTTACCAAATAAATTCAGAAGTTGTAAACTTAAATGAACTGATGGCTTTTATTTGAGTTGACTAGTTGAGTCTGAGGCAAATGAATCAAACATGATCCTATTTGACAAGAATAGGCTGAAACTGCCCCATCAGCACTGTTTTTTTTTTTTTTAAATGAGCTCATTTACCCAATACTGTAGGACTGTCAAATTGTTTCCCTCCGCCCTGTTGCCTCAGCTCATCGGTGCATCATACAGTGGTTACAAATGGCTGTTGATATAATGCTGCATTTACCAAGAGTGGCAGCCATTTATTCCCTCATCTCCTATTCCTGTGTCATCCATATACTGTATATGAGCATGACGTCACCCATTGGTTTGTGGACGTGCAGCTGAGGAACAGCGAGGCTAGACGTGACCAGGTACGTTTAGCATAACAAATGCTAAGCAACGCCATGGTTACAAACTGTCGCCGAAAACATCCACGGCCTTGATTTTGCATAACTTTAAGCCTTAATATAATTTAAAAACGGGAATTCTAAAAGATTCAACCCACACCCATATAGCGGGAGCGCAAACACAGTTTTTCCTTACCAGGTTGTGAACATGTTCATTCCTGCTGTAAAGTTGTGCAATTGAACATGGGAATGTCTTTTGGAGTCCGACTCAAGTGGCCGTTTGGGGAACTGCAGTGTTTGGCACTTAAACAGTGTCTTAAACTTTCAGGCCCGGGGGTTGATGCTCGGTATCACCCAGTTCATCCTGGCGGACTCTGGGTTGCTTCACTGTATAGTGTGAAAAGAGGATGAGGCCCTTTGGCTGAGCCTACACGTCCAGCCTGACAACTCAAATGTTGCCTCCAATTCTTCTTTTAGCCTCTCACTTATTAATCTTGCTCAGTTTTAGGATTTAAGGGAACATTAAGGCCTCTAAACATCTCTTTTATATAAATCTATTAAAGTCTTTAACACATTAAATGTACATTTACAATCTGTGCAATTAAGTCATAGCTAATTATTATTGTACATGCCTATATCAGTTATTTCCCCAGAATCTTTAAGAAAAGGGAAGACCTGAAGCGTTCCGCTCGCTTTCGCACACCCGTTCAGTTAAAGAAATACCCGGGAGTCGTGCCAATATTTCACACAAGGTATCATGGGTCTTGGAAGAAGAGGATTTTCTTTGAAAGTCATTGTCATTGGTTTGGCTTACTTGTAGCTAACAGTTGAATTTGTATTCTATTGTTTCTGTATGTTGCACTTTTGTTTGGCTTACTTGAAGCTATTGTTCTGCACTTAAAGGATTTCACCCATTTGAAGCTAATGTACTTGCAAGATTCTTGCTGTTCGGAGTTGTATCCTCATGATTGTTTGCACTTATTGTAAGTCGCTCTGGACAAAAGCGTCAGCTAAATGAACTGTAATGTAATACCAGCTCTAAATAACACTATTAATGTCTCTAGAGAGTTATCTTTCCCATCAGATTTTAATGCATAGAGACAATGGAGTTCTGTATCGAGACATTTCAGTTACAGGAGAATACAACATACAGCCATCAGAGCTTTTTAAATGTTTTATTAAAGGGTCCCTTTTTCTTAGCACAGGATAGCAGATGAGAAAGTTCAGTCAAAAATGCAGCAGTCTGTTTTTGGCTTGCTAAGCTGCTTGCTGTCCACAGATGTTGACTAGCAGAGGAGAGCAGCTTGACAGCTGAAGTAATGCATATAGTTTTAACACTCAAAGTGGAAACAAAGCAATATAAAATCCCAAGGCAAGCATTTTCCCTAACACCGCCATTCTGCAAAAGTTTTCACAAACCACTCTGACCATTCAGTTTTAAACATACCCATAAAAGTGTCCCACTGGCAGAGACATTACCTTCTCAAACAGCTTCAGCTGACAGGACTACCTATTATATAACAACAGCTTAAAACTGCCTGGTGATTTGTGTGTCAATTTATCCCATTTTATGCGTGAAGATGCACGCTCAATGCCATTTCAGCTCACGGATGGTTGACATGAACAGATGTTAGGGATGTTCCGGTACTACCATTTGCAAGTCACATGTGAGAGGTTGAGAACAGACCAATTTGTGCTTCTCTACTCGCATGCAACATCGGATGCCTCATCAGATTTTACGCATGTGTGTGTATGTAATTGCTCGTGCATGTAGAAAGGCAAGCGTTACAGAGAACACTCTGTCAGGTTACAGACACTTGACCCTCACCTGTGCTATCTAAGTCAGTAAGGACAAAATACTGTGTGCATCCCTGGCCTTAATGTGAGTATTGAAGGTGCTCTGACCTTGTGCTATGTTCTGTCCCATTTACCCACAGAATACAAGCACATATAGCTGTTCTAAAAGCACGATGGGTATGTAACTGTAGCAAAAGTGAGCAATCACAGCGGCTCTGTGTAATTTAATATTATTTGAAACCACAGGCCTCATACAGTATTCTGTATAGTGTATGTTGTATAGTTATTGGTGTGTGTGTGTGTGTGTGTGTGTGTGTGTGTGTGTGTGTGTGTGTGTGTGTGTTACAGTCTCCCTCCTATACATACCAACTTTCAATACATTCCTCTTGGTATTGTGTGTCATTTGTAGCTGAAAGATCAATACCACTCTCACATCTGTTTGTTGAATATGAAGCTACAGCCTTCAGCCTGTTGGCTTAGCATTAAGACTGAAAACATGAGAAAACAGGCTCTGTCCGAAGGTAACAAAACGGTAATTATTTTGATAATCTATAAATCGTTTAAGTAATTCTTGATGCAACAATGTCAGAAAATGCTGTTTTCAGCCCCTCAAATATGGATATTTCCTGCTTTTATATCAAATTAAACTGAATACATTTGGGTTTTGGACTGACAAAATTAGACATTTAACTGACATCAACTTGGACTTTGAGAAACTCTGACATTTTATAGAACAAACAATTAATCTAGAAAGTAATCGGCAGATTAATCGATAATGAAAAAAATGGTTATTTGCAGCCGGACACATAACCCCCCCGTAAAACTTGTCGTTTTAGAGGTGCTGGCATTCAAATTTTAGCTAGCTGCTAACCTAGATAAATGGATGTAGCTTCATATTTAACAGGCAGACATGGGACTGGTATCACTTTCATCATCTAACTCTCAGCAAGAAAGCGATTAACCTTATTTCCCAAAATGAGGAACTTCAAATGTTCTTGGCTGAGTACATAAAGGTCAAGCAAAAATGAACACACCTCCCTCATTTCTTTGCCTCTTGTTCTAAATAAGTCTAGAGGCTTCTTTAAATCACGCAATCTTACCCCTTCACAATGGGTCTTTAACTACAATGTGTAGCGGGGTCATGTACTGTGTATAATTCACATTAATCTTTTTTCCAAGTTGGATTTTCAGCTTGACTATGTATGCACGCTAACTTTCTTGATGAGAATTCTGGGTGTCCTTACACATCTTACCTCCTCCTCAGAATGTGTAGAGTTGTCACAAGATGGAGTCACTCAGACGGTTTTAATGAACTGAATATTTTTCCAGACAACTTGTTCCTGTTTTGTCCTCATGAAGCAGAGCACCACTCACATCACTAACTTTTAACATCCTGTAATGTTGCACGCCATCTTTCAGCTGTATTTTTGTATGTCATCCCTTGTGTCTGCTGGCTGGCAGTGGAGTGTGGATATTGCAGAGTTGAGGGTGGAGGGACGAGGTGGCATTCAACCAACAGTGAGCGCTACATAAAGCCTTTATCACACCTAAACGGCTCCGTCTCCCAAAGCCAGAGTGAGATAAGCACTGCCCATTCATCTGTAATGATGTGGAAGCAAGAACCAACTGAAGTGAGTTGAGAGGGAAAGGCTAACTCTGGCACAGTGGGGATGGCTGAAAAGGGTGCAGGGCAAATGTGGTTTGCCTTGTTCACTCCTCAAAATTATGTGTTTATTTTGTGTTCTCTGTGGATTCAAGTTCATTACAAGATGAGTGTTGTTTTACACTTCAAAGTACTGTAATTATCGGCAAGATGAAATGTGAAGCAGGGGCCACATTACACCATGGACTACAATAACATTTTTGTAATTAGACCAAATATTCTTAGACAGTTAACCCTGCCTTCACATGGTCATAGCTTCTGTTCTCAAGTAATAATTTCAAAACCTTGAAGTTCAAGTTCTTCCTAGTTGGACACATACTGGAGTTCATGTTCAACTTCTAAATTGACAACCTGCATCCCCATTGACATTATCCTCTCGCACGGCTAATGCCGCCACAACCTCGGCCTCTCTACACTGCATTCTTTCGGCTGAATATCATTTTCAGCAGTTGGAAACGTAGCTAGTTTGCAATACAAGCAAAGAGAACAAGGAAGTTCTGTCTTTGTATGGCATCTGGAACACACCCCTGGCTACACAGAGAAAGCCAAGGTGAATTAACCTGTAGTCATTCCTTGCCTCCAACTGCGTCACTGTCACGTCAAATGACAGCGCTGGATGCAGGAAGAACAACCCATTTTGCAGCTGCAAACTCTGCTTTCTCTGTCAATATAGCACACACTGGGGCGTCCTGGTAGCTCACCCGGTAGCACAGGCGACCCTCATATAAAGGCTAAGTCCTTACCACAGCGGCCACTTGTTCGAGTCCGACCTGTGGCCATTTGCTGTATGTCATTCCCCTTCTTTCTCTCTCCCCCTTTCACAATCTGCACTTCTCACTACCATAAAGGCATGAAAAGCCCAAAAACATAACTTTAAAAAAAATATAGCACACACTGATGAATTTATTTCTTCAATCAACTACATTTACTATCAACACTGATTGGTCGTCCACATAAGTGGCATATTTTCCCTTTAAAAGCAGATTAAAATGTAACCAATGTATTATTTATAACTTGATCGATTTCCAAACCTACCATACTACCTTTGGCTCTTTCCATAGTTGTTTTACCCGTCTCCCCTGAGTGATGTGCTCACAATTATACAAGTCTAAATGCAGCTGCGTGAATGCACCCAAATTGTGTTTGGGAGGCATTACACGAGCCGCTTTTGTACATGTGATGTAGATGGTTATTTGCATATTCAACGAGCACGTGAAATTTTACAGAAGTTGAATTTCAGACACCTGTCAGTTGTGAGGTGCAATCTGGATACAAGACACTGATCCTAGACAGGGCCTTTAGAAAATCAAGAGTCTAGCCCGACTGGCAAACAGCAAGCTACTTACAGTAAAGTGGTGATAATATGCAGCCCACAAATGTCACTACAACTGTGTAAAGATTGATAATGTAGGCAAATGGCATTACAGTGGCAGAAAATAAAATATATGCAAAGAGAAAAACTATGTCTCTTTATGTTGTTGGCAAAGTAGCAAAGAGCTAGCTGGCTAACATGGCAGTTGAAACACAGGTACAATAACAAAGTGACAACATAATGGCATATTTTGGTTTTCTTAATTGGTTTCATATTTAATGAAGATTAATACTTTTATATACACCTTTTCATTTGCACTGCTTTATCAGCAACAGTGATTGTTGCTCATTGTTTGCTTCATTTTATTGGTTCTGTGCATGAAGTCTGCATAGTGGCTTCTTTGTACATTCGGCACCGGTGTTATGGTTATTCTAACATTATTCACAACGGAAGTATTCTTTAGTGAAACAACTTTACTGTGAGTGGTTAAATTCTCACTGACATCAATATTGTCAAGTCGAACCAATTATCTTCAAGACCACTAAATCACATGATATAACCCTTGGTGTCTATTGTGGTAGACAGAATAGCAAACTTTAGCCTCAGGGTAATATAAATGTATTACATCTGCAGTCAAGTGTCATTATTCCTTCTTTTTTTGAGCTAACAGACACTTCATCTTAAATAAAGTCATCTTAGCCATATTGTCCTCTTGTGCCTTTTAAAACACACTGACGGAGCTTAAAGAGCACAGCTATTCACGCACACTGACTCAAACCTGCAACCTGTCTGTGTCTTCCAGGTGTAATTGGCTTCCTGACTGCAGCTCTGGACCCTTCAGGAGTTCCAAAGAGGAAGACGGATGAGGCCACAGAGTCTACCTGAGAATGCTACCTGTCCCTCCGCTTCACCATGTCACCCTAGGAAAACCGTTAACCTGTCCCCTTCCACAAATCCTCTTTTTTCCTTTGTTATTTCCCATAACCCACTGAGTTTGTGATCCCTCTCTACATACAGCTGAAGTCCTATTGATATGACTAAACAAGCCTTTATTTTGGACATGTTGTTTTTTCCTCTCAATGCTGCCAGCCACCAAGGCTATGGTGGGAAGCGTCATTTTACTTCTCAGCAGGTTGCTAATCACTGTCTGCTGTGGCTCTTGGGACTAGTGCTACACCTCACCCTTTCCTCATGTCAACGGGTTGACCTGAAATACCCCATAGTGTCCACAGGCTATGGAAAGATACGTGGTATCAGGAAGGAGCTCAACAATGAGATCTTGGGCCCCGTGGAACAGTACTTAGGTGTGCCGTATGCCACCGCACCCGTCGGTGAGCGCCGCTTCCAGCCTCCTGAAGCTCCGGGCTCCTGGCAAGAGATCCGCAATGCCACCCAATTTGCACCAGTGTGTCCCCAGAATGTCCACGGGGTTTTACCTGAGATCATGTTACCAGTGTGGTTCACAGACAACCTGGATGCTGCAGCGACCTATGTTCAGAACCAGAGCGAGGACTGCCTTTACCTCAACATCTATGTACCCACTGAAGATGGTGAGTGAGAAAATCTCTCATGCTAGATATCGGAGGAGATGAAGTTAGTCTTAGCCATTAACTGAAATCACATAAAGTGAGTGTTGTCTAGAAATCCCCTGCAGTAACTAGCTAGCATTACCAACGATAACACAACTACTGTGTTAAGGGTAGGAAAACTAATGTCAGTGTAGCAGCTGGATTAAAACAAATATAGAAAATATATTACATTGCCAAAGACAATCTTGTTTCTTATTTTTTGTAAATTACATGGTTTTAAAATGTGTCCAAATGTAATCAAATTACCTCATTATAGTAAAGTCTGTGTTATCTAGAAAGCCCTCACAGTAACTAGCTAGTATTACCAATGCTAACATAACTGCAACAGAGTTGTGCTGTTTTGTACATTCAGTAGCCTTACTTGCTTGTCTATTTCTAATTTTAAAAGGTTAGTACGTCAGAGAAGACTTGCATAACATAACTGTCCATGAACATTGTTTTTGAAACTATAGCAAAAAGAAAAGAGTTCATCTAGTGTTATCTAATCTGCCACATTTCTTTGTTCTTTCACTTCTGAGCAAAAAACAAAAACAAAGTGAAGAAACTCTTGTAGTAACAAAACCTCAATTAATACATTTAAGAATCCTTAAAATTTACATTTTTATATTACATTTCTGTTATTACTGAATTTTCCCTCTAATTTGGTGGGTAAAATCAGAAGAAATGTCATTTTCAATAAACAGTTCCAACTAAAACTTCAAATAAATTATGACATAGAAATAAATAAATAATCAAAGACAACATCATCAAACCCACAGGCAGTGTGTGTGGTCTTATAATATGACACTGGAACAGCTCCTGGAACCAATTGCAGTCTATATGCAGTAAACATGCTAGCTGGGCTTCCCATGTCGGTCATGTGACCCCCACCTTGCCAGTTGTAGAGGTCCATTCGAAAGTATATAAAAAAGGCATGGAGTACTAATATTTGGCAACAAGAAAGCTGGAATAACCCGCATATATGATATCAGTTTGCTGAAAGACTAATCTTCACTATACTGGAATTAGGCTTTTTTACATACTCTTCAGGTTTGTATTGCGTGGAAGCTGCACTGTGGATAATGTAGTTGGGCTTGGAATGCTGTTGTAGCAGCTAGATTAGGAGAACATATAACAAATACAATACATTGCCAAAGACAACCTTGTTTAGGCCTACTGGGGTAAAATTAGCCCAAAACTGAAGATCAATATAATGCAAAACCTCCACCTCTTCATGGGCTATCTGGGTGTACTTCTTTCGTTAATGAATCAGTGGAGAGCGTTTGAGAAAGCAGATGGGCAGGTAAAAGAACACAGGATCAAAGTGTAACTTTGGAGGCAAAGCATATGCTACTGATGATAGCAAGCAAGGCTAATGATAAAATGTAAAAAAGTCTATGATTAATGGGCTCACCTGAGAGTTGTTTGAGTACGCAAGAAAACACATGTTTTTGCATTACTGCTCTTATACTGTATAAAGTCTAACTCTAGGATTAGTCGAGTGGTGCACAGCATTGTTGTATTTTAGCACTAAAGCTGAAACCTACTTAGCTAGATTGTGTCAGTGTATCAGATTATTTATTTTGTTGATGAATGCTCTAAGGACCAACAAAAAGATGAAAAAAGATTAAGTGTTACTGCAGTATAAAGTGAAACCAGAGCACCAGAGATGCTGTGAATAAGAAATTAGGAACAGGGATTGTAAGAACAATTGAATGTCTAGTAATTTGAACTACTTTTAAGAAAGTGTACATACATGGATAGAATGAGAGCCCTGTGGTTACTGTGTGTATGTTGTACAATATGTCACATACTCACCGAGAGGCTGATGTAGAGTCTCCTGTGTTATTCCCAAGGGACAAGGTGTGCAAATGAGTGAGACTGTTTTAACATGTAGCCCTGTCTGCTTGTCAGAATCTGTCACTTATTGTCAGGGGTCACTGCATACACAAGGCTGATGCTGTCCCCAAGGATATGTTTTGCCCTGTGTGTGAGAGAGAAATGGAGACTGAAGGAGACTTAAGTGCCACTGAAACTCAAACACAACACATTTTGCACGTAACTGCTGTCACAAGCTAGCAAATAGTCACTTGGTCAGAAGTACCAGCTCCAGTAGGTACCAGTATTTTGCTATAACATTACATTTTTTATGACTAAATAAACAACAATCAAAAGTAAAGTTAGTCATTGTTATTATATTGCATTTCCTGTGACTACTTCATAATAAAAGTCAACCTGTGTTTTGTCAGTGAAATGCTTTTAATGTAAAGCTGCAGCAGTAGGCAATGTTCGGTTTGCATCAGCAATAGCTTAATACAACATTTCTTCTGGGAATGTCGTCACAGACTTTCAGTTCGTAATACTGTGAATATATACATTATACAATACTTTCATCAGGCATAACAAAAAAAACACAATGAAGTGCAAAACATAATTGAATTATTACAATGTAAATGTAATTATTACATTTTATATAATGCACTTTATTTATATTATCATTACATTGTAATATATATAATATAATAAGCATTATTGCCTTGTTGTCAACATCGGTGGACAACCTGGATTGTGTACCACGGGACTCTTTAATCCTCTCTAACAGTTGTGCCTCAATGTCTTCTACTATTTCATCGATTCGCCTGGTTATGGTGCCGACAGAGGAGCCTGTGCTACCTTTTTAACTGCGGCCTCTCCTAAAGGTTCACGGCCAATGTCCTTAGCAGCAGGCAGGATCAATTCTTCACCAAGAGTAAAGTGCTTCTTAGCTTTAGCAATGCGGTTAGCCACTAAGAACGATGCTCTCACTGCAGACACATTTGATGAAGTGGTGGCCTTCAATAATTGCTTTTGTCCTTCGTGTTCACGTCTTTTTCTTTCAAAAAACTGCAAAGGCTTGTCTTTTAATGCACCGTGCTTGGTCTCCATGTGGCGAAGCAGTTTTGAAGGTTTCAGGGCTTCGTTGGAGAGCCGGTCGCCACATATACAGAGCGGGCTTGTAGCGTGGGAATCACCTGATGCGATGAATCCATCATTTAAGTAGGACTCTTGCTATTTTCTTGTAAATGCAGCTTTCTTTTTGTTGGTAGTGTTGGAGTCTTCAACTTCTACTATCATTGGGTCTTTCCCCCATTTCAAAGAAGCTCTCCAGCGACGTTTGTTTTTTTACTAATTTATTTTAGCTTGTGGGCTTATAGGTGCATGAAAAAACTGCAACTTAGAAAAGTGCTGGAAAGAGGTGCGGATGGAAGTGGTAATTTTTCAAAATAAAATACCCTGCAGACTAATGTAAATAAATATTTCCAACACAAAAATATTTTATTCTGGTCCGTGGCCCGGTGGTTGGGAACCTCTGCCCAAGTGGATTAATCTCTTATTTCCTCCCCCCCTACAACAGTTTGGGGGTTCTTGGCCTGAAAAACGTTGAAGACCCCTGGTCTAGTATTTTGGTTTATGGCCAAATACATTCAAAACTAATGACAATATCAGTGTCTGTATTTTGCGCTAAGTAGCAATTGTCATGGTAAAATGCTAATCTAAGATGGCAAACATTATACCTTCTAAACATCATGTTAGCATTATCAGTGAGAGCATGTTAGCATGCTGATGTTTTCATTTAGCTCAAAGCACTAACTGTGCCAAACTCTGGCCTCTAAGAGCTGCTACTGTATCTGTACAGTCTAAAGGCCCTGTCACACATATCCGTATGACAGAAACGTATACATATGAAATATCGACAATAGGTTTATAGAAATTAAGGGTAAGTTGTGATCGTTTGAAGGACACAGACGACACGCCGAACACACCAGACATACGGCCCTGTCACACAGTTCCGTATGGCAGAAACATGACGGGGTATATGAAAATTAGCTCAAAATTTGTAAGAGTCCAAATACGTCCAACTTTTCCACAGAGGTGTTGTAGCTGATGTATACATAACAAATTATTATACGTATGTCACTTACTTATTTAAAACGTATCAGAGAGTCTGGCCAACGGAGCTGGAAAAGTGCCATCTGGTTCACGTCATGCTGATGCTGGTGAACGGCTAAAATGCTGTACGCTAGCTGTACTGTAGAAACACGTTTAATAAGTTACTCCGTCGTCAGGCATCATCTTAACATAGGGTAGGAATAGGGTATCCACTCGTTATCAATAAATTGGCTGTAGGATTCACCGTCAGCCGACGTAGCCTATATCTAACGTACCTCTAACGTAGTCACGTAGGTATTTACGTACTATATTTACGTAGGTAAATATTCACCTACGTATTCCGTATTCACGTATGTCTAATGTAACGTCTGCATATCTTATGAAGCACACGTCGGGTACGTCCGGTAATTTTGAACATGCTCAAAACATCAGCGTTCAACAACGCACCCCAGCGTAACACGGTGAGCTCTTAACGAATACTACTTATACCTTACCTTATATCAACGTAAACCAGCGTGTTGCCGATATTTCGTATACGCCATATTTTTGTATACGTTATGCATTTGTTGGGTATTCGTCTGATACATTTTGTATTAGTAAGTGATACGATATCAATAGGCTAGACATGCGTATCTGTATATGTTCACTTTTCCGATCTGATCCAATGAAAAGTTGGACGTATTTGGACTCTTTAGCTGTGTTTTAGGTACACTCAGCTGTTTAGCTAGTAGTAGTAGCTCACTAACTTGGTACCAGTAAGTGATAGTCAAACACGTTTAAAGGGAGAATGTTGGCTTTGTGTTGTGCTGTGTTTGGCATTATGCAGTTGCATTGCCGCTCTTGGCGGATGTAGGTGGGCCAAAATGAATTGGCAGCACAAAGTCATACTGCCTGGATCAAAATGTTTTGGTGCCAATTTCTGGCCTGCACAACTTGATTTTGACACATTAAATCTCGATAGTACATTATGTATTATCTTCCCATTCTACCTTAAGTCGTGCCTCTATCTGATATATCTGTTTCTGACCTAGAAATACTCTCACTGAGCATGTGCTCTCCATTATTCTTTGGACAAAGGAAAATTCAAAGCTCTCCTTTATTTTTGCATCTGTTCACTCTTCCTGCTCTCTCCTCCCTGAAATCATCCCTGCCTCTCCTCCATCTTTATGCAGATGGCGGTAGAAGGGGTCACTGTTCTGAATGCAAATGAGCTTTGTGCCCTTCCCCAGCAGGCCACAATGTAGCCTGCTGCTACTTCAAATGAAATTCAAATAGCTCCTTAGAATAATGTAAATAACACAAATGTTCTTGCGGATTGAACAGTGAATTGTATGCTCTGCCTTTATCTCCCTCTTGCTCCCTACCTCCCTTTTACACTGTTCGATCCAAACTCTCCTGTGTGGCCAGGCTGCTAGGCACGAACACTGTCTCACTGCATTCCTGTTTCCTCAGGACAGTCCTCAGCCGAAGATCCTTCATTTGTATTGCCGCTAGAGCAGCCATTTACCATGCTCTTTATTAAAAACCATATTTTAGGAGCCAGGACATTGGAGGCAAGGATGGAGCTGGGGCTGGGGGCACAGTAGAAGAGACGGAGAGCAGAAGGATAGGACTGCATGTGCTGGGAGCTGCTGCCTGGATGCAGGGGGGTTGAACCGAAGCTGTGTCTGACACCTTGTCAAGCAGACAGGCCGCCATAGACATGACATACTGCAGCTTCATCCCGTTTACTGCACTGAGGAAATGGAGAGGGACAGGAGACAGCTTGCGCTCTGGCCACTAGCTCACTGAACCGAACAGAAACGCTGTTGACTGAGAGATGGAGCTGCATTAGGTCAAACAGTACTGGGACAAGCCAAGCCAAATGCTCCTGTGCAGGCCAATGCATTTCAGTGACCAGTGGCCCATTACATCATGTGACAGTCAACCTACCGGCAGGCTTCTCTACCGAGGCAGAAGGGAAAGATGTTTTTTTAGAAGTGTGTGTTTCCCTTTGGCTACATCCTACTTTTTACTCTAATCCGTTCTAGTATTTCTTTAAACTTCTCTCTGAAGTTTGTTGACAGAAATTATTAAGACCTACAGTAGAGACTGATGTGAGCATTTATTTCAGTGCAAATCATATAAAACGATTATATTATATGATCTTGGCCACATTAGCTTGTAGGAATGCTATCTATTTCTGTAGAGGAATGCCAGAAGTAAGATAGCCACAAGATACTGACAACTACTGAACCTATTTATCCATTAATCAATGGAAATATAGTTGACAAAAAGTCTGATATTTTAGTAATTGTTTAACTCATTATCAAGCCCAAATCTCAGATGTTAAGCATAGCTGATTTTCCCAGTTTCATATCATTTTAAATTCAATCAGGTTTTTTTTTAGCCATGGTAGCCATCGCTCTTGTCGGTCCACCACTTTGGTCCCGCCTGAAATATTTCAACAACTATTGGACTGATATTTGGTACACCCATTCAGGATACATTGTATCAACATATTATTTTATAATGAGAATAATCCTAAACAGAACAGTACTTCTGTTTATGTACGGTGCCCTTGTGAAGTCTTACGGTGATGGTCCGTTACAAAGTGCGACTATCTGTTTGAGCTGAGCTTATCCTCACATATAGGTTAGCTCTTTATTAGGCGTTACAGAACAAATGAAATCAGAGTAGTTTCCATTAAGCGGCGAGGTGTGGTGTTAGAGTGGTGCTAAGTAGTGGGGAAGTGCAAGACGGAGGACTTATGTGCCTTTCTATCCATTACCGGTCTGTCTACCTGTCTGCTCTGTAGCCCAGGACCAACTACTGTAACATCTCCCTCCATGGTGGGAAGTGTTATCCGGATCAGGCGCCTGTATGGTGGTACTCGGGGGATGCAGCAAATCCATTCAGCATTGATCCTTTTCCATTTAGACTGAAGATAAACATTTTATATCAGGAAAGCATATTCATATAGAGGGGTGGGAGAAAATTCAGCATTACAATGGCAGAGTGCAGTGATGCTCTCTGTCTCCGAGACGCACAGCACTGTCAAAAGGGTGTCGGCCGTCACTTCACTTGGAGGTTTCTTCGGAAGAGTATTAGGCCCAAGCATAAGGAGGAAGATTTCTTTTAATTTTGTATTTCGAGAATAAACTTTCAGAATATGTACTAATGCTAGTAGTTTGATTTATTCTTAAAAGTTTAATGTCAACATTTTGACTTTATTCTCCGAAGGCAAATTGTTTAATCTTACCCCTGTTTATTGTTATGCCTTGCACTGCTACTGAACATTTTACGTTATTCTTTATATTTTAACTTTATTCTCTACATTTTGACTTGATTCTCGAAATGCAAGACAAAACAAAAAATCTTTCTCCTAATTTGTTCTCGCTTGTACCTGGCCCTAATACTCTTCCGTAGGTTTCCAGCAGAGTGGTAGAAACAGACATGTCAGCATCACTCTGGCAGAGTGATAAACCCCCTGGCAACCCTAGTATTCTTTAAAATAAGAGACTGCTACGCCTCCCCGCCGGAGAGCAGGGAATGTGCTGCTGTGTGGGTACGAGGGGGGCAGCAACAGCTGATAAGGACACTGTTAACATGCTTTGTTGTGTGTGTGTGTGTGTGCGTGTGCGTGAACGTGAGTGTGTATTAATGGCTTTCTTTAAGACGTGCGTATGTAGACAATGACTGAGAACACAAAACGCAGCGGTAATTGCGGGCTGATGGAAAGCTCCACTGACAGAAACCAAGAAAAAAACAAACTAATGGGATGCTTATCAGTTAAGACTTACAGAGGTTGACGCGCCAGGGCATTGGTTGGTCACTATGATAAATGTTTTTTATTGGCTGTGCTCTATGGAGCATTTAACTGACGTTACCATTAAAGCTTAATGTGGGGCTCTTTGACCTTGGTGAGGGGAATCCTGTCACAAGCCCTTGCAGACGGTGTAAATATCAAAAACAGCTCGCTCTTTGCTAATTTGGTAGGAAAGACTCACATTTCAGGCGGTATGCCAGCATTTCTCTATCTGCATACATGGTCACATGTATTCAGGATGAGTATCTTTGCCTGCCCTTGTGTGTCTTCTGTGTTTTGACAGTCGAGTCTCGTGCGGGGACGTTTTGCCTCAGGACCGCAACACTGTCCTGAGCTGGAGCAGGATACAGAGAGTCTTGGCATTCCTTCTCCTTTTCTGACCGAAAAGAGTGATGGCTTGTTTCTGCTCATTGATTTTCCCTTACAAAGCAGCAGAGTGTCAGGACTGATAGGGAGAAGGGTTGAGGAGAAGTGGCCTCTGGGGTCATTTCAAGGCAGTGCGTGACTAGATCCTGAGCAGTTAAAACAGATGAGTTTGGGGTTATCTTTTGAAGAAACGGGGCGTAAAACCTTTTTGCGCGCAGCTGTACATAGCCACTGAAAAGTAACAGAGCATAACATATAATCTTTTAGTATTTTTCTCTTTTAATCTCTTGTTTTTCTGTACATGCAATCTTTTTGAATTTTGTCTTTTGTCTCCCCCCCACCTCCCTTTTTTCTGAACCATAGGTCCGCTAACAAAAAAACATGACGAGTCTACAATGAACAGACCAAGGGATGAAGGTATTTTATTTGCATTATTTTTGTGCTCCATTTTACAAGCTCCGTCGGGATTGTTGTGTTAGCATCTGGACTAATAATCACCTTAGACTCATGTGCACATCACATTGTCTAATGTAAACTGCTTTTATTAGCACACAAATCTGCCATTCCTTCTTGCCGGCACACTTTTAGCTAAAACACATTAGCTGCTCCATACAAAGTAGTTGTTCTTCGTTCCCCCTGTCACAAGTGCTGCGTTTTGGGTACTTGCACAGGGAGCTAATTTACTTTCCCTTCTCGGTTGCGATGTGGTTGATCAACCACACGCTGATGTTCTGACTATCCTGTGTGATGCATCACTGGAAATCAATATTCAGTTATTTTTCACCTGCGCTTTTATTCTTGCAATAAACTCCTTATGAAATGCTCTGCTGAATTATTGTCCTTCATAATGTTGTTGGGCTTTCTCCAAGTCTTCATTTTATAAAGAAGGAAAAACTGGAGGATTTCTGCATATTTCTGCTACTGCTGTACATTTTCAAGTTCACTGCAGCAGTCAAATGAAGATGTTCTCACTACACTTTACTGATGCAGCCAAAATCTATGCAGACAGTGTGCATCTGTGCGTGTGTGTGCATGTGCCCAGACATACTGTATATTACATAGCATTATGCACACATAGAGTGCATTGCATTTTCATTTGTGCATCGTGTGTCTACTCGAGCGCAGTACATGCGAAAATCTACGCCTGAGTGCATGAGTTCTAATTTGTGCCAATGTGTGTGGTTTTTCTTTTTTTTCTTTCTTTTTTTTTATTTTGGGCTCTGTGCTATTTGGGTATTGAATTCTCTCTCCCTTGCATCTCTAATTGCTATGGTTTAAAAAGAGACAGATGTAGCTAATCCAATTGTGTGGTTTCTTAACGGTGAAAACAGAAGGAAGGATTCATGCAGGATTGCCTTGGAGAGGAGCAGAATGATAGAATAGAGATGAAAGAAAAGGAAAAGCTGAGCACTGCGAGAGCACAGGGGAGGGCAACGAGGGGGAGAGAAGGGGAAAGAATAGTCATAATGAAGACAAGTGCATGATGAAATGACATTTACAAAGCTTTGAAAGTGAGAGAGATGTAGAGAGAGAGAGATTGAGAGGGTGGATGAGTAGGAGACTGGTAGAGCTTGACATTTATGCCGACACCTGATGGATCTTGACAGGATCAGGGGGGCTCGGGTTGGCCTGAATTCCTCACGTAATTGTTCAGGTATGGATTGGACGCAGGTTTCCCAACATCTTTGGAAAAATACTATTATGAGCATCTTGGTTTTTTTTTGTTTTTTGTTTTTAAAGTTATTTGCAAGAGTCTGCACTGCTTGTGCGTGGGGTTTTGGATGCACACAAATATTCAAGTGCTGAGTCAGGCTGAAACTTTTATGCCCCAAATCAATTGAGATTTCCATAAGAGTATGAATGAGAGAGGAAGCAGAATAATGGAGAAGCAGTATCTATTGGGAGGTAAGCCATTGCATTGAGAATAGAAGGGAGATGAGAGTGGATTTTGAGGAGGATAGTATCAGGTTAGGTAGGAAAGAGAGGAGTGAATAATGTGCCAGTGTTTTGGTGGCAGGCAGGAAGGACAGTGAGCTCCTTGTTGGCCATATAGGCCTTGGATTTGGGCTGAGTGAAACACTTTCCCCCTGCGACCCTGCACCCCTAATCACCCCTCTGTTTGTGCTGAGCCCCCTCCAGTCATTGTGCCATGTCCGTCATTTCAACCCCAACCTTCATCCTTTTAAATGTATTTTATTTTAGTATACTTTTTTGCACAAAAGTGATTATCTCATGCAAATGGTGTCTTAAGTTTTTTCTTTAGAGTTCGCCTACCCAAACAAATGCCTTCTTTCTTGTTTCGAATGTCTTCTCACCAAAACACCTATGACACCATATGTCCAGTTTAAAAAAAGAATATATATATATAAACCAGACAAATATTATTTTTAGGCTTTCCTGATGAACGTCTACAGGCCCCACAAATGTTGTCAGAATAAAGTGGACACGTGATGAGATATAGACTGTTGGAAATGTTCTTCTTTTCCTTTCCACCTTCCATTAAGGCATTGTAGGTATGCATGAGCTTTTTATCTTTTATTACAAAATGAATGGACTATTTATTGCCATTTAGTTAGTTTTTTTGGCGTACTCCTAGCCTCTTCTGGGATTAGCAAATATTTCAGTTATAACTTTACATTTTTCAGAGATTTCGTTGGTTCTGATTTATTAGGGGAAAAAATCTTTTCACTCTCTCTTTTATTCACAATATGATAATTTACAAAAGCTGAACGTGAAAGAAAAAGAGTTTTGCAGTCAAAGATTTGAGTTTAGTTTCATAGCTTTGCACGTTATACAGTAATGACCTTGATGTCACAGGAAAACTACATGATTACTTTGTGTATTCTCAGAGGTAAAACAGCTTAAATGCATTGGCGCTCTATGAAAAGCTCAACAGAGCTGTAGTTGTTAAATGCATAATTGGCTGATCCATCTTATTTAAAATTGCAAGCTGCTCGATTTTTACTGTCCAGTACAGCAATAGATTCCAATTTAACTTAGACAAAAGAAACACACTATCGTGTTTCAGGAAAGGCAATGAAAGAAAGCCTCAAGGGGAAAATACATTTTCTGGTCAAGGCGAGTGGAGTAGAGGATAGCTTGGAAAGGGGGCTCCCTATTAAATGCACTATCTGTGATCCAAATGTAAACAAAACAGTAGAAACTCTCCTGTCAGTACTCAACTCAAGATTATTTATATGGTACTTTACACCCAATACTGTGGATCCATTTAATTTACAGCACACAGAGAAAAACAAAAACTACCAAATGTATTGACAGGCCACTAAACTGCTATTAAAGGGGAATATCACAGATTTTACACAGTACTGCTGCATATAAAAAAAAAAAAGTTCCAGTTGCTTCAGAGGGAGCTGCGTGAAATCTGATAATTCCGATAAAGTGATGTCACTTGTAGGTTGCGGCTGAAGTCCACAAGTTTGAAATTGTAAAGTGTGAAGTAAGGCTGCAAAAACGAATCGAGTAAATCGATTAAAACCGATTGATAAAAAAATTGGCAACGAAATCGATAAATTGGGTCATGATGTTTGGCATGTGCTGTGGCAACGTCTCCTAAGCATCCATGCTCCTAATGTAGGGGCAATAAGCCAGCTAATGCCCGCCTTATGTATCTAACGTGATGAATTACAGGAAGTGGCGCGTCATCTTTGTCGCTGTATTTGAAAATTGGATGAAGCAGAGACTACTGTGGCAACAAGTGAAGAGGCAAACGCACGATTTACACACAACCCTAACCGACAGAAATACCTTTTTGTTTGTCTTTGTGTGATCAATGCAGCCGGGGCCCTGATAAAGCTCTTTTAAAGCTATCGCTTGATAAAGCTAACGCCCGGCCACATTGATCCATCACAAAATGGAGAGAAAAGGTCGGAAGGTATTTCTGTCTGTTACATTTGTTTTTAGATTCAACTGTAATTGTGCATTTGCTGTCAAAATGGACACAAATCTGCCCGACACGGCAGATTTATCTTGCGCTAGTTAGCTGAAATGAATTTGGAGAGACACGAGAGTATAATGTAACGTCATCGTTATTGGAGTAGTTCATGCTATTAGTCAGAGACAGTCTAAAGTGAATAATTTCTCTTCACAACAGAAACTTGAGCAATATCTGATCAAATTGTATAATAATAATAATAAAAATAAGCTTTAATTATCTATTTATAGAACACTTTTCATAAAAGAGAGCTTAAAGCTTCAAAAAATATAAATAACAAAAAACAAAAATGCAACACATTTAAACAAGGGCAAATAGACTAACATTACATAACAGTATATACATATATTTATATAACTATATATTAGTTCTATATATATATTACTTACAATCCCCTTTTATTCTTAGTGCATGGCTGCATCCCCAATGTCCATTTAGGTTATTGAATTTTTTTTTTATTGTAGTAAACGCATTTCCATCCAAATAATAATCAATTATTCTAAGTTATAATGGACAGATGAACCGAAAATAAAGTAATACAGTAGCAGTGTGGAGTTCCAGACCTCTGTAGCTCGCTCCCTATCTCTGCTTGAGGCTAGAGGTTACATTAACCGCTACTAGCGTAACACACCTAAACCCCAACCCAACTTTTGCCAGCCAAGTTGCATTGTGGGTAGGCATCAGACAAGGAGGAAGACTATGTTGAATAAAAAAGACTATATCTGTGGTTCCGTGCGATGCTAAATCAGTGCACTGCTCTCTTAAATTGTTTTTGATGTTTGACAGGTAAGTTATGTTAATATCGGTGTAGTTGTCACAGCAGTAACACAGTCATTTAAAAGTAAAACAAAAACTGACTGGAGCTTCAAAATGGCTGCTACATGTCATAACCTAAGTTCCTTTTCTCCCAGGATTTAATTCATGGTATGAGTGTTACTGCGAGGCCTGCTCATGTGTCACCCCTCTATACTGTCCTGGTAATGCCGGGATAATTGAACTTGTTTACATATCCTCTGGGAAATCAGCCGAGCTACAGAATACACCAGAGAAGAGCAGAAAAAAGAGCAGAGCGTCAGAGTGTACAACTGAAAATCTTTATTTTTAGCCAGTCTGCCTGTGTCACACGTTTGATCCACAAAAGATCTCTACATGTGTGAAGCCATATGTGCCATTTTTCCATGTTTCCTTGTGTGTGCTTGTGACTGCGAGTGACGCACCCAAGTGCATGTGTAACCTGAGATTCAGGTGGTGATGCAGGCGGGTGTGCAAATACGTGAGTAGAATTTGTTACCACGGCAACAGGCATTCAGTGAGTCGGTGCAATGGAATGGCTGGTGCAGTTCTATTAGCGAGAAGCAGTTTCCATAGCGACTCAACATCGCAGCTGCCTATGCAAGAGTTTGTGTGTGTGTGTGTGTGTGTGTGTGTGTGTGTGTGTGTGTGTGTGTCTCTATGAATACGGTGTGAATCCTGTGTGAATTTGAGTGTTCATTAGCGTACCTCGCTATGTATGACTTGCTTTGTAACATTTCGTATTTTTTTTTGTCCTAGCTATCATGTTTTTTCGGTGTGAACCTCCCATCCATGTCTCTTCCCCCCCCGTTACTTCTCTCACACTGCCCTATTTTCATCTCCTTGCTCTCTGCTATTTTACCCCCTGTTATCTCTCTTTCTCTCCTCCTATCTCTCTCTCTCTCTCCCCCATCTCTGAGTGCTGAAGCTCATCAGGGTAAACAGATGCTGTGGCTGTTATTTATGTTTCCACTTGGTCTGGCTTTCATACAAATTATCCACAGGCCCTGCACAGTGCAGACGCTCAGCCTAACTGGGCTGCACTGGCAGCTCTCTCATCCATCCATGCTCAGACCGTACCACAGACGCTGCGAGGGAGGAGGGAGGGGGGGGGGGCACACACCATAGCAACACACTGATGGCACAAAGACACCAATAACAGAGAGGGCATCAGAACTGGCTTCACCATTTGCTCCACACATGAAGAGGAAGAAGAGTTTGGGAAGGTACCATCACGGCGCAGGACAGGGGAAACACATCACCGAATGAAATATAGAGGATAAGCCCAGTGGGGCAGACATGAAATACTTGCTGCCAACTTAAAGGCATTCCACTGAAAAGGTTTCATACTTATGTATCTTCATCTTCTTTTTTTGAACCACTTGCTGTAGGGGGTTAGAAAAAGCTGCATGTGGAAGACAACTGCAAATCTAGAGCTGTCAGTCTAAAGAGGGTGGACTACCTGTTGCCTACTTCACCCACAAAATGACCACGTTTTGTTTGTCCTCACATGCCTCCGCGGTGAAAGAATAATCCAAAAAGCAGAGAAAAGTCTTGATGAATTTTACACAACAAAACTATTTTGAAACATGCAATTAAGCTAAAACCTTACTATTTAATACACTTCCAAATAAACACACTTTGGCAGGTGTGCGACTCGTCCGTGCTAGTCTGAAGTTTTTTTAATAGTAAGGTTTTAGCGAAAACGGATGTATTTGGATAGTAGTATAATTCCTATAATAATAATAATGATAATTATAAGTAGTAGTAGTAGCATACAACTGGATACATGAGACTTGGATTATACTGCACAGGTTTTGTGAGAGTTTTTGAACGGATGTTTTGCTAAAGTTTTGCCGTTGTTAAACGCAGCCCCTGTTTACTTAAATTCATCAAGACTTTTCTTTGTTTTTTGATTCTTCGTTCACCGTGGGGGCATGCGAGGAAAACTAAGTTTTCTTCAAGATTTCAAGGTAACCCGGGCTGAGTTAATGATATACAAATGGTAATGTTGTGGGTGAGGTATTCCTTTATGCTCAATAGGAAGTCTCATAAATTGTGAGTGTGTGGTGAACGAATGAACATGAAAATAATGATGTTTGTCTGTGTTGTGCAGATATTCGGGATCGTCGTAAGAAGCCAGTGATGCTGTTCATCCACGGAGGCTCCTACATGGAGGGCTCAGGGAACCTGTTTGATGGCAGCGTACTCGCTGCATATGGAAACGTCATCGTGGTCACTATGAACTATCGGCTTGGTGTGCTCGGTAAGTTCTGCGTGCCCTGTCCTGCCGGCGGGATCAGGCACGGATGCAGCTCATGTTATGTTTACAGACTTTGTTTGACATGTGTCATCTCACCTTGACCGGCCCATATCTGTCAGAGTGCTGATGTCTATCAAAATATGTGTTTTAGAAATGATGGTACAATGAAAAATAACTCTTTAAATTACAAACACTTAAATTAAAAGCTATCCTTCTGCAGGCTTACGTTGTCTTATATTGTCTTACTTTGAGCTGTGAGCATATGATTGTCCGTTTACACCTGAATGGCATATACTGTAAAGATGCTATTTGAGTTTTTGACATAAAACAGCCACCGCTCTTAAATTATTTCAGCAGCGTTGACCTGCTACAGCAGAAAAAGCATGTAAGGGAAAGCATCCAGCATGCACAAAAGGGAGACAGGTATAAATGGTGAGTATCTCCAGGGAGCTTGAAAAACTTTATTATGTTTTTCTTTTTCTATGTGTTTTTTTTCTGATGGCATGTGAAAGCCAAATACAAAAATAATACCTTTCAAATGTTGATGGTGAAGTCTGATTTCTTTCTCCATTCTTGTCTACAACATATGATGTGGTAATAACCCTGAACCTAAAACTGACACCCAAACCTGGGCATTTGTAACAAGGGTTTCTATGAATGCTCTTAAAGGTATGTAGGATTTAGAGAGGCATCCATTGGCAGAAATGGAATATAATATTCAAGATAATGTTTTCATTAGAGTATAATCACCTGATACTAAGAATCTTTGTGCCTTTGTTAGCTTAGAATGAGCTAGGAGCGGATGCTCTTCCACAGAGTCTGCCATGTTGCACCACAATAGGAATGTGTTGTACTTGGAATCGTTCAATATACATTCTATGAATATGCACGTAATCTATTGTGAATATTATTCATGTGGCAAACAACATGCATCATAAATAAAAAGAAAAGAGAAGCTACGGAAATTAAAAACAGGAAAGTGGCATATCAACCAGAAGAGATTATTATATTATGCACAAAGAGGGAGAGGAGGACGACAAAAACTGGCAGATGTGTGTGTTCATCTACGATCACTTCTAAGAGCTGCTTAGGTTACGATGCTTTAAACACCTCTTCAGATTAAAAATGTTTGTAAAATGGAATTTTAGAAAAGCAATTTATCACACCGTTTTGTCTTGGAACACACCCCCATTCTTTAAATGTCTACATATTTAATCTGATTGTTATTCAGAACTCATAAAACTGTAGTTACATAATGTAACTCACATAACACTTATTTTTTTTACGTTTCTTTATTGGTTTTCGCTGGAAGAAAAACAGGTTATACAAGAAAGCATAAGAACAACTTATTCTTCACAAAGCAACCCGAACAAGAACCCCCACATGAATGATTTAACTTATAAAATGTGGATTTAGTGGATTCTAGATGCAACACATGCAACGGACGAAGACAATTGTCACAGTCAGAGAGAAATTTCTCATTACAATACATTTGAAAATAACTAAACCCGAACCTGGACTGAAGCAACCTGAACCCAATATGTCCCGACGAATTATCAGAGTTTCGTGTCGGGTAGCGGAAGTCAAAAGCCCACCTGAGGTAACAGACTGTACTGGTTTGGAACCAAGCAGTAACCTGTGGGTCTGAAAAGTGAAGCCAATGTAGAAGTGCCTTAAAACTTGCATTCTCTCTAATAGCCAACACAGGGAAACGCCACCTGTTGCAAAAAGAAGTCAGATTGTACAGAAGTCCACAGAGGTAATAAATCAAGTGAGAAGTGGGATCATTTCTTATGAGAAATGACCCCACTTCTCACTTGATTTATTACCTCAGTAAACATTTTCTTGACACGTTTTTGGTCTCAATCGCTAGTTTCAAGTCTTCTTCAATACAGCATGATGTTCATTTAGTAAATTATGCTCCCATTTTGTGTGGTACTTGGAAAAATGTGTATGGACAGTCTTTGTGTGAAAAGCTCCTTAATCTGTTCTTCTGTGTAGCAGGGATTTCATAATAAAGCACACAGCGGTGTGTTTACTGTGTTAGATTGACTTTTTCTATGAATTAATTGTTGTATTAATATGCACTTCTTCCAAAAAAAAAAAACAAGCCATGATCTGACTCACTATACACTTCAGAGACACCACCGACCCCTCAGTGCCTTTAGAGTACATTGAGTCATTGAAAACAGAATTGAAATGTGTGTTTGTTGCTTTCAGTGTATTTTTGGATTAAGGGTTATTCTATTTGTCCATTCTGTTGGAGCTTTGCAGTGCTTGCATGGCCTGTGACTGGGCAGAGGTGTGTGTGTGTGTGTGTGTGTGCGTGTGTGTGTGTGTGTGTGTGTGTGTGTGTGTGTGTGTGTGTGTGTGTGTGTGTGTGTGTGTGTGTGTGTGTGTGTGTGTGTGTGTGTGTGTGTGTGTACTCAGCCATTGTGCTGCTGGATATCAGTGGAGTCAAGTATTTACATTCACCATCATCTTTCGGAGGTGTTTGCACACAGACTATCTGACGCCGGCATTGCGGTTGCCAGGTTGGGTAATCAGATCTTGTTTATTGCATCACGCCTGTTTCAACATATCAGAATAATGATAAACAGAGAAATGGGAGTCGTTTAGGATGCCGTCCAAGAGTTGCAGCAGAGTATTAACAGAGGGTAACACGATCCAGAGCGTTATTGAGCGTGCCAATGGAGAGGGGACAAGGACAAACTGAGAGTTAGTGAAATGAGGACCTGGACCTTCGGCTTTATACTGCTCCATTTCAGCTTGTTATGAGCTCTTTTTCCCAGCTGCCCGACAAAATATGACTGTGACTAAATTGGGTGTGAGATTCTGTTCACAAATTGAAATCAGGTTTGTTGAATAGCGTATTAAACTAGAATGGCACTTGGAGAGCGCAGACCTCCGCCAAGGCTGCTTGGATGGTCCCATTTCCTGAGTTGGGAAGTCGTTCTTATGAATTTGTGTGTTTATGAGCTTAAGTCATAATGTGGAAACGAGATAGATGCTACAAAGATTAGTAGGCCTATTTTATTGCTACGAATGCTTCCAGTATTTGAGCAAAGGAAACTGATCAGCTGAGCCATGATATTTGTAGTAATATTTGCACCAACTTTCCCAGTTGTTGATTTGACTTGAGGGGGGGGGGGAGGGCATTCACGTGAATTTTCCTAAATGGGAACTAATTCTTCCGAATATTCTGACACCACATGAATGCAGCACAAATGCCCTATCTTGCAATTCTAACGAAAGTGAAACTTAGTTTGCGTATCCATCCTGTGATTCGGATCCGCTCCCAAATGTAATGTCTTCTTACTTGGTCCACGCTACACCCTTCCACCAAGTTTCATCAAAATCTGGCCAGTGGTTGTTTCGCAATCCTGCTGACACACAAACCAAGCTGAACACGCTCTTCTGTGTTTGCTTCCTTTGCAGACATCTCAACCTGGTCGATTTACATTGACATTGTTACTGCGATTGATGTTGGGGATGTTTGAAGCGCCCTCATATATTGTATAGTATGACTACTTCCTCACACAACCATTAAAATACATATGAAATACATACACATAGAGGAGGAGAGCAATGCTGCTTATGAGGGGAGACGCAGTGTGTCCTCGATTCCTTTAACATTTTGAAAATGTTTGGTATGTGGGCGAATGTTGCTCTCTCTCTCTCTCCCTCAGGAGACAGGAGCACGGAGAGAGAGAAGGAGAGCAGGAGGAGAGAGAGCGAGAAAGCCCGGGCGTAGCGGAGCGAAAGGAGAACGAGAGAAACAGAGCGAGCTAGAGGAGAGGAGTAAAGAGCGTTACCTGCGAGACAAGAGATCGCTATATCGACTTCTTCTCTCTCCTCTCTCCCCTCTCTCTCTCTCTCTCTATCGCTCTCTCTTTCTCTCTCCCTCTCTCTCTCTTCTTCCGTCTTTCTCTCTCTCTTGTCTTCTATCGCTCTCTCTCCCCCTCTCTCTCTCTCTCTCTCAGATATGCTTTAAATGGGTTACTGTACTAAGGCGATTATCCTAGTGTGTGTGTGTGTTTGTATGTTTGTGTAGCATAAGCGTGCATGTTTGCCCATGTGCACACAAATATCTCCTTGTGCACGTGACAGTGTGTGTCTGTGTGTGTGTTAGCATTTGTATGTGCGCGCTACTTGGTTGCGTGCCGTGCGTAAAGTCTATATATGAATAATGCACCATCCATCTAAATTTTTAATGGCACTCCTCTCTAAAACCGTGAATTTCAGTCAAAGTGAGAAACACAAGCATGTCGTATTTTAACAGTTTTATGTTCTAATCTTTAGTATTATCCTGTATTTACACACACAGGAGCTTACACATGCCAACCTCATTGTATACAATGCCTGCTTCTTTAGGCGTAGAGAAGCGATAGGGAGTCGGGTATAAGGGAAGAAGAGAGAGCAGGGAATAGAGACAGATGAGCGAGTGAGAATCGTTGAGAGACAGTCAGGGGAAAGCGAACAGAAGGGGAGGAGATGGGAACAGTCTAAAAATAAACCGTCAGAAAATGCTTTTTTAAATCTACAGTGATGCAAAGTATTCATTCAAATAAACGCTCCTGCAGTGTGACCACAGCTCCCTTCTATACCGTTTAACGCCATAAGCTTTCACTCCACCACGACACATACACATGTCATTTTCCAGCAAATGTCATAATACTTTTCTTATTAATTTATGATACGCCCCATCGTTGTGGAATAAAATGGGTGAATGAGGAGAAAATGTCTGCTGCACACGGCCTGGTTCAGAGGTTTGGTGACAGTTGAGTTTCCAGATCGCTCCTCGACTCACCTTCTCCTACCTTCCTCCTGCTCCCGGCCCAGAGAGCCTTCTGATTTGTGTTGCATAGCCATCTGTTCAGACTAATTAACTAATTAATGAACTCTGGGGAAAGGCCCACCATCGTGGGCTCTGAGAGCGAGAACATTTTTCACCTCAGGAAGAGAGATGAAACGCTTCTTCTGGAAACGTTTCTCTGCACTTTCTTCCCAATTTCAGCTTCTTCTTCTTTTTTTCTTTTTTTTACTTGTAAGTAAAAGCAGCCTATTTAGTAGTAAATACCACCACATTTATTAATCACGGCTTTTACACTGTAAAATGAGTTTTGAATGTAATATTTACTTGGATATTATCCTGCCAGTTTTCATATTTACAGCTGGCTGATACTTTGTGACTCAAATGAACTCAGTTACTCATAACTTTTGTCTGAGAGATAAAAAGGTTTTAGATATATGTTTTGTCCATGCTTTTGTCCATGCTTGTATCCAAATAGATTGATACTGTTGGTCTATTTGATTTGTGGTCCATTGATTAGATTTTTTTTATAACTTGGGAAAAGTAAACACAACATTGACATATAATCACCATAAAACGTTTATATGGTGAATGTGTTAGCAAACAGCTGCTATTGACTGCATTGACTTTCATTTGGATGAGCATTTATCCATGATTATGGCAGCAGTGAGTGTAGCCAGGCGAAGGCATTTTCATGCATTGACAAGGTGAAAATTAAATGAATAACATGCCATTTTTTAGTATTGAGTATTAGGGCTGTATCTATCAAGTTTTCAGAGACTGTCTGATCACATGTTAATGTTAATTATGCCTCACAATGATTTACCATGGTAGGAAACGGATATATTTAAACATGCAACGTTATTTATTTATGTTCTCAATCTATTTCAACATTTGAAAGTCAGAGTTATCAGAACCTTTCTTCTCGTCTTTGAACAGTGTTTTCAATAACATCATTGCACCTTTCAATACCTCTCCATCTGAAAAGGCTTTCTTGTACTTTAATTAAACATGTGCAGCTCTAAATGAAGCTTCCGTTGCTTTGTGTGACTTGTTCACCGGCCTCGTGAGAAGAGACTGCTGCTGCCTTTAACTCTCAGCGTGTTCTGCCCGCAGTGCTGCAGGTGGGTAGTTAGTTAGTTAGCATGGTAGTTAGTTAGTTAGCATGGTACCTTCTGTGACACGTACCAAAGTGTCTCCACAATGTGCCGCTTTGCCGTCGCCCCGCAAATGAGACATACACACTTTTCTTTCACTGTTGTAAAAAATAATTATTCCTCCCAATCATTGTGAAAATAGTTAGTTTTCTTTCTCTTTTCTGCCATGTTTAGGGTAAAAAATGCACCTAGCGCCCCATCGTAGCTGTTCCCGCTAGCTTGTCTCAGCAAAGAGGGAAATGGAGATTTAGCTTACAGGGTTAGAGTTCATATATTCATAAAACATTTTTGTTTTTTAAATTCTATATTCAATATTGTCATTTTAAAATAAAGAATAATTCAAGTGTTATTGATTTTTTTTTTTTTTACCAGCAAAACAATTAAATACAGATTTTAGACGGCGCTCCATGCTATTTTTAGTGCTATTTTTAGAACATGCCCTGCGGGCGACTCACGTAATCCCTGCGGGCGACCAAGTGCCCGTGGGCACTGCGTTGGCTACCCCTGTCCTAGATGATAAAGCTGCACAGAGGAAACTTCAAGTGCATTGGTTTATTAAAATCAATTATATGTATATGCTTGACAATTTCATAGCTATGCAATTCTTTAAAAAGAAAAAATAAGTGTATTTTCGTCGTCTGTACATCTTTTGCGCGGATTACATTAATAAATTACTCTTATCGGCTTTTAGCTTGCGGGGCTTTTGTTGCACTTGCAGTGGCAAGTGTGGCAGTGTTGTTGTCGCCGGCTCTCCGAAAACATTCACCATAGATGACAGCAAAACACAAGAGACTCTGACGCTGAGCTGGAATTAAACTGAATCGGACCTTGAGACGGGACAGATACGCAATTCATGGAGCAATCAGAGGCCGCAATCCATTCTTTGTGAATTTGTCCATTCAGTGTATTTTAAAGTTGTTATTGCTTACCTCTGAGCAGGCAATTACTTATGTACTCGTCCAGCAGACACAGAGCAACATTTGCATTCATTTGGAGTCATGTTTATGGCCACCTGACAAATGTAAGTTTAACATTCATTAGCTCTGTTTTGGTCTCCACCAATTCCTGAAGGAAATAGTATGTCTCTTTAGCTGCTATTAGCTATTACTTTTACTACTATTACTATAATATTAATAATTGAGATGGAATATTTTATAGTACAATTCTTAAAATTCCCTTTAGCTTGTGTTACTATGCCGAGTTGGGTTTTCCCATCAAGTTCAAATCAATCAATTAAAAATGATGTATCCAAAAATAATGTGTTCATGTACGCTATGTGTTACATACTTTTATCCGTTACTTAATAAATATAATTCATATATATTTTATAAGCAGGAAAACTCTTTTTAGCACAATCAAAAAACAGTATCCACGAATACTTAAACCCAGTGAGCTATGAGAATTAGATCAAAATGTGTTGCCCCTTGTTCTCAAAAACTTCCCTTTATACTGTATATGCTGTAAACATTATTTTTAGCCAGCACAGATTTGACTTTCAATTAATTTCAGCCTGCTGCCTTCTCACCACTCAGCTAAATAGATATGAAACACACCTCCCACTCCTCAAACAGAGCCACAATGTTCCCACTCGGCAAGCAAACCACAACTCTTCTTTCCCCGCCCCTACAGTTTTTCACATACAAGGAATTTGCTTCGGTGTATTGGTGTATAACATAAACATCCATCCATCGTCTACCACTTATCCGGGGTCGGGTCGCGGGGGCAGCTGCTCCAGTAAGGAACCCCAATCTTCCCTTCTCCGGGCCACATCCTCCAGCTCCGACTGGGGTATCCCGAGGCGTTCCCAGGCCAGTGAGGAGATATAATCTCTCCACCGAGTCCTGGGTCTTCCCCGGGGTCTCCTCCCAGCTGGACGTGCCTGGAACACCTCCCTAGGGAGGCGCCCAGGTGGCATCCTTACTAGATAACATAAACATGGCAAGAGAAAATTAAATAGAAAATAAAAACAAGTAAAAAACAAATTGAAGAAACTAACAATAAAATATGAAACAAATGCTATAAATATATGTACAATATATCTGAATTAAAAATGAAAGCTCCACAGAAGAAAATCACAATACAAGCATGAAAAAATAATATAATTAAAGAGCTGTACAGTTTTTAGAAGTGGTACTTTTGTGCAAAAAATTTGCAAAGGTTCACTTTGGTGAAGTCGTGTGTTGGAGGCTTCAGGTTGTAGCCGAGAACAGTGGCTTCCATCATATAGGCAAAGTTCACATTTAGCACTAATGACTTATAGGTATGTTGAGTGAAACTGACACCAATCTGCCGCCCAGCCTGGCAGCCAGCTGCACAGCTGGACCAATCAAATACAAGGAAGATAATTAACGCAGCGAGTTGTACTCGATGCTCGACATCTCACACACCACATAAAGTGTCACAACCAAACCCAAAAGGTCAAGGTCTCTGGAGTACTTGAGTCCCTAAAATATCAACTGGCAATTATAGAAAAGTTTTCTTCACTATCAAAGTAATCCAGTAATAACTGTTTGTACATCCATGGGTACTTCAGCAAGGGGAATTGCTTGTAGTTTATTCGGCATATTAATGCTGCCAATTAGCCCACATTTTAAACAAATATAAGCTAAAGAATGTTGTAACCAGATAATATGACGCTATTTATCCAGGCTTAACGCTTATTAACGTTAATAATGCAATGTAAATAATGTACAATTACGCTAGACTTTATAAAGAGTTATGGAACATTAACCGTCATGTGACTAGTTTAATGATGCTTATTATAATATGGTTATTATTATATAATTAGCTTTGTGATTAAAAGTTCTGTTTTCTTTTATTCAGCGTTGTAAAAAACTTAATTCTCACTGATTTTCATCAATGAAATCTTTCTTTGAAAAGCTTGGAAACGTCTTTATGTTATTGTGATGTTTGACGCATTGCTTTTCAAATGTGCATGACAGCCTGGTTTTACTGCACAGCTTGGTACCATTTTATTGGACCTTTGAGAGTAAAAATTGAGTGACATAAGTAAGGTAATAAATACAATGACATTGGAAGCCTATGGGCGGTGTGCTGAAATGACATTAGTTCAGCAGGAGGAAGCCCAATTACAATATAATTTCATTTCTGGATATACTTGACATACAGAGTGATACATAATTGAAATTGACCTGCCAGCACTTCTTCAGATTGAGCTTCCAGCACCAACAAGGAGATTTAAGGCGAGGCACTACAGTCACAAATGTTTTTTCATGCACTGATCAGTTTTCAGAGTTTGGGCTATTTTGCTTCCATAACATGTCTTCTTTCTTACTACTGGGAATAAAGCATCCAAAACACACATTTAGGTATTTATTTTACTAAATTTGTCTATTTGCATCTCTAGATTTCTTGGAAATTCACCAAAGGTTAGCATTAGATAATGCTTTATTTGCATATTTAAACATAACATTTCAGAAAACTTGTAATACAAAAATAATTGTCTTAATACAACTGGGTTACTTTTACCTTATTCACCTGTAGTGTTTTGCAAAATGTATGGAATTTTATAATACATATATCAGAAGCCCTTTTTCTCCTCCGAGACAGAAATCTCCACTTCAGTAGTGCTATCATACACCAAACTTTCCAGTTTCATTCCTATCTATATTCTGAAGGTTTTTACAGAGGAGTTCGTTCATATATAATTAATATCCTGATTTATAGAACATTTTATGACTAAAAACATGGTGAAAATGGATATTTCTTTATGGCTGTTGGCAGTATTGTCTGATTTATGTAATGATACAAAGAGATTCCAAAATCCTCTCAGTAAAAACCTTTGACTCTAATATGTCAACAAACGAAACAGGAATTTTGATCCTGGTTTTATCCAATGTTCAGATTTCTGTTCTGGAAATATATGAAGATATATAGAACATATTTATTACAGCATCATTTGCATATTTAAATATACAATTTTAGAAACCTTGTAACACAATAAAGAATTGTTTTATTTTAATTAGGATACTGGGGAAGTGTCATGGTAACATCTATGAGTTAAAATAATGACCCTATTCACCAATGTGTCAATCAAAGAATGGAAATGATCATACGACACTTTTATAGTGTAAATAAAATGGAAACAGCCTCCAGGGGGTGCTAGCAATGCTTTACACTTTGAGTCTTACACAGAAAAGTGTTATCATTAAAACTCTGCCTATTGTTTTTAGCAGATAAACTCATTATAACTCAAACTACATGCTCTTTCACAAACTCTGGACATTTTGTGATCAGTTACTAACTTGTACATCAGAGTCGGTAATTGACAGAAGAACTTTTGAAAATCTTTCAAAATGAGTTACCAGTAATAGCCTACTGCGTACGGTACAGAGTATACCTGTCAACCCTCCCGTTTTTCCCGTAATTATCCCGTATTTTTAACCTTTCAAAAATAAAAATAGCTCTAATTTAAAAAAGTGTAAAGTGGCCTCCGGTAGAGCAGGTGGCAGTATTCTGTTTAACTTTAGCTGAAAAACGTTATCCGCCAGTAAACACACTAGAAGAGGAAACCAGGAACAATAACACAGAAGAAGACGAAAACATATGGATGAGAGTCACAGTGAACGGGAGATAGATGGAGACGCAGTTGTACCTGCCAAACAAGTTAAAACTGTATGCAAGTAACTAGACAAATGGGAGGAGACCTTCCCTTATTTATTAAAAAGCAGAGTCGTAAAGTATGCCATTCAGATGTTAGCATCGCACACGGCGGAATAAGCGATGTTCGCTAGCATGAAAAATCGTCCAAGCACGAGGCACAAACACATACACTGTCAATGACTTCATGTGTGACAAGAACTGTGTCAGAGGTAAACCAAAGCTGAGGGAAAGATGTCGATGCTTTGCGCCAAAAATAATGTAGTCTTCAGCTTCTGCGATGATTTCAGTCGCAGTGTAGCGGACATGTTTCCCGACTTGCCATCGCAAGGAAGTCCTCGTCGGGGGAAACAAAAGCCACACAACTCATCAAATAAATTGAGGATAATAACTCATAAAGAAAATACATAAATCTTATAAACATGTCTGAACAAGTAATAGGCCTACATACTTTAAATAAACATGTATTTCCTGAATGTATATACCCGTCCCTTATGTGTTTACATTTACATTATATGGGGGCTGGGTGGCTGAGAGCTGTTAAGGTATGGACAGAGTCCGCCAGAAAATGTCCCTTATTTTGAAATTCCAATGTTGACAGGTATGGTACAGAGATACCACGGCCACATTCATACAATCCCCAAGGTTGCCTGCACAGTACTGAATAATCAAATCCACTTTATTCCAATCGTCAAAAACAGATTCTTTAGTCTAGTGTGCAGGAGACATTCACCATCTGCTAAGGTTTTTATTTCCTGTTTTGTAATAGCGCCTCTGCTTTTGCTTGATTCGTTTTGTGACTCGCAGAAACGGAAACATTGCTTTGTTTCCTCTCTTCAATCACCTTTTGCTGTGTGTGTATAAAAAGTCAATATCTTCTATCTGATTTTTGACATCTCTAATCATCTGCTGCGTGACGTCACAGTGAAATTATATAATATGCCCTTCAATATATTCCTTTCACCTCTCTGTCATTTACGATCTGACAGTAGCTTTGGGCAATATTTGGTTTAATATCTGTCGGATTTTCTGTTCTTTTTTTTGTATCCCTTTCTCCTTCTCGAACCCCCTCCTCGTGTTCTCTCTTCACAGAAATATGTTCAGTGACCCACTGCAGTCACTCTGTTCACTTCTGAAAATGACTCTGCAGATGCATGTTCGCGTCTCAGTAGTCAAACAGATGACTGACTGCACTTCAGTTCTGGACTGTGGATTTGTGAATGGTTGCACAGAGAGAGGATGTACTGAATAAAGCTATAGGACACTAAATATTACTGAAATACTGAAAAATATCCTCTCGGTGTGGAGTTGCTGCCCTTTTTTTGTATGACGCACCTCTCTTCTCTCAAAAATTAAAAGAACAATTCCTTCTGATGCATGTGTAAATGCTCTGTAGTAATACATCTTCCTGTTGCGGATGCAATACAATATCAATAAGGGATAATGGCTTTTACCATGACTCATCTCATCAGCGTACATTAGAGAAACACTAAGTGCTTCTACCATTTTTATTTGTATGCATTCAGTGGTAGCGTGCATTATGCTTTCATGACTTCATTTTCGAAAGATTTTTCCTGACAGGAAAGATACATGAGCGGAAGCAGCAATTATTATCCGGCGCGTCTTCAGAACCTTTTTTTAACTTTATTTTTTTAATTATTATTTTTAGGACACAGCGTGATACAATACGTTTTCAATATTTCTGTTTCAAATTTCCCTCCATCAGTCGCTCACCACTCCTCCTGTTTTCTTTCATCCACTCATTTCACTGTCTCCAGCCTGTATCTTTACTTAGAGGTTGATGACTCTCCTCATAGTTGCTTGGCCGTTACCTAAAGCAAGTGTTGAATATGCATGAGTTCAGCCTCATAAATTGCTGCTCTCAGCGCTAAAGTCAGTAGGAAGCCCAGCTCAGCAGATGGGGGGGTGGGAGAGGGAGATCAGAAAGAAAACTTACTGAAAGAGAAAGAGAAGAAGATGGAACTTGTTTGACTTCAATGGTGGAAGATAAACCGCATTTCCTCTCTTCATGTTGCCCTTGCAAAGAGAGCGACAAGAAGCGCTAGCTCAGGCTAGCATGCTCGTTCATACAAACTGCGAGTGTGTGCTTTGTTTTTGTGTTCTCTGTTTGTGTACTGGAATATGGAAGTACTCGAATGTGTGCATGCAAGTGCTTTTGTGAGTGTCTGTCCATATCATTTTGCCCGAAGCTCTGAACAGTTGCCAGGCAACTGTGGCAGGCATGCTCAGCTCTCGGCTGGGCATGCCACGGAGCAGACACTTCCACATGCCCGTGGTTCTGATAAGTGGCACAGGTCAGAGCTGATACGTTAGCAGGTCAGAGTCACTTCAGACTAAGAGCCAGTCAATTGCTGGGATGATCTAAGGATAATACAATTTCACAACAACAGGTTTTCAAGGTAATTCTTTGCTACATATGATTTAAACTTTAAATCATATGTAGCATTGACATTGGTTATTAAAAACATGGAAATCTTGTTACTTTAAATTTTAAAGTAACAAGATTTCCATGTTTTTAATAACCCAGCCAACACTTATCACTGCACTATGCTGTGGTTTCTTATACATTTGTCAATCATGTTATCTCTAGAACTCAATTTATTAGGCTGCGATCTCTCATGATCATTAACTCATAATCATTAGACCAGAAGAAAGATTATTGTTTAATCAAGACTGGGTCACTATTTGTGGTTGCATACTGGGAAACTATCAGACATTCATTTGTTCTCTCAAGTAACATGAGTTGTGATTCTGAAAGAATATAAGCAAACATTGCTGCCCTGAGCATCTATGTTTTTGTTTTGTAAGTATCACATCGAGGTCACTGCGTCTGTAGACCGACATGAACACATTTTGCCCGAGGTGTTTTCATCTCGAGGTGGACATCCATGCAGATAAAGTCACAGACACGTGAACATTTTAATAGAGGTTTACCTTAATCGATTCAAGAAATAATTATTGCTGTTCATGTGGATCTACTGAAGCATGGTTTCTATGTAAAGGTCAAATAAATATGGTCCATACATAGAAAAGTAAGCACAAAGCTATAATGCTACTGCGGCCAACAAGTGTCTTCCTTTTTGTGTTTTGCATGTAATATTCTTGTTCATTAAGCGTTGTTATTATGATATTATGAATTATTATAGGCCAAAATATTTATAAACATTTATATATATATACATGTATATACATACATGTATATATACAGTATATACAGTCATATATATATATATACATTTGTATATATATATATATATATATATATATATATATATATACATTTATGTATACAGTATATACATTTATATATATATATATATATATATATATATATATATAAATGTGTATATATATTTATATATATACATTATAAACATATGTATAATGTGTTTTAATCTGCTTATAGCTGTATAATTATAGTTATCATTATTCAAAAGGCTTTATAACATTAATAACATATTCTAAAGTATTTTATAATGACTTATAAGGTCAAATATCATAATACTTCATAATTGCTCATCACACAAAGATGTTGCAAGTATTATAGAGTATTATAATTCCAATAGTTGTGATAAGTATAATAACTGTTATAATGCATTTTTTTTTTCATTTCACTAAAAGCACCCAATGACCACTTAGACTCTAAGTGGTCATTGGGTGCTTTTAGTGAAGTGAAAGAAATATCATTAAATCTTAAATATTAGTGAACATTTATGAAGTATTATGATACTTGAGATTATAAATCATTATACAATGCTTAATAATGTGTTGTGATTGTTGTTATAAAGCATTATGAGTGTTTACAGCTTTAATAAAAAAGTGCCATAAACAGATTAGAACACATTAAGTGTTACCCAAATAACAAAAAGCCCATAATTTGGACGACACTGTAACATGAATCATAATCCAGGTGAACCCGCCAAAAACACTCCAGGCTTGTTGAGTGTTGTTAGCTATAGTGTAAGTACAGTGAAGAGTGAGACACGTGTGTGTGTCGCGCTGATTGTTGTAGAAAGGTCAATTTGGCAGGTTATCATCACCACCATCATCATCACTTACGTTATAATCATCAACAATAAAACTTAATTTGCTGTTCAACACACTTGAAAACATGCTGACTGTCCTCTTTTACCATCTGTCATCTGTGCCCCTTATACTTTCCTTAATGGCTGTGCCACTCGCTCCAACTGTCTTTAGAATAAACTGAATATGTTTACTCATTTTCAATCCACTGAAATAGAATTGAATTATTCACTAAAAACACTAAAATGTGGATTTATTCCCTAGAGAAACACATCCTAACTAACACAGTGTATGAGGACACACTGCCTGTGACACCAGGACTTTGTGTATAGTGCTCTGTGTTATGTGGTTATACTATACATAACCCTGAAAAACTAAACATTTATTATT
This sequence comes from Cottoperca gobio, assembly GCF_900634415.1. Classification (NCBI taxonomy): domain Eukaryota; kingdom Metazoa; phylum Chordata; class Actinopteri; order Perciformes; family Bovichtidae; genus Cottoperca; species Cottoperca gobio. Next base: position 12,648,051 of record NC_041368.1, read on the forward strand.
CAACCAATATGCTAATTTAGGTGACATACAGCATGTACGGTGTAGAACCAAATGTGGATGGTATTGTCTGCCTTCCAGATTATGAATAACTATTCAGTTCTAACCACACACACTTGACTGCCATTTGAACACTTTCAAATCCATTGCGGGAATGGCGGACTGTGTGACTGAGAATGCAGGCTGCTATAAAGAGATATAACTACAGTATTTACTAAACACATTTACAGTTATTTAAGGCTATAGCAGAGTAAATGCCAGCCATATACAGTAACCAGAAATCGAGTTTGATATGATGAAAATTGTATCCAAAGATTATAACTTGAAAAAGTTATAATATGTTAGTGTTGTGTTTACAGCTTGTTTCTTCTGCAAGTTGCACGTTGACAGAGGAAGCGAAGAGGAGAGCGTGGCGGAGCAAGAGGTCGCTGGACAATCTCAGACTGGTTTTTAGTCGTTCACAAAATAAAAGGCTGCAGGTCAGACGTATTTACGACAGCGGTGTGTAACGTTAAGTGAACTGCGCTCTAATTTAAGTGCTGCTAAATCACAAAAACACCAATTCTTACATTATGTTATGGAAAAACAGATGTTCTGGTATAGGTTATGGGCACTGCTGGGAAATTCTGCTCATGCACAAGAAGTGGTACAACTAATGTCCAAAAACAAATCTAATAATATACAACTAAGCATCACAGTGAATATGAGAAACTCAAGAGATGAGTAGGCCACCTTGGAGGTGGATACTTTTTTTCTTTAACACATCCTCCGCCCCAACAGCCACTAATCTCAGCAGAATGCAGTTTACTGAAATCATTCTAGAGGTTTTTTGGGTATTGAAGTCATCCAAACCGTTAACATCTTGAAAAGCTCTGCTACCTGCAGTGTGACGCTGCCGGAAACACATGTACTGTAACTCCCTATCATAAGAACAAAGAATTGTGTGTGTGTGTGTGTGTGTGTGTGTGTGTGTGTGTGTGTGTGTGTGTGTGTGTGTGTGAGAGACATTTTGTTCAGTTTATTTTATCTTGTTGTGGGTGTGCACCTACTGTGTAAATGTGTGTCCTGGAAGTAGGTGAAACATGCCTTCTGTTGCTCTCCATCTTCTCTCTGCTGACATGTTCTCTTAACTGTGTTGTATTTCCAGCGTGGGTATTAAAACATGAGTAATTTGGTGAGCTTTCTGTGTGAAATCTCCTCCGGCTTGCAATGAGTTGGAGGCTGAGAGGTTCTTGACAATGACAGGATGCCATCTTCTTGTATATGTGGGATATTTTTTAAAGGCAACAAACACACAGGATTATGTTTCCTGTGCTCCTGAATTTCTTCCCTGTTCCTCTTTCCTCCATAATCAGTAATCAGTCTATTTTCCTCTCTGTGTTTGTTCTAATTTACCCTGCAGGGTTTCTGAGCACAGGGGACCAGTCTGCTAAGGGGAACTATGGCTTGTTGGATCAGATCCAGGCCCTGCGCTGGCTCAATGAAAACATTGGCCACTTTGCAGGGGACCCAGAAAGAATCACCATCTTTGGCTCGGGAGCTGGTGCTGCCTGTGTGAACCTTCTCATCCTCTCCCACCACTCCGAGGGTAAGGTTCCTTAACTGTCATTGTCACATTAGTAGTCATATATCCTGCTCAAAAGGGGATTAACATTTCAGGACAGTGTGGGTAGTGTATTTCTTCAAGGAGCATGTTAGTCATTGTAATGAATATCCTAAACCAGATAAAAAATATATGCCATTATTATTCCCCCAAGTGAAGGGATGCAATATTCAGAAATGAGTCATCCACTCTTTGCACAATATTTTTTTCAATAAGCATGCAAAACTGTAAAGATTGAGTAATTTGAAGGGAAACCAGATTGTCAATCTGGACAGGGCTGGAGTCGACAGATGGTTGAATACAGTAGGTTATTAAAGCCGTTACTCACCTTGGGACACAAGCCCTGTAATAATCCCAAAGAACGTCATTCCACGAAGGACTGAAATCACTGAACTGCTTTGACAGAATTTTCCTTCTCCAATAAAACTAATCCTGTCTGGACAAGGCTTTAGGAATAGATACATATATATATATATATATATATATATTATATATATTATATATATATATATATATACTTTTATAAGCGTGGACTTCCAATGAAGACCATTATTCCCATTTGTATTATATACATGATCATAATACTGAGTTTTATTAGTGAATTTGATATTTGTACATGGTTTGAAGTGTTTATTCTGAATGTTACTTTGGTGATTCTCAGCGGACACGTTAACAACATGTGTCTCAGTGAAGACTGCACCAAAAATAAAATGCTCTTTAAAATGCGAAAGGCGCTGTGAGAGTGCAGACCTCCGCCAAGGCCAATGCTGCATTCTCTGCATTCCAACTTTAGAAGTCATTCTTCTGACTTCAGTGTAGAAACAACATGGTCACTATAAAGAACATATGTTGTAGGATATTTCTAATTCTAGCTCAGAGTGTTTTTAGTGTTTGCATGAAAATGAAGAAATAAGCAAACGTGAGCCATGAAATGTGTTGGTGTTCCAACTTGACGGGGCGTTTACGTACTTATTTCAGTTGGTAACTCATTTTGCTGATTATTCGGCCACCACATGAATGCAGCACAAATTCCCAAGTGAAACTTAATTTGTGTGTCTGCATGTAATTTAACGGGTTCTTGGCCCACCAAGTTTAGTTCAAATCTGGCCGGTAGTTTTCCAGTAATCTTGCTGACAGACAGACATAATGAGCCGAAAACAAACATAACCTCATTTGCGAATTCCATCCCTTTAATAGATGAGCAAAAGTGCTCTTGTGGTCTGTAATCTTGCTTCTAAAAGCTACATTTCAGAGTTCTCAGTTCACATGTCTGATGCTCACTAATGTAGGCAGACGCCACTGGTGCAACATTTGATTTAAGGGGTGGAAAACATTTCCAGTGATTTCTTTTTAATATGAATATAAAAGCAAGGATTGTTAAAAAAAAAAACTATTTTCACCCACATTTTGGTAACCCCAACCCCCATGGTTCCTGGTTAAATAAAGATTAAATAAAAATAAAAATAATAACCAAATCAGTTGAATGAAAACGTATATAGGCCTCAGTCACTCCAAAAAAGAAATCAGCTGTTTTTAGCCATGTTGCTGCGCAGATTTGCAGATAAATATAAATTTTTAATTAAACAATGAATAGAAATTAATTATGCTAGTTATGCATATTTCTTGCATTCTGTAAAAAAATATGAGAAAAAATGCTCACATTTTAGCCTTTCAATGAAGAAAACACATGACATCATTATCTGATTAATTTACTTCTCTTCGTCCTTCACAGTTTTCAATATCATTGCTGGCTACCGACGGTGTTTGTCTCGAGATGTCTCTTGAATTTATTCGGCACCATTTCCGCATTTGAACTTTTTTCCTTCAATGCAGATAAGTGATTCGGATGTGGAACAGCTGGTTTACAGCCTTTGGTGGATAAGGTGGTTAAAGTACATTTAACGATACAGTGTGATTTTACGTCTTTTGGTCACTACTCTGACAGTCATTATTTCTGACTGCTGTGCATCTGGAAAACATAAGTAGCCTACTGGATTATTTTTTGCGTTACTATGACATCCGGCAACGTTGACAGACATACCAGCTGTGTCATACCTTCATATTTAACAGGGATTTTAATACACGGGCTCAGATGTTTATTCCTCCGTTTTGTTACGTTTGAAAGCAATAAAATAAAGTTCATCCAAATGTTGCCTTCTTATTGTATGTGACAAAATGATTTAGAATATGTACAGTAATAAAATACACCTCGGGACTGCAGTACTTGTTAGAACCGTACTGCACTTTCTTTTGTTAGGGTTAAGGTTCGAATGGCAGTTCACTAAAATACGCACCAGACGTTTGATCACTAATCCTCTGGTGTGAGTAGAGCTCAAAAGGTTAATGGCACTTTAGACTTTGCCAAGAACTCAGATTATTTTATTACTGAACTGTTAACCTTAACGCTGACCTTGGACAGATAAAATAAAATAAAAAGATTTATCTGTACGTATGAAGGAGATCTGAGTGTGTACATGGGAACCCACAAATCTTTTTTTCTATCTGGAGTTGGAAAACATTCAGGAGGCCTTTGAAAAGCTTTTCAATAATTGGGAAGTATCGGCCAAGTTGTTAGTTGTCGTCAAGTGGCCAGCTAATGTTGTATTTGTATCGCACAAATACTCACACAAGCAGACTAGTGTTCAAATTATACTGTGGGTGTTAGTGGATGCTGTTTTATAACATATCATAATATATATATATATATATATATATTAATATATATCTGGCACTTTAATTTGGCAATTTGTTGTGTACAAAAATGTGATTTTTCTTTTGGTTAATGTTGGATTATTTTGGCCAGAATTATGGTAAAATTAGGGTTAGGTGAACTAGGATTGGAGGGAAACATCGATTCATGTAAGGGTTAGGGTTAGAATCTCATCTTCTAAGATTCTGAATTAATTCATAACTTCCACAAATCGTTATTTATTTCGTTAAAAGTGTTTATTTATGCGGTGTCACATGAATAAATGTTGGCTTTTGTCTTAGGTTTGCATTTGTGTGTTTACATTGTTGCAATCAGTTGATATAACTTTTTCAAATATAAAAACTCCATAATCTTATCCACACTTTTTATCGAACACAGTGAACTGGAGTAGATCCTGAAATGACGCACGCCTATGCACTGAATCAAGAATCCATTTTGAATCGAGAATGGATTTTTAATAGAATTGTGAGATACCTAAAGATTCAAACCCCTTATGTGAAGAGTTGGTGTCATGTCAAAAAATGAGGGTGGAATATTCACGTTATCATTATGGATTGTTATAGTACATAGATATGTGGCAAAAAAAACTAAACTCTTCTACTCCATTTTGAAGTCTGGCTGTAACACCACAAAGTGCAGAAAAAGTTGGTGGGTGAAGAGTTTTTTTAAAGGTGCCGTGTGTGTGTGTGCGCGTGTGTGTATGCAGAGGAGAGATGAGATGAGGGGTAGAGCTGGAGCTGCAGCTGAGCGGCTTCTTAATTGATTTCACAGGGAGAGGAGCAGGGGTGGGGCACATGCAGAATATGGGGGGGCTTAATTATTAATGACAGAATCTGCAGATAAAACAGAGGGACAGCAAGCCACTTTACATAACAGTGCAGCGGTGCAACAGTGCGAGCAGCTATCTTTCTCTCTCTGTCTCTCTTTCCCGCTTTATCCAATAAGGCCGTCAAGCCCGCTGCTATGTGTCGAGTTGCCTCCATCTTTCCTGCTGGTGTCTCTCGTTGTATGTAATGGAAGCACTTCATTTTCCGAATGTCCATAACGATTTTCTCCGGCTATTAAAAGAAGCAGAATATCTTCTTCATCTTGCTTCCTATGTAATGCTATACAAAAGCTCCTCCTCCAACATATGCATTATTTAAAGAACTCACACTGTAAGGCCTTGAAGGCCCCGTCAGCTGCGAGCAAAAGTATGTCAGAGGGGGGGGGGACTGAACTGAGAGAGAAGAAGTGATTGTATGTTTTCTATTGAAGATATATCTGATGTGTGTGTGTGTGCAGGCCTGTTCCAGAGGGCCATCGCTCAGAGTGGCTCGGCCATCTCCAGCTGGGCCGTCAACTACCGACCCATGATGTACACCAAGGTCCTGGCCAGGAAGGTCGGCTGCACTCTGGGGGACATGGCTGAGTTGGTGGACTGTCTGAGGAGGAAGAGTTTCCGAGAGCTGGTGGACCAAGACATCCAGCCTGCACGCTACCACATCGCCTTCGGACCTGTGGTCGACGGGGACGTGGTGCCCGATGACCCCGAGATCCTCATGCAGCAGGTCGGAGCTCATTTCACTGGACGTTAGGCCTGTATATAATAACGTTTATTTTAATGATTGTTAATCTGACTATTATTTTCTTTATTAATTGATTCATCGTTTGTTCTATAAAATGTTAGAAAATAGTGAAAAATGTCCATCCCAGTTTCTCCAGGGTGATGTCTTTAAATGTCTTGTTTTGTCCAAAATGCTAAATTATTTAGTTATTATTATGCAAAACAGAAAACAAAACAGGAAAATCCATATTTGAGAGGCTGAAAACAGCATTTTCTGCCGATTGACTAATCGATTAGTTGACTAATTGTTGCAGCTCTATTAAACAAACGTGCATGTAAACACAATGGGAAATATCAAGGTCAGCGAAAATGATCAAGGTCATTTCTGTCTTCCGATATGTCGATAACGTAATTATCGTGACAGGCTTACTGGACGTCATCCAGTGAATGATCGCATTCTTTCCCTTGATCCTTTCCTTGCATTAGTGTGTGAACTCTGCCCTAGCAATGCTGCTGCATCCTGTGCTGTCATGTCATGCTGCGTGTGTGTTTGTTGTGACACCAGGGCGAGTTCCTGAACTACGACATATTGCTGGGTGTCAACCAGGGAGAGGGCCTGAAATTTGTGGACGACAGTGAAGGAGAAGATGGAATATCAGCAGCCTCATTTGACTACACCATCTCCAACTTTGTGGACAATCTGTATGGATACCCCGATGGTCAGAGCCTACCCACCTATTTTACCTTCAAAATGTTCATTTGCTTAAAGATCAAATCTTTAACTTTCCACATAGTGTTGGCCCTCTACGGCACTGAGAAGTACTTTAAATGAATGATGTGGACATTTGCATTCTTACATAAAGCTCCTCCGGGTAAGGTTTAGATCATTTAAGGGTTGCAGTGCATGTGTGGAAGGGGCTCTAGGAACAAGTAAAAGTCGTCTCATGAAAATCCAACATAAAAGTACATAATTATTATTAGCGAAATCCTTAACTTTTCAGTCCTGGTTGATTTTGCGACAACCTATTTATTGGTGTTAACAGCGAATGCACTTATCTGATGCTTTCCAGCCAGACATTCTGTACAGAGCTGCTGGACGTTAAAGAATCTGAGCGAGAGTTTGGTGATAATAGAAGTCTAACACACAAAAGCTTTATAAGTAATAAGTTTGCATTCCAATCAGAGTTATAGTTATAATTTATATAGTAGTTATGTAGTAGTTGTTTTATGTCAAACATAAATGGCGGTCAATGAATACATCAAGGCAGCAGGTTGATTAACAACGTTTTTCCGAGTAGATACATTTTTTAGGGACATTTTTCACTGATTAACTTAGCTGGAAGGAGACAAGCTAGCAAGGCTACCAAGAAGTAGCCTGCTCGTCCTGCAGTCGTAGTGGCCCCTTGAGAGTCTCTCGCTTGTGAAATTGTCTCGCCTCTACGATCAGGGGTCCAGCTGAAAAATAAAAAGTATTTTATTCAGTGATTTATTTACTGTAATGAAACTAAATCCTACAGTAGCATAGGATAACATAACTTTGCAATATAAAATAATATTGACGAAAGGTTTCTTTATGGTCCTGCGCGATGGCTCTTGTCTGACTTTGTTGGCACAGTCCAAGCAGTGAGACGAGAAGTGGAGAGGAAATCTAACAACACACCACATTGGAGATTTACAACATTTAACCAAGTTACAGTTCAGTCTTAAATAATTTCATGCTATGTTGCAGATAACCACACACATCCTCACATTCCTTTTTTTCGTATTTCTTCCAAGGTAAAGACATCCTGAGGGAAACCATAAAGTTCATGTACACAGACTGGGCTGACCGGGACAACAGTGACATGCGCAGGAAGACCCTCCTGGCTCTGTTCACGGACCATCAGTGGGTGGCCCCGGCTGTCGCCACTGCCAAACTGCACGCTGAGTTCCAGTCACCCGTCTATTTCTACACCTTCCACCACCACTGTCAGACCGAGGCGAGGCCCGAGTGGGCAGACGCAGCCCATGGAGATGAGATCCCCTATGTGTTTGGGATCCCCATGGTGGGAGCCACTGACCTGTTTCCCTGTAACTTCTCCAAGAATGATGTAATGCTCAGTGCTGTTGTCATGACGTACTGGACCAACTTTGCCAAGACAGGGTTAGTATGATGCCAAATGTATTAATTACTTTCTCATATTAAGTGCATTTGGTAATGCACAGTGTGCACAGTGTACTGTACTTAAAGGTTCATATGTTTAATTAACTAGCCTCCTGGTTAATTAAACTAATAAGCGTTTTACTTTTGATTTGGAAATATTCTCTTGGATGAGAGAATCTGTTGAGCTTTTGAACGTGCGGGTCTGAACACCTGGGTTTGGGCCGAGTAGCTGTTTCCGAGGCATTCTTTCTCACTGAAAGTCCAAACCAAGGTTTGTGTTTTTGTAACATTGTTTACATTTGATACATTTCGTTCGTTCACATTGCAAAATGCGAGCGCAGTGAAGAACTCAATGTCCTGTCGTAATTACGTCAGCTGCGCGTCTCCCTGCAATTGACTGATTGTGGATATAAACGTTAATTTCTCCTCCGCTACGAGATATTCTGCTTCAATCCAGATTTGTTGCCGTGTAGCCTTTCAAAAACAAAATTTTTACTGCGGTCAAAAAACAGTTTGCTGTCCTGCACTCAGAGGGAGCCACGCACTGACAAGTTATATTCGTTAAAGAAAGTTGATCTCATTTAATCCCATGAATTAATTGGATACTTTTTTTTATTCAAAGCTTGATTCAAAAACATCAATAGAAGCTTCCAATGTAAAAAATGGCATTTGTTACAGACCTAATTAAAATATATTGCAGCTTTTTTTGGGGGAAGCAGTGATATCTGTGTAGTGGAACTACACAGATATATATAATACTTTAGATATGTATAATGTTCTTCTCGGGCTACATTTAAAAAATAAAATTTAGAAAATAAATAAAATAGCTTTTGAAAAATGGTGCATCTTAAAATAAAGTGCTTAATCTTAGAAAAATAAAATAAAGTGTAGCAGCAGCTTGCAGTTTCCCTTTTTCTTTAACTGTTGGTCTCAACCAATGTTAGAATAAAGCAGTCTCAACACTTAACAATTGAACAGTTTAACGCAGGCTAGCACATCCTGGGTTAAACTGCTCTCTGTGGCTGATGATGCTGACAGGTGGCCTATTTGCTTTATTTTGTCAAAAATCAAAATCACATTGGGCTCTGAGTGTTTATTTTCTGTGCCCTCAGTTCAGACTTGAGTGGGTTTGTTTGGTCAAAAACGTTGTGCTTTGTCTCATAGTGGCGTTTAACATCACCACTTTTAATGAGCACCACGGTCTCTGAGCATATGAGACGCTGGTGTTGTGCTCCCAGTGGGAAGGATGAATATGAATGAGTCCATTCTGGGTTGAAAGCTCTGTTGACTTTTCTCTTCTTGGAGAGCGCCATGAGTAGTTATTTTTCTCTCCCTGTCTGCCGCTCACTCGTCTCTTCGTCCGTGTTTCTCTCCCTTTCTCCGTCTTCTCTCCCTGTATCGCTAACTCGTCTTTCTGTCTGTCACTCGCCTCTTATCTGTCTGTATTCAGAGTCGCAATGTTTGCCGCCTGGAATGCACAGATTTGATTGGCTGCGTAGCATCACGTGGGATGGCTTAACTCGCATGTAATTGGTCTGTGAGTTTCCTGAACCGCTAAACCAGTGCCGTAAAAACGAGAAAAGCTGCCCCGGTTAAAATAGAAGCGCCCAGTCAAAATTGAAAATCCCTTAATAATTTATTGATTATAGGTCCGGGTCTGGATAGGTCGGTGTTTGGGTCCGGACTCTGACCGCCGTCCGCCAGTTAGTGACCCCTGGTGACCATTCAGAAGATGCTCATACACTAGAAACAAAACGGACCATGGTTTAATTTGATCCGGACCGAGACCACCCCTTTTCTGGGGAGGTTTCACAACTGTAATTTTGGTTCGGATCAAACAGAAAAGTCTGAAAATCCAAAACCAACCAAGGTAGGTTTGAAAAGGCCGTTAGTGGTCATGAATCATTCTTAACATATAAAAAATATTTTGATTCTGCTATTTCTCTCCTCCAGGGATCCTAACCTACCCGTTCCTCAGGACACCACGTTCATCCACACCAAGCCCAACCGCTTCGAAGAAGTCATCTGGACCAAGTTCAGCTCCAAAGACAAGCAGTACTTGCATATCGGCCTGAAGCCTCGCGTCAGAGATAACTACCGGGCAAACAAGGTGGCCTTCTGGCTGGAGCTGGTGCCACATCTCCACAGCCTTCACAAGGAAATCATCAGTTCCATCACAACTCGACTACCGCCCGGAGGCACCAACCGCTGGAAGGGCCCTCACAGCCCCGGCACCCGCTCCACACGACACCCTGTCATCTCCACCTATCCGCCCGACCCTGAGCCCGATGGCTCAGAAAGACCCCGCTATTCTCCTTTCCCCGATGAGACAAGGGACTACTCCACCGAGCTGAGTGTGACAGTAGCTGTGGGCGCCTCGCTTCTTTTCCTCAACGTGCTGGCCTTTGCCGCGCTTTACTACAAACGGGATAAGCGCCATGAACTCATGCAGAGACGCCACCGCCGACTGTCCCCGCAACGCGTCACGACGATGGGCATGGGCATGGGCGTCGGCATGGGAGTGGTCGGGGCCCCACCGCACAATGACCTGGCGCTGAGTCAGGAGGAGGAGCTAATGTCGCTGCAGATGAAGCAGCAAAGAGTGGAGCTGGAGCACGGCACGCCCCTCCCGTCTCGCGGCATCCACGGCGACCTGGAACCCCTGCGTCCTCCCGTGTGCCCACCCGACTACACGCTGGCCCTGCGGCGGGCGCCGGAGGACGTGCCACTGATGACGGCCAACACCATCACCATGATCCCCAGCACCATCAGCAGCATGCAGCCCCTCCACCCATTCAACACTTATCCCCCCGTCCCAGCCCCCTCCACTACACCCGTCCCCAGCCACAGCAACAATGCCCTGCCACACCAACACTCCACCACCCGTGTATAGGACCAGGCACAACCTCTACTACCCCACTCTGGGCTTTCAGAGACGCACCACACAAACTGCTCCATACAAACTCCACCCTCACCACCCTCTATTCTTCTTTACTATGTCTTTTCTCATTACGCCCTCAAATAAAGCTGCAGTTTGTAAGATTTTAAGCAGCAAAATGCCTCTAAAATGTGATCATACATCAAGAGGGGAGTTGATTAAAAAAGCTCCTTTGCCAAAAGCCTGTCATCATAGGTACATAACCGCTATCCCGTGTTAAAGCTGCTTCAATATCTCGTGCTTAGGTGAGCCACCAGATGCAGCTTTAAGTTCTCTTTCTCAAAGACGTATTGAGCTCATCAGTCAGACATCTTATGTGTAGCTCGGTTGTTTTTTGCGCATGTGTTGTTGTGTCAGTGCAAAACTATGTTTGACATAGAATACTCACTTCCGTTCATTTAGTGAAAAGATAATACAGTAGCGAGCAGCTTTGAGTGAGGCAACATATGCCCCGACAAGCTGTCTGTCATAAAGCGGTGATTTCTTGAAACTTACAAATTGCAGCTTTAAAGGCCCAATCTGGAAGTGAAACTTGGCACCCTGTGTTGAGCACTATGTCCCAACAGCTGTCTCTGTGTTCTGATTTTGGAGACTTTTGTTAAAATTGTATTGACAGCACTGGAAGTAAAAGGATGCAAAAAGCAATTTGAGATTTTAAGCATGAGTTTTTCATCGATATTTTAAAACTTTCTGTTTACAAATTTGTGTACCTGTTTTTAGTTATGATGCAACCGAATTGCTTTCAAAAGTCCTGCTTTTTATGAAAAATCAGTATACTCACAAATGCTCCTTTCAAAACATTTCCAGATTGGGGCTTCAACTGTTGGGCGGTACAGGAAATAACTGATTCATACTCAGTCTGTGGGATGCAACCTGGAATCCAGGCTGCCCATTAGAACTCGCTGCATCTCCGCCACACAGGCTCTAATCATGTCCATTACTTTATTTGTTTCTCACTCATTATCTCTGTCTGTATCTCCATCTCAGCCCATTTAACCGTGTCTCTCTTTTCGCTGCCTCACACTCTTTCTCTCTCTGCATCTGCCCTCGTAGCTCTTTTTATTAAACCATCGACATAATCCATTTCCATCTCCACTTCTCTCCTCTTTCTCGCAATCACTTCTAGACTCTGTTTTCCTTTTGGAGTCTTTTATACAAAAACACAAATGTAAATGATGTATTATTAATAAATTGTAAGGATATGAATGAAAAAAAAAGATATTCTGATATCTCGTTTTTACCAGCATTCTTGGTGCCAAGTACTGTGATAAAGTTCCTCTTTCACTGGCGTCCAGTGGACCGCCTGGAGAGGTACATCCTGACTGTATCTTACAAAAGGAATTACCATCATAAAAAGTGCCAACCCCTTCATGTTTCTTTTTGATCCACACACTTTTTTTTTATTATTATTATTACACTCAATGTTGCACTGTGGCTGGTCTCTTCTTAAAGGGAAATCAGATTCAATATATCCTCATTTGAAGAAAAAAAAAAGAATATAAAGTTTTATTAACTACTTTGTTGTCTGGGATATTTGCATGATGTTTTTTTTTTTATAAAGAGTGTGGACGGAGAATTTTGTTTGTCATTTTGATGATTTGCCTTGTTCTTCATTGATTTCTTTTTTAATTTGAATTTGAAAATCATTTTAATTTTCTATTTTAATATCAGCTGCACTTTGTGGTACTTCAAAAAGGTATTAAAGTATTAAGAGATGAATATTGTGTAAAACTATGATTATAACAAAGAGAGTAAATATTTCCTCTTTATTTTTTTCATTTCCTAACACTGAGGCTGTGCTGCAAAACTACCAGAAAGACTGATGAAAGCCTTTTTCTTTCCTCCCTCGTTTGCTCTGTTCCTCTTTATCTTTTGCAACTGTCAAGTTCGCAGTCACTGTCTCTCAATCTCACCTGAAGATAGCACTTTTTTAAGTTACAAAAAAAAGAAACAACTTCTTTACATGAATAGTCTAAATAAGGTTTTTGTCTGTGACTGACATTAACCACATGCTTCAAAGACTGCCTGACAGTTATCTTTTTCGTCTGCTCTTTTGTTGTTTCATGATTCTCCCTTCTGCAAGGTGGGAGAAGGGATGAGATATATTTATGACGGTCAAAAGGTGAGAAAGCCTTGTACACGCGTTTCACATCTTTCGCACAACTGAACACGAGAGACGGGTCACACTGGACAATTCTGAGAAAAGAAAACCCCAGTGACATTAGGACAGCACTGGACAAATGCTGGTGGTGATTCAACGGTGATGACGAAATAGCTCGTCAGCTACGGTATGATCTGTCAATGCACTGAGGATGCATTCTAAAAACCTGATTTAAAAAAAAAGAAAATCTTTAATGACAGACATTACTCATACACCATATATCACAAGAGCAAGGCGAGCGGGATTAATTCCCCCCCTCCTTGTTATGTTCTGTATCCTGTCTGCGTAGGATAACAACACTCTGGAGCCAGACTGCCATCCCTCACACTGGACTGGAGTGAGCTGCGAGGAACAAAAGAACATAAAACCAACACATGAAACAAACTGTACATTTTTTAAGTGTAAGAGAACAAACTGGAATTTGTAAATATTATGTTTGTCGTTTGGTTTGAGTGATTGGCCGGATCTTTTCTTTGTGACAACAGGTGCAAGTTTAGGTGACTTACTTACATAATTTTAGCACTCATGCGTATGTTTGATTCTCCTTTATTTCCTAAATCTCAAAGGCAAATTCCAATAGGTTATGGGCACTGTTAACATACTGAATATCGAAAAGAAAGAAAAATCACAGCATGGTTGAGGTCAACAAATACTTGGAAAAAAAGAATGTTTACGGCTCATGTCAGCCTAGATTTTGTAGTGATGAAAATGTTCTTACTGCATATATGGCTGTCTAAAGCATAATGCTCATACCTGGCACTATCCCATCAATCATGAAGGCAGCGCTTGAGTGAAATTAGTCCTTTCATTGGTTAAAAAGCCAAAGAACAGCTGCAGAGAACAGACAAGGAAGAGAAGATAGGAATGTTTAGAAGAATTAGGCAGAAAAACAAGAAAGGGCGGATGTTTCAAATGTGCCCAAAACAAACTGCAAATCGAAGAATTTTACTTGTGATGCTGTTGGATTTAATTGTTAGTGTCTCACATTGTCTTGAGCATTGTCATACAGTATAACCCGTAATTGGGAGGTTGTGGAATCCTTTGTACTCTTGGTCTTATTTCCGACTCTAATCATGGTGGTTGTTTTTGCTACCTTTTGCAATTTTCTCTGCACATTCTGTTTATGGGATTATTGAACCAGCTGTTTGATGTGAGTTTGAGTTGCCCACGCTTACAAAAACAGCATTACAAAGACAGCATTTTTCTTTCTTTTTTAAACAAGCGTTTGGACAGCCAACAGATAATGGAAGCACACTCACCAAGTTTACATGTTTACACTACAGTTTTGATGTTGGCTTAAGGTAAGGAAAAAGTATTAAAAACATTAAAATAAAATAAGCATTACAAGGATCCAAATATCTTCTTAATACATTTATTGCTGGGATGGTAAAGTGAAGGCTTGCACCTGTTTGTCTGTTTCATTTAGTCTGATTCAGTAACCTGCTTGAAGCTCAAGATACTGTGAGAGAGCATAATGACCAGAAGGAGTTGAAAGAATTAAAGTTAATATTTCTATTTCAAATAGAGGCTATTACACACTGTATGTTGTGTATCTGAACTGGAAAACATTAAAAGACATTCTTAAACAAATGCTTTGCCATCATTTGTGTCACATTGTCAGGGATGCAATATTGTAATATAACATATGTAATACATTGTATAGCCACATGGGGGCAGCAGAACCCTACTACAGCACTTCTTTTACATTATTTTAGCAAACCTGTTAGCTGGTTTATTTACACATCTTCCAGAAATTAGCAACTTTGATTTCATTCTGTGCTAAAAGTTCAATGCACACTTACCTTTTTAGCTCTGGTTTAGTCACAAGTCCTGAGAAAAATACGTCTTTCTTTAGTTATGCTAGCTGCTATATTGACTTGTTTATTTGCTATTTGGTAACTTAGAGTCTAAGTCAAAGGATATCAAAACCATTTTCCTCATAATTGATGCCTGCTGCTGTTGGAGACATTTTGAAATGGAGAGCCTGAATCATACAGTAAATGTATGGGATATTAATGTTAAAGAAGAGTCAAGGTGGTTGGTTGTGACAGTTATTTAATTGACTGAACATATTTTCCTGTTATTACAACATACAAACATATCACGTCATAACAATAAACTTTTCTTGCTGTCATCACTATAATATTTATCTTGTTATAATGTTAAACGTTTCATGTTGTATCTTGATGAAATATTCTTAGAACATGATGGCGGGATCTCTGGTTAAACCATTGATGTATAAAGAGAACTGATACAGGGTTGGAGGTGGGACCCTGTTCATTCATATGAAAGTTGCTTAGCGGCACATGAAGCCAAAATGCAGTGTTGCCAACTCCTCAGTAAGGAAAGTAGCTATTGGTTGTCCTAAAAGTCGCTAGATGACGTCATCGCCTAATTTGCATAATCAGCGATTTGCATGTAATTGTAATGGACGCTGTAGAAGAGAGGAATAATGTCGTGTGAGAGACAAAAAGTGTGTAAAAAGCCTAAATATATTTAGAACTACAAATGAACTTTCTTCTGTTGATTCTTGTTTTTTATTTTTTATTTTGCCATTGAAATAGACCATCACTTTGTCATCAAGTCCTTAGATTTGTCGCTAGTAGTAAAATAACTATTTATATATTAAATTTGGTTTGGGAAAGGAGAGACCCTGCCCGGAGGAAGCCTAGGGCCCCCGTCTGGAGCCAGGCCCAGAGGGAGGGCCCGACAGCGAGCGCCTGGTGGCCGGGTTTGCCACAGAGCCCGGTCGGGCACAGCCCGAAGAAGCTACGTGGTGCCTCCCATCCATCCATCCTGTGGGCCTACCACTCATGGGAAAAACCGCTGGGGTCGGGTGCGCTGTCACATGGGTGGCAGTGATGGTCAGGGACCTCGACGGACCAGACCCGGGCAGCAGAGGCTGGCTCTGGGGACGTGGAACGTCACCTCTCTGTGGGGGAAGGAGCCGGAACTAGTGCGGGAGGTGGATCGCTACCAGTTGGATCTGGTGGGGCTTACCTCCACGCACAGTCTTGGCTCTGGAACCGTACACCTGGATAGGGGTTGGACTCTATTCTTCTCCGGAGTTGCCCAAGGTGTGAGGCGTCAGGGCCGGGGTGGGGATACTCACTAGCCCCCGGCTGAGCGCCGCTACGTTGGAATTTATCCCGGTGGACGAGAGGGTCGCCTCCCTACGCCTTCGGGTTATGAGGGGGAAAACTCTGACTGTTGTTTGTGCCTATGCCCCAAACCGCAGTTCTGAGTATTCGGCCTTCTTGGAGACCCTGAATGGAGCCCTGCAGGGGGCTCCAGTAGGGGACTCCGTAGTCTTGCTGGGAGACTTCAACGCACACGTGGGAAACGATGGAGACACCTGGAGAGGCGTGATTGGGAGGAAGGGCCTCCCTGATCTAAACCCGAACGGTCGTTTGTTGTTGGACTTCTGTGCTAGCCATGGAATGGCCATAACAAACACCATGTTCGAACATAAGGATGCTCATAAGTGCACGTGGTACCAGAGCACCCTAGGCCAAAGGTCAATGATCGATTTCGTAATCGTATCATCTGACCTGAGGCCGCATGTTTTGGACACTCGGGTGAAGAGAGGGGCGGAGCTGTCGACTGATCACCATCTGGTGGTGAGTTGGATCAAGGGGTGGGGGAAGACTCTGGACAGACCTGGTAAACCCAAACGGGTACTGCGGGTGAACTGGGAACGTCTGGAGGAAGCCCCTGTCCTGGGGATCTTTAACTCACACCTCCGGCGGAGCTTTTCAGCCATCCCTGTGGAGGTTGGGGGCATTGAACCTGAGTGGGCGATGTTCAAAACCTCTATTGCTGAAGCTGCGGTGATGAGCTGTGGTCTCAAGGTCTTAGGTGCCTCAAGGGGCGGTAACCCTCGAACACCGTGGTGGACCCCGGTGGTCAGGGAAGCCGTCCGACTGAAGAAGGAGTCCTTCCGGGTTATGTTATCCGGGAGGACTCCGGAAACAGTTGCAGGGTATCGAAGGACTAGAAGGGCGGCAGCTTCTGCCGTGTCAGAGGCAAAGCAGCGGGTGTGGGAGAAGTTCGGAGAAGCTATGGAGAAGGACTTTCGGTCGGCACCAAGGTGCTTCTGGAAAACCATCCGGCACCTCAGGAGGGGGAAGCGAGGAACCATCCAAGCTGTGTACAGCAAGGGTGGGACCCTGCTGACTTCAACTGAGAAGGTTATCGGCCGGTGGAAGGAGCACTTTGAGGAACTCCTGAATCCGACCAACACGCCCTCTATGGTTGAGGCAGAGCTGGAAGCTGATGGGGGATCATCGTCAATTTCCCTGATGGAAGTCACTGAGGTAGTCAAACAACTCCACAGTGGCAAAGCCGCAGGGGTTGATGAGATCCGTCCAGAAATGCTGAAGGCTTTGGGTGTTGAGGGGCTGTCTTGGTTGACACGCCTCGTCAACATTGCGTGGAAGTCTGGGACAGTGCCTAGGGGTTGGCAGACCGGGGTGGTGGTTCCCCTATTTAAAAAGGGGGACCAGAGAGTGTGTGCCAACTACAGGGGTATCACACTTCTCAGCCTCCCTGGTAAAGTCTACTCCAAGGTACTGGAAAGGAGGGTTCGGCCGGTAGTCGAACCTTTGATTGAAGAGGAACAATGCGGATTCCGTCCTGGTCGTGGAACAACGGACCAACTCTTCACTCTCGAAAGGATCCTGGAGGGGGCCTGGGAGTACGCCCATCCGGTCTACATGTGTTTTGTGGATCTGGAGAAGGCGTATGACCGGGTCCCCCGGGTGATACTGTGGGAGGTGCTGCGGGAGTATGGGGTGAGGGGATCACTTTTGAGGGCCATCCAATCCCTGTACGCCCAAAGCGAGAGTTGTGTCCGGATACTCGGCAGTAAGTCGAACTCGTTTCCCGTGAATGTTGGCCTCCGCCAGGGCTGCGCTTTATCACCAATCCTGTTCGTGATTTTCATGGATAGGATATCGAGGCGTAGTCGTGGAGGAGAGGGGTTGCAGTTCGGTGACCTGAGGATCTCATCGCTGCTCTTTGCAGATGATGTGGTCCTTATGGCATCATCGGTCTGTGACCTTCAACAGTCACTGGATCGGTTCGCAGCCGAGTGTGAAGCGGTTGGGATGAGGATCAGCACCTCCAAATCTGAGGCCATGGCTCTCAGCAGGAAACCGGTGGATTGCCTACTCCGGGTAGGAAATGAGCCATTACCCCAAGTGAAGGAGTTCAAGTACCTCGGGGTCTTGTTCGCGAGTGAGGGGACAATGGAGCGAGAGATTGGCCGGAGAATCGGAGCAGCGGGGGCGGTATTACAGTCACTTTACCGCACCGTTGTGACGAAAAGAGAGCTGAGCCAGAAGGCAAAGCTCTCAATCTACCGGTCGATCTTCATTCCTACCCTCACCTATGGTCATGAAGGCTGGGTCATGACCGAAAGAACGAGATCACGGGTACAAGCGGCCGAAATGGGTTTTCTCAGACGGGTGGCTGGCGTTTCCCTTAGAGATAGGGTGAGAAGCTCAGCCATCCGTGAGAGACTCGGAGTAGAGCCGCTGCTCCTTTACGTTGAAAGGAGCCAGTTGAGGTGGTTCGGGCATCTAGTAAGGATGCCACCTGGGCGCCTCCCTAGGGAGGTGTTCCAGGCACGTCCAGCTGGGAGGAGACCCCGGGGAAGACCCAGGACTCGGTGGAGAGATTATATCTCCTCACTGGCCTGGGAACGCCTCAGGATCCCCCAGTCGGAGCTGGAGGATGTGGCCCGGAGAAGGGAAGATTGGGGTTCCTTACTGGAGCTGCTGCCCCCGCGACCCGATCCCGGATAAGCGGTAGACGATGGATGGATGGATGGATTGTCTATTTTACTCTAAATGGGACCATAATTTAAAACATCATGCTGTGATGAAGAAAAACTTGAAACTGGTAATTGAGACCATAAACTCAAGTAATAAATCATGTGAGAAGTAGGATCATTTTCTCACAGACTTCTATACAATCAGACTTCTTTTTGTAACCAGTAGAGTCGCCCACTGCTGGATATTAAAGAGAATGCAAATGCACTTTCTCATTGGAGTTTTCTGCTTGGTTATAAAACGTTTCACATTATAAGATAAATAGTATCATTTTATAACACGACAAGTTTGTATGTTTTAATACCATAACAATCTTGTTATAACGTTAAAACATTTTTTTGTTATAACAATAAACTTTTCACGTTACAACGTGATATGATTGTTTTTTCTTTTTCTGGCGTCACAGCTATGATGTTGTTTTTTATTTTCATTTTTTAATAAAAAGCAAACTGATGAGGCTGCTCAGAGAGAGAGAACCATGGTGTTTTTAGTTTGGTATTTATTTTTTATTATATAGCTAACTTTCAAATGTACCTCCAATTTCTTAGCATCCCATGATTGCGTTGTCTAAATCCACACAAACTTTCATTCCATGAGGTCTTAAAATCATCTAGAGGATTTGAATTTCAAAGCTTAAAAACAGAACCAGTTTTATGAAGGGAACTGCCCTCTGATCTCTGTTGTACACAACAAATCAATACTATGGCAATTCTGGATCTGATGCACTGGTGATGTTGGATGAAGCATTTGTGCTAAAGCGTGGCTTTCCATTCATTCAAGCCCTGATGTGGAAACAATTGAATACTTATTTTGGCCACAGATACATTTACTTGTGTGTTATCACCAGTGAATAAGCAGTGTCGGACCACATTGCACACTACTCTTTCTACCTCTCCGAAGTCAGTTCAGGAGAGAGGGAAAGACAAATATGACCTTGCAGTTTTACATTTTTTTTTTTTACTTTTCGTAGTTTTGAATTGTTTTTCATATCTGGAATATTAAATGCTTACTTTTGGTTTATAATATCTGCCTTGACTTATTGCTTCAATAAGAAGTTATTAGTTATTAGATTAGGTGTGCACTGTATTAATCAAAACCATCTTTGTTATAACTTCAGCTGACTCATCATAAATAGATTGCACAATTGTTTATATGACTGATGTTTACGGTAATGTCGTAGCATTTTTATTTTGCACTCAGCCCAATTGCCTTTGCAGATAATAATACTCTGTTAGTTTCCCTGTCGGAAGTGATCACAGGAAATACTTTTCCTGCATCACTAGATGGCAGTGTACAGCTGTGATATGTAAAAATGATATGCTGCATCAGAAAATGACTGCTTGTAACTGAAATCAACAAATCATTTTTGGGATGATGTCTGATGAGGCTCTAACAGCTCAGAAAGCATCTTCCTCTTTAGAATTGCTTTTGAGAGTGACGTTTATGTTTTAGGAAACATCATCTTCAGCATCACATGAACCCTAAAACCGTTTTTTTTTTTTATATGTAAAGTCTTTATGTCTCTATGATATGATATTCACAAAGGTAATATTTGGCCATTCAAAAAGTGTTCATTGAATACTCATATATTATTCTCACTGTGTTTGTAAATGATAGCATTTAGATAGTAAATGTGTAAGAGTTCTCAAATCTGCTTTTCTAAAATTTAAAGAAGTTATGCAACTGGCCATGGATTTTTTAATCCATTCAACATACTTTAAAAAAAAGTAGATTAAATAAATGATTAAAGACTTTAAAACCCATCAGATAGCCATAAAAGTCAAATTCAATTTTCATACCTGAACATTTCTAAGCAAACCACAGCTTTACATTGACATGTTACAAGAATATAAAGTAAATTATAAATAAGACAATCACAATAAAATTATATTTTTTATTAAATGAGCCAATTTGAATAACCTCCCACACATCAGTATTATAATCCCTCTCCCAACAGAGCAGTTCTCCTGAAAAATGCTTCCTTTTTAAAAAAAATTGTAAATGAGAAATAATGAAAGAAGAAATTCATCCAAAAAGGTTTTTAGGTGTACAACCAACTCTTATTTTACCCTAAAGAATATCTGAGCTGCAAGAGGAATTTTAAATTAACATTACATAGAATTATGACAATATCTGATATTTTTACCCCAATGCACGGAAAGACTATTATCCATGTTAACTTGAATGTAAGAAAAAACCTACGTGCACACACAGAGCCTTTAGTTAGTATTTTGGAGGTAAAGAGGGAGGGGTGAGGGAGATTCGCAGTTGTCATAGAAGAGCTGAAGGTTCTGGTCAACAGGCATGTGTTTTTTTAGAAGGATCTCAAGTTGCTGGACCGACATCTCGTGCACGCTGTTGCCTTCTTTGGCGTTCTTGGCAAAGACTCCGTAGTTCGGGAAGTAGACGCGAACATCGTGAGGTGCGTTTTGATCGAAGTCGGGGCAGCAGTAAGCAGACCACACTTCTTCGGGGATGGCTATGCGGTCCTGGTTGTTTCGGCGGATCATTTGGCCTCTGGTGGTCACTCCGGTCACGATGTAAGCCGTGCCGCGGCAAAAGTTGTTCAGGCGGATGCGGATCTGCTCCTCATACTCACGCCAAGGCCCAGTGTTGAACTCGCGTATCAGCGGGACCACGTTGGTCAGAGTGTAGGTGGCAGCACGGTCGTGTGTCATGGACTGGTGCTGGTCAGGGTTCAGGTGACCTCTCTCATACAGGACCACTTCAGAGAAGTCATCCAGGACTGCCTGGCTGTCCTCAAACTTCATGTGCTGGTAGCCAGTGGGGAAGGGCTGCATGTTTCCATTCCCATCAATCTCTGCCAGCTGGGGAGACACAAACATATGCTGGGAAATAATAGCCTACTCTTAGAAAGAACAAGTTAAGTTGGAACAATTTAACAAAATTAAGTAAATACAACTACATTTTAAATAAACTTAACAAGTAGATATGAAGTAAACATAGCTTAAGACTAATAGTTATATTAGATTTCCTAGATAAAAGAAAAAGTAACTTTGTCCCACTCAGATTTTTATTAAATAAGAGATGGTCTCCTCCCATTTGGCTAGTTACTTGCATAAAGCTTTAACTTTTTTGACAGGTACAACTGCTTCTCCATCTATCTCCCGTTCACTGTGACTCTCATAATATATACTATATTATTGTACAACAATGTACTCATCCCTTTAATGTTGCAGCTGGTAAAGGACAAGCTTTTTCTTTTTACTTTATATATTGCCTGGTCGGTTTGGAATTTCACTAAGGGATCAATAAAGTTTATCTTCACATATAATAATTCATATAACATTTTTGGATTCTTAAATTTCTTTACACTCAGCGTGGCCCTTATACTCCGTCGTATCTGTAAGTAACTAAAGTTATTAAATAAATGTAGTGGACTAAGCAGTACAACATTTGCCTCTGAATTGTAGTGGAGTATAAGTATAAAGTAGCAGGAAATGGAAATACTCAAGTAAACCCTTAATGAATGACATTTTTCAAAAACAAACCTGTACTATAACTGAAAGACAAGTCTCTGACCTGTGGCTCATACATCCAAGGGTAGTCCACTCGTCTGTCTCCCTCTGTTTTCTTGAAGGTGTAAGCCTGAGTAAACTGGAATCCGCATTTGGGGGTCGTACAGGGTCACAAAGCGAGGCTTTTCTTCGTAACGTTGGCAGATCTTCTTCAGTTTGGTCTCGGTGAATCCGCGTGGTGGTGTCCCCATATACAGGGAGTCCTTGCATCTCTCGATGTCATTAAAATCTTTAACAACTGTTGCCGATGTTAGAGGCAAAAGACAGGCTAGCAAAGGTAACATATTCATGGTCAAAAACTTCTCCTCAGTCTCTTCTACCGGGGCTTCTGCAATGCAATGACAATGAAAATGGTTGCAGTTATTATTATGGAAAATCAGATATGCAAAACAAGTGTGATTAAATGAAAGGCCTCCTAACACATGTGGGCGTGTGCCCTTACCTACAATTCTAAAGTACTAGTGAATAAAAAGCTGTTTGTTTCCTTGAATATTATTCTAAATGTTATGTTCTTTTAGATTTTATTGCCATTTTCGAAGTAAAGCTACTGTAACAAATGTATTAATCTACTGATGTTAGGTCCACCATCTCCATACCTGTTTATTTGACAGGTTTGTCTCTGTGAGTTCTTAATGAAGTTATGGTTTCATCTTTGGGATAGAGGCTATTTTATTATATTAATTATCCAATCAAATGGTGAGACAACACATTACTGGAACATTGACACCTTGTCACTCTTTCCAGCTGTTTTGCGTCTCTTTGTAGTTGCTTTGTATCTCTTTGTCGTTGCTTTGTGTATCATTGTAGTCATTTTGTGTCTCTTTGTAGTCATTTTGTGTCTCTTTGTAGTTGTTTTGCATCTCGTTGTAATAATTTTGTGTGTCTTTGTAGTCGTCCCAGCTGTTTTGCGACACTTTGTAGTTTTTTGTGTCTTTTTGTAGTTGTTTGTTTCTCTTTGTAGTTGCTTTGCATCTCTTTGTAGTTTTTTTGTATCTCTTTGCTTTGTTGTCATGTGATCACTGACTTCTTGCTGTCAAATGTAACATTTTTACCATTTCATTATTTTACACATTCAGCACCTCAAGGAGTTCATAACCAACACACCCATTCTGAACAACTTGTGAAGGCTTCATTTGGCATACAATGTAAAACTACCTTCCAAAAAACATTTTGACCTTGCAAGATCACTTGACTCCATTCTGTGGAGGAAGTCTGTAGAGCTTTCAATTACAGCAACAAAAAACAAACTGCCCAAAAAACAGTGGAATGCTATCCCTAAATATATGAGAGTGTATTAGTTTAAAACTAATGTTAAACAATGGTTGAAAGATAGACAGTCATGTAATCATTGTGGTTTGATATTGTTTGTATGTCCTACGGACATCATCATTTTTATATGTGCATTATACACATGTCCAGGGATAACAGATAGAAAAGATCATTGTGCTCATAAGACTGTCTGGCTGCAATACTTTCATTGTAAACTCTCCCTTTTTTTTAAAGAAACTACTAAATAAATAAAGATATTTTAATTCAGCTATAAGTGCAATGCCCTCTCAAAGAGTGTGGTGATGAAACACAGGACATTGAAATGAGGCATTCAGAGACGTGCTATCAATGTAATAATAAAATGTAAAACTGTCTAATCTGTCTCAGTGATTAACAAAAGACCTACAGTGGCCAGTATGCTTCAGAGGTACTATGCTCTTCAGCGTGAATGGTGGAGATAAAGCATGAATGTTTAACTACGACATAGTGACAACGAGTTTACAAGGATAAAAGCAAGAATTGTGTATAAACCAATTGTGAAGATAATGATGAATATGAAGAAACAAAATAACTAGCACTCCATAAAAACAGGGAGTCATGTTTGGCTAGGTTCTTTGTCCGGTGGCCGGTTGCCGTCGTGGGCCCCTACGTTACCTGCTTATTTAATACTTAATCAACCCCGCTTCACTGGCCTCGTCCCTGACCTGAAGGCACGCATGAACCCCGGAAAGGTTTTTCAGTACCGGTTACGGGAAGAGGAGAGGGGCGGATGAGGGCCCCCTAATATTATTGTAACCACTGGCCTGACTACGGAAACTAGGCGACTACATCGGACGAGCGCACCACCCCTTTCTTGGGGTCAAGCGCCCGTAGGAGGAACCACGCACAACCTTTCCGCGCCTGCTTTAAAAATGCCCCGTTAATCCTCCATCTTGGATAACCATATGGGAATATTTCAATCAATTTACAATTTTTTAAAGATCAATCTCAATTAAAAATGTTAAAACTTTCAGATATCTCAATCAATAGAACATTTTCCCAATCAATTATATTTTTAACCTTTAGTCCAGCAGTCACTAACAGGCGGACCGCGGTCCGGGTCCGGACCCAGACACCGACCTATCCGGTTTTTGATGGGACGCTTCTATTTTAACCGGCGTAGCTTTTTTCGTTTTTATGACACTGGTTTAGCGGTTCAGGAAACTCACAGACCAATTACATGCGAGTTAAGCCATCCCACGTGATGCTACTCAGCCAATCAAATCTGTGCATTCCAACCGGCAAACATTGCGACTCTGAATACAGACAGATGAGAGGTGAGAGGCAAGTGACAGACGGAAAGACGAGTTAGCGATACAGGGAGAGAAGACGGAGAAAGGGAGAGAAACACAGACGAAGAGACGAGTGAGCGGCAGATAGGGAGAGAAAAATAATTACTCATGGCGCTCTCCAAGAAGAGAGAAGTCAACAGAGTTTTCAACCCAGAATGGACAGACTCGTTCATGTTCGTCCTTCCCACTGGGAGCACAAAACCAGTGTCTCATGCTCAGAGACTGTGGTGCTCATTAAAAGTGGTGATGTGAAATGCCACTATGAGGCAAAGACAAACATACCCAATCAAGTCTGAATTGAGGGAACAGAAAATAAGCACTCAGAGCCCAATGTGATTTTGATTTGTGACAAAATAGAGCAAATAGGCCACCTGTCAGAATCATCAGCCACAGAGAACAGTTTAACCCAGCCTACCGTGTGCAGGCCCGCCAGCGGGCCCAGCAGGAGTTTTATTGCGCCTGTACATGTACATTTTTGAATTCTGGAAAAAAAAAATATGGAGATGAAAATCACAACAGCGGTACAATCAGCTCCTCAAACTAGCAAGTACACTCAAAATCAAAATCATAACTTACCCACTTACCTATAAAGCCTCATAAATATCCTCTTTTCAGCAATATTTTGAAAAAGACTCTCATAAGCCATTGCCAGATGTCCACACGTTCGTTTCCGGTAAAAAGATATCCACTGTGAACATCATCACATCGATAAAAGTCCATGAACAGGTGTTGCAATCTGTG
Organism: Cottoperca gobio; assembly: GCF_900634415.1. Taxonomy (NCBI): domain Eukaryota; kingdom Metazoa; phylum Chordata; class Actinopteri; order Perciformes; family Bovichtidae; genus Cottoperca; species Cottoperca gobio. Next base: position 12,673,863 of record NC_041368.1, read on the forward strand.
AAATCAGCTGATCGATTTTTACATTGTGTGATCATAAACAGTAATAACTTAATATCTTGTGCGCTCATCACGGTTCAGACATGTCCTTGTTTTAGCGCGGGCTCTCTGCATTAGATTGACACTTCATTTGAGCCAATCGGAGCTTCGATGGGTTTTTTACAACCTTCATGAGCCAATGAGTGTCAACTTGATAAGAAAGTGCCCACCCTCTTCTTTTGTTACAGACCTGGACCAGCTCAGCGTCCTGGTGGCGCGCACATCCTATAGAAAATGAGCGCCTCTTTCGTTATATGCGTCACTTCCCTTGGTTTATTTTTCCAAAATAATATTTATTATTTATTGTACACAAAAAATACAAAAAATACAAAATACAAAAAAACATAAAAATATAATATATATATAAAATATATAGTAGTTATTTATAAATAGATAAAAAATTATATTTATTAATAAATATTATAATATGTACAGTACATGTACATATTGCACAGTTGGTGTACGCCTGGTGTTACTCTTAGACAAACCTGTTTAATAAATTAAGTTGTTATCCTTTTTATCTGAAATAGTTATATTAGATTTCCTAGATTAAAAAAAAAGTAACAAAAACACATTTTACAGTGTACAAAGCCAGTATTGTCTATGAGTCCTCTTTGCTTCTATTTCCTATTTCAGATAATGGCATCCAGAGGTCACTTTAACAACTTTTTATCAATGACTCTGTACTTATACTACTGTTACTCTATTTCTTTCTATTTAATTGTGTACTTGCCACTTTACTTTCTTGTTCTTTTGCTGTAAAAAAGGTACATTTCCCCGTTGTGGGACTAATAAAGGATTTCTGATTTCTGATCTTTTATTTAAGTGAAAGTAGTAATATCACAATGTAGAAATACTATTGTACAACAATGTACTCATCCCTTTAATGTTGCAGCTGGTAAAGGATAAGCTTTTTCTTTTTACTTTATATACTGGCTGGTCGGTTTGGAATTTCACTAAGAGATCAATAAAGTTTATCTTCACATATAATAATAATACATATTAAATTATTTGATTCTTAGATTTTTTTTACCCTCAGCGTGGCCCTTATACTCCGTCGTATCTGTAAGTAACTAAAGTTATTAAATAAATGTAGTGGCCTAAGAAGTACAACATTTGGCTTTGTGTATCTTTGTAGTCATTTTGTGTCTCTTTGTAGGCATCCCAGCTGTTTTCCAACACTTTGTAGTTTTGTGTGTCTTTTTGTAGTTGTTTGTGTCTCTTTGTAGTTGCTTTGCATCGCTTTGTAGTTTTTTTTTGTATCTCTTTGCTTTGTTGTCATGTGATCACTGACTTCTTGCTGTCAAATGTAAATTTTTTACCATTTCATTATTTTACACATTCAGTACCTCAAGGAGTTCATAACCACGACACCATTTCTGAACAACTTGTGAAGGCTTCATTTGGCATAAAACTTAAAACTACCTGCCAAAAAACATCTTGACCTTGCAAGATTCCTTTACTCTGTACTGTGGAGGAAGTCTGTAGAGCTTTCAATTACAGGAGAAACCACCCCCCCCCCCCCAAAAAAAAGATACGGTAAAATGATATCCCTTAGTATATGAGAGTGTATTAGTTTAAAACTAATGTTAAACAATGGTTGAAAGATGTCATGTAATCATTGTGGTCTGATATTGTTTGTATGTCCTACAGATGTATTTAATAATGTCATGTGGAATTATCATTTTTATATGTGCATTATACACATGTCCAGGGATAACAGATAGAGAAGATCATTGTGCTCATAAGGCTGTCTGGTGCAATACATTCATTGTAAACTCTCCCTTTTTTTTTTTAAAGAAACTACTAAATAAACAAAGATATTTTAATTCAGCTATAAGTGCAATGCCCTCTCAAAGAGTGTGGTGATGAAACACAGGACATTGAAATGAGGCATTCAGAGACGTGCTATCAATGTAATAATAAAATGTAAAACTGTCTAATCTGTCTCAGTGATTAACAAAAGACCTACAGTGGCCAGTATGCTTCAGAGGTACTATGCTCTTCAGCGTGAATGGTGGAGATAAAGCATGAATGTTTAACTACGACATAGTGACAACGAGTTTAGAAGGATAAAAGTAAGAATTGTGTATAAACTAATTGTGAAGACAATGATGAATATGAAGAAACAAAATAACTAGCACTGCATAAAAACTGAAGAAACTATATCTGCCATGAAGTAGAATGAGTATTTTATAGCAAATGGTTCAATGTTCTGCCAAAATGGGTGCTTGGCTTTTTCTGGCAGCTCTTCCTGTTTTCAAAGTTGTTCTGAAGAGATGGGCGACAGGTGGGAAAAACAACAACAATCTATTCGCTTTCCCTTTTTTAAATACAAAAAACAAGTAGCGTCAAAACGGAGACTTTCGCTGCAAGTTCATTAATCTGCCTCCTGTGAAACTCACGGAGCAAAGCGGACCAGTTCTAGCGAGCCCCAGAGATCCCAGGGAGTCATGTTTGGCTAGGTTCTCTGTCCGATGTCCAGTTGCCGCCGTGGGCCCCTTCGTAACCTGCTTATTTAATACTTAATCAACCCTGCTTCACTGGCCTCGTCCCTGACTTGAAGGCACGCATGAACCCCAGAAAGGTTTTTCAGAACCGGTTACAGGAATTGGAGAGGGGTGGATGAGGGCCCCCTAATATGATTCTAACCACTGGCCTGACTACGGAAACTAGGCGACTACATCGGACGAGCGCACCACCCCTTTCTTGGGGTCAAGAGCCCGTATTCAGGAAGTGCATCAAACAAGTAGCCCTTCCTATTATTCAGTACCCTTGAAGTAGCTCTCAGTATCAAAAAGGTTGGGGAGCAAGTTAAACATTATGATGGACCTTTGCTTCTGGAAATCTTCTCTAACTGGACCTCTTAAAAATTTAGTTGAATACCCCTGCTTAAGTCTATGGAATCTAACAGCTATGAAATTCCGCAGAGGCCAAAATACTGGTCAGCTCGGGGAAGGGCTCAGTGGAGACCTCCTGTCCACAGCCAGGTAAAAATGACAGGAGAGAGAAGGTACGGGAAAAAGGAACAGTTTATTACAAAAATGTTTAGCCTTTTAAGGCAACTAAAACAACAATTCTCCACACAGGTTGAGCTCAGGTGTTTTCAGTCTGTGATGTGGCCGTGAGCCTCTCTCTGGCCCTCCAGGACTCAGACTACTGCAAGAAACCAGAACCAGGTTACCATCATGCTTATATAGTGTTGCTGATTACCTGATTCTGTTCAGCTGTCTGATCCCCTGCTGAGCCAATCCCGACTCTCCCCAGCAGGTGGAGCCATGACCACACCCCACTGCCACATACCCCCACTGCGCGACTCAGGCCGGGGTTCCACATAGTGTGAGAGGAAGTCCGCCACGACCATCTGGTTTCCCGGCCTGTGAACCACTCTGAAGTTTAAGGGCTGTAACGGCAGATACCACCGAGTGATCTGGACGTTGGCATCCTTTATCCGGTGGAGCCACTGGAGCGGGGCATGGTCCAACCAGAGGGTGAAGGCCGGAGATAATAATGCAGGAGATAATAACGCAGGGTGCTGACCACCCACTTTATGGTGAGGCAATCTTTTTCCACCATGTACAGCATGGGCCGGTCGACCCCCGATCACCTCCTGGGACAAGAAAGCCCCCAGCCCGCTGTCCGAGGCGTCCGTCTGCAAAATAAAAGGGAGAGCAAAGTTAGGGGAGAACATCAGTGGCTTACCACAGAGAGCCCGCTTCATCTCCTCAAATGCAAGCTGACACTGCTCCGTCCACTGGACCAGATTTGAGGCCCACCGCCCAAATGTTACCCCAGATATTGTACCTCCCTCGGCCCAACCACATACTTTCTCAGGTTAGCCGTGAGCCCCGCTCTCCTCAGGGACTCGAGAACTCCCCCTACCTGATGACACCATCCAGGTAGGCAGCAGCATATGCAAAGTGGGGCCGCAGCACCCGATCCATGAGCCGCTGGAAGGTGGCTGGGGCTGGGGCAGGGGGCAGAACACATGGGCAAAAAGCCTTTGCAACGAGGCAACGTCTTCCCTCTGACTCTGTGAAAGATGGCTGTCACAAGAGACCCAGGCAGATTTGATGTCCCCCACTTGGCAAGTAATTTGGAGCTAGTGGATGGGAGCAATACAAGCACTTTATCGCCCGGTGTAAATTGCCTTAGATGCGACTCTCTGTTATACAGGCGCTGCTGACATTCTTGAGCTTGGAGCAAATTCCCCCGTGTAGCATTGTTCGTTTATTGGAGACGGGCTGTCGACATTGAATCAAACCAGCAAACTTCTTAGTTATCTTAATAAAGTATTTATTCAAAGTGATAATGGAAGCATAAAGAATAGACAGCTGCGGTCTTATCAGTTTCATGAGTCCACAGTCCACAATAAAGCGGTTCACTGTCTTCTAACTCCACCGACAAGATCCCGTCTTAACATTTCTCAAGGCCTTTTATTTCGTCTCCTTAGGGCGTTGTCCTCTCTCATTGGTTGGCTGGGAGCCAAGTCCCATTGGTCCTTTTTTGGTGGACCGTCTCGCTGGCCTCCCCCGACTTCCTGCCCGGACTTCCCCTTCCAGTCTTGTTCTCTGGCCTCATTTTCCCCGCTTGTGTCCTGCTCAGTCTATTCGTGTCCTGCTCGTGCCTACCCCGTGTCTACCCCGTGTCTACCTGGTTTGTCTGTTCACTATTATTTTGTTACTTTGTATAAGTGTTTCAGCTTTGTTTTATTAAAGTTCACTTTTTGTTGTAAATCTTCTGCATTTGGGTCCTCTTCTGTACCATACCGTGACAGATAAAGTGGTTGTATTGCTTCCATCCACTAGCTCCAAATTACTCGCCAAGTGGCAAGGGCCCTTAGTGGTCACACAGCGAGTGGGGGACGTCGATTACGATGTGGTGCGATCGGACAGGGGGTGGGGACACAAATGTACCCCCTCAATCTCCTAAAAGCGTGGAGAGAGGTGGCCTCTGCCTCTCTGGCTACCACGGTGATGGAGAAAGATGAGTTGGGACCGGAGTTGGAAAAAACAAATCTAAGTTGCTCTTCCTGGGCGCACAACTCTCGCACATCACAACATAGAGACGCCCTCAGAGCTTGACGGTGCGGTCACAGCCCTTATCAGCTGCCTGAACACAAGAGGAAAATTGTTCAGGCGGAGCTTCAGGCCATGCTGGAGATGAGGGTAATAGAAGAGTCCAGCAGTGACTGGTGCTGCCCCCGTTGTGCTGGTGATCAAGCCAGATGGGTCAGTAGGGTTCTGCGTGGAGTATCTCAGGGTGAACGAGGTGTCCAAATTCGTTGCATACCCGATGCCCCTGATCGACAAACTCCTGGATCGGCTGGGCACGGCTTGTTTTTACACAAAACTGGATTTAACTAAGGGCTATTGGCAGATTGCCCTGTCTCCAGGGTCCAAGGAAGAAACAGCCTTCTCCAATTGTACCAATTTGTGACCCTTCCCTTCGGGTTATTTGGAGCCCCAGCCACCTTCCAGCGGCTTATGGAGCTGGTGCTGAGGCCCCACTCTGCATATGCTGCTGCCTACCTGGATGATGTCACATGTTAATGTTAATTATTCCTCACAACAAAAACAAACAAAAAAACAGTGTTTTCAATAACCATTATTGTACCTCTCTGTCCGAAAAGGCTTTCTTGTACTTTATTTAAACATGTGCAGCTCTAAATGAAGCTTCCGTTGCTTTTTGTGACTTGTTCACCGGCCTCGTGAAAAGAGACTGCTGCTGCCTTTAACTCACGGCTTGTTCTGCCCGCAGTGCTGCCAGGTGGGTAGTTAGCATGGTAGCTTTTGTGACACGTACCGAAGTGTCTCCACAATGTGCTGCTTTGCCGTCGCCCCGCAAATGAGACATACACGCTTTTCTTTCACAAAAATATTCTTTTCTGCCATGTTTAGCGTAATAAACGCACCTAGCGCCCCATCGTAGCTGCTCCCGCTAGCTTGTCTCAGCTAAAAGGGAAATGGAGATTTAGCTCTGATGAACTCTGACCCCAGACAAGTTCATATATACATAAAACATTTTTGTTTTTTTAATTCTATATTCAATATTGTCATTTTAAAATAAAGAATAATTCAAGTGTTATTGATTTTTTAAAAACAGCAAAACAATTAAATACAAATTTTAAACGGAGCTCCATGGTGACTAGTGCTATTTTTAGAACATGCCCTGCAGGCGACTCACGCAGTTCCTGCGGGCGACCAAGTGCCTGCGTGCACCGCGTTGGCTACCCCTGGTATAGACCATTACGATCATGTCTAGGGTCAAAATTGAAAATTGTTAGATATTAATTGCACCATCTTCTACTTCTCTCTATACCATCTCTTGCAATTTACCTAACCATTTGCAACCTTTTACCTTTCCACCATAAACCTCCACCAGACTATCATAAAGCAGCCAAAATCATCTGTTCCACTGAACACTTAGTTACTTTCATACATAATGGAAAATTTTACACAAACAAAACAAAAAAAAACCTTTTTGTAGTCATTTTGCATATCTTTGTGGTTATTTCATGTCTCTTTGCAGCTGTTTTGCATATCATTGTAGTTTTTTGTTTCTCTTTGTAGTCATTTTAAGTCATTTTGTAGTTGTTTTAGGTCTCTGTTGTAGCTTTGTGTCTCCTTATAGTCATTTTGTGTCCTTGCAGCTATTTTGCATGTCTTCGTAGTTGTTTTGTCTCTCTTTCTGAAAATTGTGGGTCTCTTTGTATTTCTTTTGTGTCATTTTGTAGTCATTTTGAGTCGCTTTGTAGTTGTTTTGCATCTCTTTGTAGTGATTGTGGGTGTCTTTACAGATGTTTTGCATCTCATTATGGTTTTTGTTCGTCTTTGTAGTCAGTTTATGTTGATATGTGGTCATTTTGTCTCTCCTTGTTGGCATGTGACTCTTTAAGTATCATTTTGTCATGTAATCAATCCATGTAGAGGTCTATCTACACTTGCTAGGGGCTATGTGAAAAGATTGTGGCTCAAATAAAACATTGCGCCCACATATTGCGTACCTGAACTCCCTGGAGTGTACTAGTTAGCAAATGAGTTGAAAAGTGGAAACACTTAGCTAAAAGTAGTGGCTGCTAAAAGCAGCAGCTCCAGTAAGGAACCCCAAACTTCCCTTCTCCGGGCCACATCCGCCAGCTCCAACTGGGGGATCCCGAGGCGTTCCCAGGCCAGTGAGGAGATATAATCTCTCCACCGAGTCCTGGGTCTTCCCCGGGGTCTCTTCCCAGTTGGACGTGCCTGGAACACCTCCCTAGGGAGGCGGCCAGGTGGCATCCTTACTAGATGCCCGAGCCACCTCAACTGGCTCCTTTCAACGCAAAGGAGCAGCGGCTCTACTCCGAGTCTCTCACGGATGGCTGAGCTTCTCACCCTATCTCTAAGGGAGACGCCAGCCACCTGTCTGAGAAAACCCATTTTGGTCATACGCCTTCTCCAGATCCACAAAACACATGTAGACTGGATGGGCGTACTCCCAGGCCCCCTCCAGGATCCTTGCGAGAGTGAAGAGTTGGTCCGTTGTTCGACGACCAGGACGGAATCCGCATAATAATATGCAATATCCGCTTTTATATAATCAATAGTGTTAAATAACATCCAGTTAAAAATCTGTTTAAATTAACTAATTTGGAACTTGACTGATGATGAGATGAAGGGTTGAACTCATGTAACAGGGCTGTGGAGGGGCGTCCCTCAAAAAAGGATTGGTAACCAAAGGTCTATTTGTCCGAAATGTAAAGGAAAAAATGTGTTGCATATCAATGGCTAGAGTGTCTGGTGCTGTACTACACTGCCCTCTTATCAAATCGGTCTTATGCCAATGGAGAGTGTTTGTCATATTAGCTGGAGCAACAATCCCTCACTGCATTAATAAGTCAATTTGAGTGACTGAGTGTGGCTATTCATTGAGAGACCAGCTTGCCTCTCTGATCTAATCCTGAGTTATGGCAATCATAATTTATGTAGCTGGGGCTGATGATGCAGTTATGCGAACAGAAATTTTTCAGCTGTCAGCATTTTTACCAATTAAAATTCTAAATTCAGACCAGGTACAGACCCAGCTCAGCTGCCCTCTGCTGTTTCATCTTCAGCCGAGGACAGAGAGCATTTTGCTGCTGTCAGGTTAAATGTTATCAGATCTTTGGTAGAAAATGTAATGACTGGTCAATATGTTAGTTTTCTATAGAAAGACAATATCATTGTGAGTCATTGGGGCAACACTTTTAGGTATGGTATTTAAATATGTGACAAAAATCATCTCATTGTCTGTCTATTTGTATCTCGGGATGGATTAATAACATCAAGCAAATCTGTGTGATTCTCATGCAACGTCCTCTACAAACACAATTATAATAAATCCCTTAATAGTTCTGTATCTCTCACACAGGCTCGGAAATATGGTCTGTCCAAGTAAAATGTAATGACATGTGAGTTGAAAAGCTGACCTGGAATAAGCCTACTAGACGAGTATGGATGTACCAGGCTGTTGAGAGATTTAATGACAAAATCAATAAATATATTTTTTATTATTGATTCATTCTGATACTTGAAGACACACATTATGCATTGATTTTAAAATATATAATAAATGCAGTATGACAATTTAATTTAATACATAAGCCTTTTTTATTGTACCAATTTGCCTGTTTTTGTTTTGCACTCACTGTACATTTAAATGTCCCTGGCAGCTCTACTTCATGTTCTGCACATTCATGGACTCTAGTATGTCATCATGTAATAATATATATTGCACACTTGGAGGCAGTGTAGGCTTGTTCGTAGAGTGTTCCCATTTCCTGCTCCATGATGATAAAAATCATACAGTAAATGGATAAAATGCTTAAAAACATAAATTCAAACATGTTTCTCTCCATTGACAGACAGGTGTTAGGCTGTACAGTTAGGGGTTAAACAGTATTGTGTTGTAACAGTTTTCCTGATTTCATGTATTTCGACTATGATACAGGTTTATGTTTAGGCTGCTCAACATGAATTATTTTATTAATTCGAATTTCAAATTCAGATAAATCTTAATATGCTCTGCTTTTTCTTTCTTAACTTTTTATTCTCTCCAATTTTTATAGTGTTTTATCAGAGCGCTATTTTGTTAGAATATTAGTTTTCAATTAAACAAATGGGTAAAAATATCTTAACATGTTTGTTATGTATTGTTCAATTGTTATGAAATTAAAACTGTTTTCTTGTTGTTGTATTTTAAATAATGTCCTAATCCAAATTAGCATGATATGTATTATCATTTTTTGAGTAAATAAATAAAACAACAAAGTACAACACAAACACACTAAAAAGAGGAAAAAAACACACTATTAAAAATCTGACCATTTCTGAAACATGGGTGACGTTGTAAAACATTTCGTGTACATTTCGTTACTGTATCAGTGGATGACAGCTTTTTGGGTTTTGTAAGGAACTACTGAGACAGACCCTCACTGAGCCACCAGGGGTCTCTATTCAGCAGACATTCTGGCCTATAAAGTTCTGCACCAAAGCTTTCTGATTGGTCCAAATACCCACATGGGGTTACGCATTGGCCAATAGAGTTTGGGTTGATCAGGGGCTGTTGCTAAGGCACTTTAGGGGCAAAAAAAAAAACCTGTCAGCTTGCTGCCTCTTTCCCTCCACCATTTCACTCTCACACTCGTCTGGCTCCTCATCCTCCGTCTCTACCTCTCACCGCACACTCTCTAACACCTCTGCCTCCTTTTTTATTGGTCGCTGAAGGGTGAAATGAGCAGAGGAGAGCGACAGGTTTTCTTTTGGCATCCTGAGCCACAATGTGTGTAGACCCTCCCCCATGAACCTGGAGCTGTAGCCCTACCTCCCCCTGGTTATCCTGTCACTTGACATTTGAGCTCAGACAACACTTGCAGCCCGTCTGTCACCATTTCACTCAGCTTCGCTTCCCAATCCATCCAGAAAGATACCTGGGTATACAGCTAGCTCTCCCACGAGCCACGGAAATGGGATATGCATTGTTCATGCCGACACAATGACGATTATATGACCCTTTTCTTCTTTAATTAAAACCTTACATTTTCTCTTTTTGTTGTTGTTGGAGCAATACATGAAAATGGGTGTCAGCCAGTTGTAGTGATATTGGGTGGGTGGGGGTGGGCATGTCAGTGAGCTTCAGAAGATTATTTTACAGCTGTGGATAAATGTAAAATACCTCTTTTACTGTACTGGCCACGTTCCAACTCACTCTCACACACACTCACACACACACACACACACACACACACACACACACACACACACACACACACACACACACACACACACACACACACACACACACACAGAGGAAGAGGGAAATAAAGAGCCCCTCCATGCCTGTGTCTGCTGATTTCCCCCTCTCTCATTGGCTTGCGCCTTGTGAGTGGCACCTCTGTCGGCCCCGCCTCGTCGCTCTCCGTACATGGATCGGTCTGCAAGAGAGCCCGAGCTATGAGCATCAGAGAGCGGAGTGGAAACAGGAAGAGGAGGAGGTGAGGTGGAAGAAAGAAGACAGAGGAGAGAGGAACTGGCCAGACAAGGTGGCGAGGAGTGAAAGGGAGGAAAAGGGGAGCAGAGAGGGGCGTGTGGACCAAAGAAAACGAAGAGAAGAAAAAAAAAAAAAGGTAAAAGAAGGACTTCAGAGGGGCCGCTTCATGTGCTATTTGCTAATGGCTGAATGTAAATACACAACATCTACGAGTGTGGAATAAGTGCGAGCCTGTATTTCTGTTTCTTCACAGAAACTGTGTGTGTATTCTCTGTGTGCCATCGTCTTAACAGAACATACTGCAGTGTGTCTGTCTGCAGACTGCTGCACATTCATGCATGAAGCTCACACACACACACGCACACACACACACACACACACACACATATGCACAGCTCACGTGCAGACACAGTGCAAGAGCTGAAATGTAAAATGACGAATGTGTTGGAGGGGAACTGTTGCGGTTACATGTGTTCTCCATGGAACGTTTAACTGTTGAATATCTGTGTGTGTGTGTGTGTGTGTGTGTGTGTGTGTGTGTGTGTGTGTGTGTGTGTGTGTGGTGAGAAGCTACAGTGTAACAAAGTGTGATGATTAATCTCCATTAGACTCGTGTCTAAACGGTGTCACATCACTACTTTGCTCTACTGAAAGTTCAGTTTAGTCTGTTAAACACATCTCACACCCAAAGCTTATTGGCTTTGTCGTAGTCTACAAATATTCTTTATTCGATAAGTAATTTCTTTATTTCTTTTTTCATGCTGAATTACTTATTTCCAAGAAACTTTTGAGCACATCTCTGGTAAACACAAGATTTAAAGTGGTGCTTTTCCATGGTCTTTTGTGGAGAAACTCTGTTTTACAGATCTATCGATTAAATCAACTAATTGTGTAGTTGACAAAATTGTATGAGTGTTATAGAGCTGCAATGACTATTTGACTAATCGATTTAGATGTTTGAAAAAAGAAAAAAATTCTGCAACTAATTTGATAAATGATTAATCCTTAAAGTAATTTTTCATGCAAAAATGGCAGAAAATGCTGTCTTGCCTTTTGGATACGGAGATTTTCTGCTTTTCTCTGTTTTATATCATATTAAAGTAAATATATTTGGGTTTTGGATGGACAATACAAAGCATTTAATGACTTTGAATAACTTTTATGGAAAACAATCAGCAGACTAATCAATAATGAAAATAACTGTTAGTTACAGCCCTAGAGTGTTAGTCGACTAAGATTTTTTTTAGCCGAGGACATTCCTACAGCGACTACTTTTGAAATGTTGTAAAATAGAATCAATAAAGGGTAAGTTTGGCTTACTTTTGTACTGTACGACTTGCACCCAATGTATGTTGATGTGATTGTGAGCTTAGGCAACCACCTGGATGTGCAATTGTAGGTTACCATTCCTCACACAACCCAGCTGTTTAACACACACACACACACACACACACACACACACACACACGCGCACGTGCACCTACTGCCTTCTTCAAACCTGTTAACCTGCCTCATTGTCTTTGTTCGCAAAAAAAAGCTGAACATTTTGCATTGCTTGCAAAAGAAACCCCTCTTTCTTGCTCTTGACCTTGCCTTGGTACGTTCCAGTACCCCTCAGAGAGGGCTGTGCTTTATAGAGCATACACCGGGAGAAGCTGCTATTATAGAGAGAGGGAGAAGGGGATAGAGCTGAGGGGAGTGGGGCTGCAGGGATGTTATTTTTAGAAATGTGATTGATATTCGGCTCATACTGTACGCTCTGTCTCTGCGATCGTGACACTATTTCAGGCCCAAACCCAATACAATCACACATGTGCGTGCATTCAGGGAGGATGGTCTGTTCACTCTATCTGTCGCTTCTCTCTTCCCCTCGATCTATTCTCTTCATGTGTCTGCTCCTCTTGTTAGCTAGCCTACGAGCCACCAGAGACAGGCCTGGTCTGCTGCAGCCCATCCTTCCTTTTATGGTATAGGATTCTTACTACATGCACTCAGACAGTCTCAGCAGGAGATGCACATCTGCAGTGCTTCACTGCAGCTAGCAAGCAGCTCCAGATAGTGTGTAAGAATGTGACAGGCTGTTGGTATTTCCAAATGAGGACACAAATTGGAGTGTACTAGCAGATCTTCACTAAACAATGACTGTTTTTTTATTCAGCTGACAGAGCGGCTGTGTAATGGTTGCAGACATCTATGAAGAACGAAAAGAGAAAAGGAGATAGAAATGTGGAAGTATACATTAAATCCTTTTCCATTTCCCCCCTCTCTCTCTCTTTCTCCATGTCAAAAATCACACACAAACACTCCCTCCTTGCTCGAGGCCTTGCTCCTAGCTCTGGACTAAATGATATCATCGGTTGCCAGGGATACAAGGACACAGCGTGCAGAGAAAAGGGAGGGTGAGGCATATGCAGAGCCATACACATAGCCTGTAAGAGAAAGGCAGAGACTGGGATATTGGGTATCGAGAAATAAAAGCAGCCTTGTTGAAACAAGTAGTGAAGAAGAAAGCAGAGGGCAGGGCCATGAAGAGGAAAGTCAGGAGAAAACGAAGTCCTGTCAGAGGTTACTGGCTCATCCTTCCTCTCCCTTCTCTCTTACATCTAATTTCGTCCTCTTCCTTTGTCTGGAGAAGGGTCAGGTTTGTAACAGTCAAAGTGTGTGTGAAAGCATGTGTTGTAGGAAATGAGAGGCAAGGATAAGAAAGGAAGAGAATGGTAGAGATACATGAGGGATGGAGGAGAGATCTTGGCCTTGATTTGAGACAATACAACCATTTCTGTCTTATACATCTGTGCACCAACTGACTATGGTATTTCCTCACTCCCTCTGCTATGTGTGTCTGTGTGTTTGCCAGCTCGTGGAGGATGAGCTGGTCTATTTAAAGGGACTGCACGGGTCTGCTGTCTAGCTATTCCTGACTGACAGCATCATCGAATTTGGACCAGAGTCTGTCTCCCCCTTTTCTCTCCGTGCTCATTGTAAGGTAAGATTGGTTGCATTTGACACATCCACTATTGGGTTTCATATACATTAGTTAGACAGCCAAATGGGGGTTTCAGCAGAGACATGAGTAGATGCATGGTTTTCCCTTTGGTGACAGATAAGATGACCAGGGTTTCCTTGGTGATTAGAGGGAGGGAGGAAGCAGACTTATTTGTGCAGACAGCAGGTTTGAAGGGACAGTTTACCCCAAAATTCATATTTTTACTTATAGGGCTATTTATCAATCTAGGTTGTTTTGGTGTGAGTTGCCGAGTGTTGGAGCGTTTCTGTTTCTGTCTGTTTCTCGGCTGAGCAGTAACTTTAGCTAGCTCAGGTGAGCTCAGGAAAGCCTCTCGCCCATGAATAGATGCATGCTTCCTTCTGTACGGTGATACGGTTGGAGTGTGTAGGTCGGCAGAAAGAAAATAGTTCCTACATAACAATTCTCACAACACGGTCTGTGGATTATCTTGTGTAACCGGGTCATGATTTCAGAAAAGAGACATTACCTGTTGAGTTTTTCAGATGTTTTTTTTTTTGCCGCTTTGAGCACCACAAGCTGAGTGCCATCTAGTTCCATTATATTGGACAGAAACACTCTAACACTCGGCAACTCACACCAGAACAATCTAGATTGATAAAAAGCACTAGTACTATTATATTTAACACAACACACTCTTATACTGCACTGTTTTCATTGTATATTCTTTTCTTAAACATATCTCACTGTGAAGCGGAGGGTTTACCCAACAGCAACTTAACCCCTTTTGCACATGACATCATTTGGCCGAGCTGGAGCTGAATTCCAGATGTCTCGAATTAACCCTGCGCAGATTGGTGTAATATTGAAAGCACAGAGCCATTGTTGTGCAGAGTCAAATTTAAGCTGCTGCTGACTGATGGCTCCCCCTACAACACTGTACCAACATTGTATCCTGTGGTGTGTAACGGGGAGGGTCTACAACAGATGGTTTATCTGCTGTCTGTGTGATGTTGCTCAACTACCAGCAGCAGGCTCGGGGTTAAAAGCACTGTAAGGAGCCTTTTCTCGTCAAAGAAAGAATTGCAGCGCTTGTGTCTAAAAATGTTGTAACACCACACAAATAAGGAAAACGTTTGCACGTTGTTTGCATGAATTAAGCAACATTGACAGTGACTACGTTTTCATGAACACTTATATTCCACTATTATTCCGAATATGACTATCTTCAGAATTAGATGGATCACGTAAACGGCATATTCCGTTTGAATATTTAGACTTAAGCCTTATTCCGAATGTAGCATTTTGTGATCAAGACGTGCTATATGTAGTTATTATTCAGGTTTTATTTGAGTCTCAATTTGGGTTTTTACCACAGTTTACGACACACAGCTTCTTGCCTGTTAACAGCCTGCTCTGTGCTTGGACACAAACCAGCTTGCCAGAAATATGCATGGCTGGGGTAGAGATGCATGCCCAAAAGGAGAAGGAGAAATACACCTTCTTTTAAACATTATAAAAAAAGAGGAAAATTAAAGTCATTCAAAGTGGGTAGCCGCAGGAATTAGGGCAAACATTGGAATATTCTGTGTTTTCGTGTAAATGTAGTCAGTGATGTGACATTAACACAATTTGAAACAGACAAGTCAGAGAATAAAGTCATATAATAAAGATCCCAAGTTTATTATAGCTAGAGGTTATTTCAGCATTAGCTGAGAATGACAGAAGCTTAGAGAGCTGGTCTCTCAAAAAGCAGATTTTAGTGGAACAGGAGGTAATGTGAGGATTAAGAGTGGATATACCCAGACATGTTGTACAGCTTCATGTCACAACTGATGGCACACAGTGCTGTATTTTAGGATAAAGGCATGCAGTCTTTATTGAGCGTATGTTTGCAGTGTAACATTGTAAGTACACAAAGGCCTTTTGTGTCTTCGTTCTACTCTAAAAATAAATCTTTACTCCAAAAAGCCGAAAGCAGCAGAGCAAGAACCGTCTGGCTTCAGTTGCTCTAGCAACTGGTAGGAAATGGACTCTTGAGCTCATTCAGCACTCACAGAAAGGTTATCACACGTCTGCAACAGTCTTACCACAAACACACCTGTATGGAACAAACTGCACCACAAGGGAAGTGGTAAAATGTTGCACAGCTATTCTTCATAGTGTTTATAAATAGCTGTGGGAAATTAATGCATATAGAGGTACAACCTCTATATGCATTAATTTCAGGTCATTTAGCAGACGCTCTTATCCAGAGCGACTTACAGAGAACTAACTACAGGGACTCCCTGGAGCAACCTACAATGTGGCAACATCCTAGACGCTACAAAGAAAATATGTTGTAGTTTATTACTCAGAGATTTAACATTTTTGACTAATCTGCCGATTCTTTTCTCAATTAGTTGTCAAAAAATAGTGAAACATGTCCATCCCAGGTTCTCAAAGTCCAAGGTGATGTCTTAAATGTTTAGATTTTTCAGTCCAAAGACCAAAAATATTTGGAGAAAAGCAGGAAATGTCCATATTTAAAAAGCTGAAAACGGCGTTTTCCGCCATTTATGTATGACTAATTAGTTTAACGATTAATCGATTATCAAAATAGCTGCAATTTTTTTAATCTGCCAATCAACTAATCGTGGCAGCTATTTCCGAGTTGTTGTGAGCTTAAGGGGGTGTTGATGTAACCTTTCCGCGTCTGGTACAAATTATTTTTCTATTATTCTGAGACCACATGAAAGCAGCACAAACGCCCTATATTGCAAAGTTATTGAAAGAGAAACATAGTTTGTGTATCCGCTTCGTGATTTGCATCTGCTCCAAAATGTAGTTTGTAATAATAATAATAATAATGATAATAATAATAATAATAACATGAAAATCGGGCCCGTAGTTTTTCGGCAACAGACAGACAAACCGAGCCGAAAACATAACCCCCTTGGCGGAGGTTATAATAATTAAACTAATAGGCAGAGGAGGTTAGAGACACATCCAGCCACCACTGGACCCGTGGTTCTGGAAGTTGGTGGAAGAAGCATAGGTCTACTGAACTAGCAGCTGATGATGAACTGTGAGACTCACTCGAGAGAAGATGGGAGCTATTGATTTGACACACATTCACCACCAGTCCTGTAAGACAAATAAAGACTCAGGGCTTTTACTATAAGCTGATTAAAAAAAACTTCAGCAGCCCACCCTGTATTTTTTCTCTCAGATTTGTTTTTGTTCTTAAGTACGGTTGCCATGGCCCTTCGTTTTAGTGCCATGTTTTTTATTTTTTATCATTGGATGGCCACTGGCTGTGGTGGCTGCTGGGTAGCAGTGATTAGAGAGAGGCTGAATGCACGATGCAGCTCTGGCTGACTGATGATATGACCCGCTGAACAGATAAAGTGCAGCAGAAAATTCAGCATGAGGAAATAAAATGTACTGGAGATGCACAAAATGAAACTGCAGTCTCAATGTAAATCCCAGACCCACAAGGATAAGCCAGAGCAATGATTGTGTGTTGACATTCATGTCTCTCTCTCTTTTTGCTCTCAGGTGTGAAGTGGAGGGCCTCCCAAACACAGACCAAGACTGGTATGTCCCTCTTCCTCTCTCTCTCTCTCTCTCTCTCTGTGTGTGTGCGTGTGTGTGCGTGTGTGTGTGTGTGTGTGTGTGTGTGTGTGTTGGAACGTAGCCAGTACAGTAAAATAGGTATTTTACATTTAGCCACAGCTGTAAAATAATCTTCTGAAGCTCACTGACATGCCCACCCCCACCCACCCAATATCACTACAACTGGCTGACACCCATTTTCATGTATTGCCTCCAACAACAACAAAAAGAGAAAATGTAAAGGGTCATATAATCGTCATGTGTCGGCATGAACAATGCATATCCCATTTCTGTGTGTGTTATTGTCTGTATTACCTACAGTTCAATCAGGAGAGACTTATTTCTGAGTGAACAAATATGTATCGTGCACAAGATGATGAGAAATATGAATAGTCTTTGGCAATTAGACCCCATTGTGATATCATATTTTAAGGGGGAGGTGAAGCGGTAAGTAGAATAGGAAATCGCCCTATGGCGTCAACACTGATGGTGATGGGATGAAAAGAATGCTGAAGATTTGGATTTGATGAGTAGTGGACTTCTGATGAGCTCAACCTGGGCACTGGATCTGACGATTGGAGGTGCAGGGAGTAGAGGAGGGCAGCAATGATATCGCCTGAAATGACAACTGACGGCAGCAGAGAGGAGAACAGATTTAAAGTTTGGCAGCTGCAACATGATTGGCTGATCGTGGCAACATCTAGTTGGTTAACTAAAAAAGTGGACGCCCATAATGATTAGATGATTAGAAGCGGCTGAGAGAGAGAATTGAGAATGAATGAAGCATTAAGGTAGTCTTCCTGATTGAACTTGCTTTGAGCTTCATTAGATAGGAGAAGGTATAGATTACCGTCAACTGTATTGTGTGTGTGTGTGTGTGTGTGTGAAAACAAAGCTCAGCAGTTACTGCAGATGTCACAGATGTTAGTTTTGCGCTGCCAAAATGTCATCACACCCTGAACATATCTATGTGTGAGCTGGATGTAGTGTTTTTCATTAGGGTTCACCTGCTGCTGTAAATGGATTTTACTTTACTTGATTACAGATAATGAATCAGTGGGTAGAGCAGTCTTCTGAATAAGCATCAAGGAACTAAAGCAGGGGTGGGGAACCTCCGGCCTCCGGGCCTTATACGGCCCGCGAGACCATTTGATCCGGCCCTTGAGGTAATTCATAAACACACGAAAAAAAAAAAATACAAAATCTAGACCTCAATAGAATAAAACTGTTGACTGACTGTTTTTCCTGGCCAAGGTCAGGGTTCTTGAACACAACACGAGCAGAACGTGTCATTACGTGGTCACGTTATGTCAAACTTCAATATTGAGTCGTTGACATCAGCGAACGCAGCATGGCGAGTGTAAAACAGAGAAAGGTGGATGCGGAATATCGCATTTTACAGGAGAAATGGACAAACAATTATTTCTTTGTGGAAGTAAAAGACCAGTGAGCCTAGTTTGTGCGGACGCGCTTGCGGTGATGAAAAATACTCTTGAGCATCATTACACCACTAGACATGCCGAACTGCACGAGCTGAAAGGACGAGTGTTTGGATGAAGTTAACTGCTCTTCGGTGGAGTTTGGTCCAACAAGCAGCTCTCTGCAGAGCGGAACATACAAACATGGAAAGATAGAGAGGTAGACCACCACACCAACAACAGACTGTTCCACCACTGCTGTGCAGTTATCACTGACATTTACAATACTCACTTTATTTTCTATCAACCACTTGGTACTTATATTATTTTTGATTCTATTTAATTATTGTTTACTGCCTTTTTACTTCACATGTTCTTTTGCTGTGACAAGATACATTTCCCCGTTGTGGGACTAATAAAGGATTTCTGATAAAACAGAAAGATACATGGATACAAAAGTAGCTTCTTTGCACAGCATATAAGAAAAGTGAAATGAATGGGCTGCGTCTTAAAATAATTGCAGAGGTTATGAGTTCAATAATTAGTATGGCCCTCAAAGGATGTTGTAAAAAATGAAATGGCCCTTGATAGGAATAAGGTTCCCCACCCCTGAACTAAAGCTTCAGTGCAGAGTGCTGGGCGTTGTCATTGCATGAACTAAGATCTGATTGGTTGAAATTGGCAGCACTTCCATATTGCATATTACAGTTTGTCGTCAAACATTATTGAAATGAGATCTCATATTATTTATTTGTTCATTTATTTATTAAAAATGGTAACACAACATTAAACATCATTTGTGTTTCAGGCTGCATGTATCACCCCGCAGAGCTGTACTCTGGCCGCAACACATGGGACTCCTATCCAGCTGGAGGACCTAACAGAGGACAATGGGCTCCTATAAACAGTCGCCCCTGGAGCCACACAGAAAGGTCAGCAGCACCATTCACAACACTCACACACTTAGCCCCATGTTCAGACCTGGCATTAACATGCGTCTTGGGTGATCTGATCGCAAGTGGACAGCAAGTACGTCAGTTCACATCTGGCATTAGAATGAGTCTCCACATGCGCCTCGAGTGACCACTTGTGATCGGATCTCACTTCCATGTGCTATATTAAACATGTACGTACTTTCTGTAGCTTCATTCATGACATCAACATTCAGATTCTGAATCAACATTTAGAATTTTGTTTATTTTACATTTCTATTCTTTCAGTTTAAACCCAGTGTTTCTGCACAGTTGCAGATAAAGATGAGGCTACACTAATATTATAAGTAGGATTATACTATTAGATTCCAGCGGTGACTGCGTAAGATTGTTTCCAACTTGTGTGATCCAAACGTGGCTTCTGCGCAGAAAACACAACCAGTAAATTAAATTTTTCTGTGGCCGGGAGGCGTGTTCGTGTGTTTCAGGCTTAGATCAACATGTGGCTAGGAGCATACCTGTCAACCCTCCCGTTTTTCCTGGGATTATCCCGTATTTTTCCTTCTATCCCGCTGTTCTCCTGTTTAAATATTTTCCCGTAATTATCACGTATTTTTAACCTTTTAAAAATTTAAATAGGCCTAATTTAAAAAGTGTCCAGTGGTAAAGTGGCCTCCGGTAGAGCAGGTGGCAGTATTATGTTTAACTTTAGCTGAAAAACGTTATCTGCCAGTAAACGCACAGAAGAAGAAAACAGGAACACTAACACAGAAGGAGAAGATGTAAAAATGTGGATGAGTCACAGTGAACAGGAGATAGATGGAGACGCAGTTGTACCTGCCAAACAAGTTAAAACTTTATGCAAGTACCTGAACAAATGTGAGGAGACCTTCCCTTATTTATTAAAAAGCAGAGTCGGGCAAACTCGTGCTTTTTGTAAAGTGTGCCATTCAGATTTTAGCTTTGTACACGGCGGAAAAAACAATGTTCGCCAAGCACAAGCACGGCACAAACGCATACACTGTCAATGACTTCATGTGTGACAAGAACTGTGTCAGAGGTAAACCAAAGCTGAGGGAAAGATGTCGATAGCTTTGCGCCAAAAATAATGTAGTCTTCAGCTTCTGCGATGATTTCAGTCGCAGTGTAGCGGACATGTTTCCCGACTCTGCCATCGCAAGGAAGTCCTCGTCGGGGGAAACAAAAGCCACACAACTCATCCATCATCAAATACATTGATGATAATAACTCATAAAGAAAATACATAGATCTTATAAACATGTCTGAACAAGTAATAGGCCTACATACTTTAAATAAACATGTATTTCCTGAATGTATATACCCGTCCCTTATGTGTTTACATTTACATTATATGGGTTAGGGAGTTGTTAAAATATGGGCGGAGTCCGCCAAAAAAATTCCCTTATTTTGAAATTCCAATGTTGACAGGTATGGGAGTCACCACCGCTCTGGTGTTTGGCATTAGCCTTTAAGAAACAATTTGTGGGGCGGTCTTAGCTGCAGTTTAAAAGCACAATAAATGACATTTATATAATCACAATTAAAACAAAAATTGGGCACCAACACTCCAACATATTAATAAGTAGTAAATTACTTAAGTTGTTACTACAACAAAAAAATTGGCATATTATGTATCTGCATTCGCTCGACGTTCAATCAAGAAGTCATCACTTTATCAACGACTGCAGAAAGATCTCAAAGAAATCGGCAGTTTTGAAGCATTCAAGGTTGTTTAAAAAAAAAAAAAGACTAACTCATGTAATTCACTTTATTCAAATTAAGAATTTCAAATTGATGGCCCAGACCACCAAATTCAGTTTTTTTGCGATCAGATCTGAATGCGTCCTCAATGCGTCAGGGTGCATTCACACCTGTACTTAGAGCTGTCTACTTGGATAACACAAGACACCTGTTAATGCCAGTGTTTGTACAGTGTTACCTTGTAATTCTAAAAGGACAGTAGTTGATTAGCAGGTGCACACATATCGTTTAAGATGGAGTCAATAGAGCCTCTTATGTATTTACTGTACTGTATAGCTTTCCCTCATTTCTTAACTGATCAGGCATTATGATGTTTAGTCGTGAACACCAACCTTCCAATAAGACTACAGCAAGCATCATTGAAGTCAACAGATAACAGATAAGACAGCAGATACAATAGTAATGCCCTTAAATCCTTAGAGTGTTGGGGAAAAGTAGTCAGAAGCCTTCCTGAGAAGAATTTAAGCTCAGTGGGAGTGCTAGTGGCACAACTTGAAGCTTGAACTTCCCCACCAAGGGTCACTCCAGCAGGTGGGACTCCAGCCTGTGTTGTCTGGGTTGATTCGAGATAAGCACCACTTTAAGGGACAGACTGATTAACTGAAGCTGTGATGAGTATATTCATGAAAAGCTCTTACTTCAGCTGCAGCTGTGATCAGGAACCCATGTGCAGTTTAAACAAACAGGACTCTGGTAAATGAAACTATAACTTCTTCAGCTGCAGCAGAGAGAAGCCGTAATCTAGCTATTCATGTGCAGCACTTAAGGGTGGCTCTAATGAATATAATTGTGTCTGCAGCTGACTGGTTGTGGTTTTGGCAATAGTAACAATTGTCACTCTGACAAAGAGGTGTGACACAAACACTAAACAATAAATTATATTTGAAGGGAAAAAAGCTCTTAGCATAGAGGTTGTACACTGAGCAACATGCAGTATTGTAGGTTGGTAAATTGTATCAAAGTGTAATCCAATCCAGCTAAGAAATAGCATCACAATTCTCCTTTTAATGTCAAATGAAAGACTAACCAGAAGTGCTTTATTAGCAAGCTATGCAAATTAACTTCATATTAATTGAGGTCAAAGAAGTTTAGTGCAACAAAGGTTTATGTTTTTTACCCATAAAGTCACAAAAAGTTGCTAAAAAGAAAAACAATCTAATTTTTGAATACAACTTAATTAAGACATTCAATACATGCATAAAAAGCAAACACTTAAAAAGAGAAACTGATGTCTGGATAACCTGGCAGAGCTACCAGTTTTGTTATATTAGCTCATGGGCTGTATATTTTCAACTTTAAACTCTCAGCTCTCAACTTTCAGTAATATTATCTTGAAAGTAAAGATTATCTGTATGTTTTTTATTACCATAGATGCCAAGGAGGGCGCAATCAATCAGATCATCCGCCATCAAATCGTCTTTATAATAGGTGAGTACTTCTTACGCTACATTTTACAGATTCAATACTTAAAGCACAGGTAAGCTTTCTCAAATAATTTCTGTACTGCGATGCATTTTCTACTGAAAACACTCGGATAGTCAGCTTCACTTCTACTTGCCATTTGAGCAACATTAGCAGAACAGTACAACACCTGATCTGCATTGTACTTGTTGCTTAGTTCAGTTGGTCTTTTGCTCAGGGGGGAGAGAACACTCAACCATGTCCAGGACAAGGTTATCTCTAAGGGACACAGACAGCCTCTACGTCTCTGGGATGGCAAAGAGCAGCCGTTTGAGGCCCAGAACTGGCATCACAACTCCACACGCTCATTCCACAACAGAGCTGGCATCAACAACTATTATCTAACAGGACCAGGAGAGCGCTACGCAACCTGGGACAACAATGCCAGCAACTCTGTGGTGAGACCTGCAGATCCTGAATGATATTTATTTTAAAGGAGTTCATATTTGTATTAGAACTAGAAGTGTGTCTTTGTGGGACTTTTTGATCATGTCCCTTTTCTCTTTTTGGCTTATAGCACGGGGGTCCTCGCCTGCATCGCAACAACAGAGAACTCCAGTCCCCACCGGAGAGATGGGCCCCCTCAGATTGCCGCAGAGGCTTTCCTGGCAGAATGATAAACAACAAGCCAGGACCCTGGAAACGGCCAGCCGTCCACCAGCGGCGAGACCAACTGCACCAGCACAGTCCACCTCCACAGCACCTGTTATCCCCTAGGGAAGAGTGTCCGGCCAAGAGGAGAAGGGACTCTGGCCCTGATCAGGTATAGTTTGTTGGTTTAGCACAACACATGGACTATTTAAGTGTAGACAGGCTTTCATTTCTGTGCAATAGCACCACCCATTGGTACAATCCCATCTAAAGTGACAGGATATTTATGCTTCTCTGTTTAGTCATCTTATCCTGGATCAAGGCATTTACCTTTACTTGCCCCATCACCACCTCGCCATCACCGCTGCAACCAAGACAACTGGAAGCCTATAAATGAGAGGGTGGGTCATTGTCACCACTCTGACCACAGGACCTCAACTCAGCAACAGGTAACCTTTTATAATCTGTAACATTTTGCAAAAAAAAAAAAGAAAATGAGAGAAGTTCCGACTTGAGGGGGTGTTCACATGAATTTTCCCAGTTGGGAACACACTTTTCTCATAATTCCAACACCACATGCAAATTCTCTGTCTCGCAATATTTCCAAAAGTGAAAGATAATGCTAGTATTCACCCCGTGATTCGGATCTGCTCCAAAAACTGCTTCTTCATTGGCCGATGCTACCCCCTTCCACCAAGTTTCATGAAAATTGGGCCAGTAGTTTTACCCGTAATCCTGCTGACAGACCTTTGCTTAGGTAATTGAACTGAACAAACAGTTGTTTATTTCTATTATTGGTTTTTAAATGTGCAGGAAACCTCCAAACTACGAGATGGAGGACATGGTTTCAGTAACAGTCACCTGGTAGCTCTAAACCAGAGTTGTGGCAGCAGACCGCCACATCACGGAAGCAGGGGGAAGTTCGACCGGAAAATGTCATTGTCACCAGCAGACCCCACCTGTGTGCCTTACAGCCATCAAAACCATCATTACCACTATCAACAACGGCACACAAGCCACCCCAGGACCCTACAGCACAACCCGCCGCTCCACCCTCCTGAGGAAAAGGACTCACGGAGCCATCACCACAAACAAAGCACAGTGAGAATTAAACATTTTAATAGCATGAACACGCAAATGTTAATCTTAATGGAGTATATGGAGGTAGTAAATTTGACATGAAAGCTCTCAATAGTCTTGCTATTAATATTATTATTAATGTCAGTATAACAGTGCATTTGTGATTCTATGTAATTGAGTATCCTATCCCTGAACAAATGTGTAAACAGATGTAATCCTAACTTTGCAGGAACCTCAGCGCTTTATTCAAAGGGGTAATTCAAGAGATCCAGCCCTCTTCAAGTCTTCTGGTGCAGACTCTCCTCCCTTTTCAACCCTCCTCTGCAGCCCTAAAGATGGCGGTTCTACTGCCAGCAGTCCATATGGTCCTCCCAGTCCCTCTTCATACACAGTGGCCACTGGCAGAAAAGATCCATCAATCATTCATCAGTGTAGTGCTGGTCTCAGTGGACAGCAGAAACTCCAGGGAAGCCCCAACTACACCCTGAGACCTAGCCTGACATCTACCGCATCCCTCACATCTCACGCTGGTCCAAAATCCAGGTTTTTGGACGTCAAATATAGAAAGACCTCGCAGCCCCTCTGCTCACGACAGTCCCCACACAGCAGGTCAAGAACAAACAAGCCTGAGAAGGAGTCAGAAGAACACAAAAAACAAGAGAAGATGGTGAAAAAGGAGAGAAAGGGTGAAGAGAGAAAGAGGCGGAAGAAAAAAGAGGAAAAAAGGTTGGCTGAGAAAAAAAGGAAGAGGGATAAAGTGGCAAAGAGGGAAAAAAAGTTAAAGACTAAAGTCACGGAAAAGGAAATGTTTACTTCCATCTCTACTTCCAACATGAGTCAAATGGAGACTACAACTCTGTCCCTGTACAATCAAGGCCAGGCACCACCCAAACACAAGCACAGGGATAGGAGTGAACATGCCGAGAGGACACACAGGCCATCCACAAATACTCCTCGTCCCAGTCGCACTTCACCACAGCCATTTTTTAAATCTGAAAATCACAAAATGCCCAAGAAGAACTTCAATCCCACAAAACTAAAGGAACAAGGAAGACCGTCTATTGCCAGGAACACCAGCCCCCACAAGACCAAGAGGTCCACCATCGTCTCAGAACACCGACCAAAAGCAAAGCCCCGTGACACGCTCCCCTCACTTTTATTTAAAGCCTTAGCACCTCTCAGTACAGCATGTTCTATTAGCTTAGAGAAGCCCATCTATGGCAAAGAAGGTGGGCAGGGAGGGGCTCTCACCGCTCCAGACCTACAGCCTGTGGGAAATTTGAGGGAAATGGGAGACAACCTTGCGAATACTCCTCCTGTTCTCAGCTGGCAGGGATCGCCAGTGTCCACCCTTGGAGAAGATGAAGAGGAGCTAGAAAAGGGAGTGATGAGTAGACCTGTCCTCCAGCCCAGCCCCACCCAGTGCTTCTCTCCGCCTCCACCTCCTGTTGAAAGCGAGAGCACTGACGATATAAATAAGGAGCCTTGTGAAGGCACACCGGCTGATTATTCCCACGATGGCGTGTCCGAACTCTGCGATCCACCCTGTGAGACAGAACAAGTTGCTGAGGAAGAAAAGCAAGACCGCAGCGGGGAAACTTCTGGATCTCTTCTCCGTGAGCTTCGCCACCATAAAACAGGTCTGGATGATGTCTTCAAGAGCCTGGCTACCTTTCTCGGAGGCCAGAGGGTCACATGTCGAGGCGGTCCTTTTGGAGGGCCACCCGCTGGCACCACCAGAGGAGTGAAGTACTCCTCTTCTCTTGAACTGGGGCCAGAGATTCAAGAGCATCAGGATTTCTCCCCCAAATCAGAGCACACAGCATCCTTCAAACCCAGTAATCAGTCACCAACTCACATCACCTCAGACGCGCATTTAAAATCCCACAGTCCGACAAATTCAAGGGAGCCTGTCGCAGACTCCCTGGCGCAAGAGAAGCAGGAAGAAATTGGGAACGACATGAAAGAGAAACAAGAGTGTAAGGATATGGAGATTCTCGCCGAGAGAACAGAGGCCTCTCTTTTGGACGGTTCACTGAGAGCAAAGCTGAGTCTGACCACAACACATACAGCCTCCTTCACTAGCCGCATTACTGTCTCTACCACGGATGAGAGAGGACACAGCGAAGAGATGGAACGCATAGGTGCAAATAGAAAGAGAAAACAAAAGGCCAAGGATGGAGGGAGAGAAGGAGAGATACAAATCAAGATAAAAACAGAAGAAAGCAGCATCATCTGTCCTAAAAACAAAGCAAATGAAGCAAAGGATTTGGAAGAAAGGGATGTTTCCTCCTCGGTGCTTGTCATTTCCAGAAAGTCACCCAAACCTCTCAAAGATAGTACAAAGGGCCAGATTCCTCAGGAAAAACAAAACCTACATAGCATCCATAAAGAGAAAGTGGACAAGGGGAACACCAAAGTAGAGATAGTAACGGAGAAGAAGGAAGCGTTAGAAAATAAGATATCCTCAGCAGCAGAAAACACAAATACCAAGACTTCAAGCTCAGCATCAATTGTAACAATCAATGCATCCAATTTATGTGTGTCCACACCAGCAAGTAAGCCTCCCTGCTCGTTAGCTCCAGTTGACCCGCTGAGACTGAAAGCATTGTCTATGGGCTTGGTGAAGGAGCTAAGGATCCTCTTGACTAAAGTGGAGAGTGCTGGAAGACAAACATTCAACATATCAGAGTTGGAGGAACAAAGAATCCCTCTTTCCAAGATCAGCATCGAAAACACGGGCTCTGAAGTGGTCAGAGCTTGCAAGTGAGTGCTTTGACAAAGATGCTCATAGTCTCATTCATTTATAGGTTTTTTATAAGTTGTTCCTATTGATGGATTTTTTTTTTTTTTTTTTCAGGTGGACGAGAGTGAATGGGAAATTCAAGGAGTCCTTCCTGCTTCCCGCCTTCTCTGTAAAACCTAACATTGACACCAAGACCCAAATTCCTAGAGAAAAGCTCAACCCTCCTACACCAAGCATTTATGTGAGTCCACACAGATTAGCATAGTCATAATAATCCAGCCCAGCAAGTAAAATCATCAAGTATTGAATCCTAACGACGTGTTTTAGCCATGCTAGAGGCATGGTTTTAGGGATGGTAATGTCCACCTTGTCGGTCGTCCAGTCGGTCCACCACTTTGCTCTGATGGGTAGTCATAAAAGTTTGTACAGACATTCATGTTCCTCCCAGTATGAATTGTAACGACCTCTGTGATCCCTTAACTTTTTATCTACTGCCCGCATTTTATAATAGTTTTAACACTTTATGACTAGATACACTCAAACCTTATGACATTCCCATCAGCCTTTGCTGTACTTCGTGTTCAGTGCTAATTACCAAATGTTAGCACGCTGAACTAAGATGGTCAACATGTTCAAACATATATATATATATATATATATATATATATATATATATATATATACAGCATATATATATATAGCATATATATCAGCATGCTAGCATTGTCATTTTGAGCATGTTAGCATGCTAACTTTTTCATTTAGCTCAAAGCCCCGCTCTGCCTAGATACAGCCTCAGAGAGCCCCTAGCATGGCTGTAGACTAAAAAAAAAAATCTGTAACTCACCACCATAAATCTTTGAATTATTTAAAATCTCTTGAATTATTTCTTGGATTGTTTTCTCGATAGCAGCAGAGAGAGCTACCTTATCATACCTTGTTTCAGGACATCTACACGTTACCAACCTACTGTCAGTATTTTTCATTTGTTTTCAAGACAAATAAATGTATTGCTTTGCTGCGTTTAAATGTTCATTATTAATAATTATAATTATTCTGCAGTTGGAGAGCAAGAGGGACGCCTTCTCTCCAGTTCTGCTTCAGTTCTGCACGGATCCCAAAAATGCGGTTACTGTCATCAGAGGCCTTGCTGGCTCCCTCCGCCTTAGTAAGTTCATACACCACACTCATCTCAGCTAATTTACCCCACTCCAGTAACTCTGTTAAGCCCAGCAGAAGTGATCAAATTCCATTCACACTAAATTTGTTTTTGTGATAAGTAACACATTGCCATTAATTAGGGCCTTTTGTTCATTGTTTTGTGAAAATGCAAGGAGCAGGGACAGAGAAATGTATGGAGAGCTAGAGGGAACTTTATTAAAATGATAATGGAATTCCAAAATAACATTATAATGTTCCACGTACTGTATGTATTAGTGGTGCAATGGTACGTGTTCAAATAAGAACCGTTCGGTACAGGATGTTTGGTTTTGTATGCAGCATATACAGCTTATGGACAAAGTGCTTGAGCCCCGCTACAATGTGCCTTCATGTGTCTATTGTGCATGCCCTTTATAAACAAACACCACAGCCCAGTTGAATGAAATGTGAAATTAATAGAGCGCACATACGAGTATGTGCAAATGCAAGATTAATACTAGGTTAGACTAATCTTATTTCTATTCTTACACCTATGCAACATAACTGGGATAACAACCTTGTTTGAGTGTTTAATGATCCCAATACCTTGAGAAATCTAACATCAAAAATACAAAAATGGAAAAAATACAAAGACTCACATACAAGGAAATGTGTATTTATATGCTAATTATCTGTGTTCTCTGCTTTCCTTTCCATATAAGACCTTGGTCTGTTTTCTACCAAATCTCTGGTGGAGGCCAATGCTGAGCATGCAGTGGAAGTAAGGACTCAGGTTCAGCAGCCCGCCGATGAGAACTGGGATCCCAGTGGTTCAGCGCAGACGTGGCCCTGCGAAAGTAGCCGCTCGCACACCACCATTGCCAAATACGCTCAGTACCAGGCCTCCAGCTTCCAGGAAAGCCTGCAGGTAGACAATTTTCCTCATAGTAAACACATGTACACACATACACACATACGGTTTACTGTTTAGTGGATATGGATATTATTGAAAGGCATTATTAATTGATTTACACCAGCCTGTTATTGCTAATCTCATCCAAATGGACTGCATGAGGACCACACATCACAAAAGAAACACATTAAAAAGAACACAAATGCGAACATCAGCCTGAGATAATAAAACAACCAGCCATTTAATCACACGCCATTCATTATGTTAAGAGCTAGAGAAATTCAAGGCTTACATCTCAAGAAACAAACACTTAAATAACAGAGGGACAAACGGTTATTTATAATGACTGTATTTACATAAGAGGACCCTGTACTGCCTTCCAGAATTAATAAATTAGTTTAACACATGAGATATTTAGAATATTTTCACCGCTTTACCTTGCTGTCGTTGAGATGGTTGCAGCAATCATCAGAGAAAAGCCGTACAGTTATTATAATCACCACATACTGTATATTTCCATTATTAAACATTCCTTCCATAATCCTGCTAATCAAGCAATTTCCATAGAAAAGAAAAAGTAAGCATACTTCTCAAAATATTTACCAAAGTAACTCTTTAACCTGCATGTATGTTTGGATTCATGGCCAGCTGTTGCAAGTGTATGATCTAATAATATCCACACATTATTCTAGGTAAGTGATGATGCATTCCACATAATGTTTGTCCAGGACTAAGCTACAAAATGAACTTTATAATGATGCATTCATTTTTAGCTGTTGGCCAACCCGTCAGCTAAGCTCATGTAGATGTGTTATAGGAGGAGAAGGAGAGCGAGAATGAAGAGGATGGAGAGCAGGACGAGACTTCAGAGACATCAGCCGCCACAAAAGCAGCTCTGACATTTGCCAACGTTAAAGGCAGTCCTGCCTCGACTACCACTAAAGCCAATTTTGATTCCATCTTCAGCAAAGACGAACTTGCCAACAGCACACTCAGGTTAGCACAAAACTGAGATCTGTCGGTACAAATTATTCACCGTTTACTCTGTTAACAATACTCATTACTACGACTTCGTTCTTTTCCCCAGCTCAGAGCAGAAAACAGCGGGAAAGATCATTAAATTTGGGACCAATATTGATCTCTCTGACCCTAAAAGGTGAAACTGTTTTTATTAAATTCTTGCCGCTCAAACTGAGCTCACTGAGGGTCCTTGTGGTTTGACATTACCCGTCATGTGTCTTTTATAAGGTGGAAGCCCCAGCTGCAGGAGCTGCTGAAGCTGCCTGCTTTCATGCGCGTGGAATCCAGCAACAACATGCTCAGTCACGTCGGTCACACCATCCTGGGCATGAACACGGTCCAGCTCTACATGAAGGTGCCAGGCAGCCGCACACCAGGTGTGTGTGTGTGTGTGTGTGTGTGTGTGTGTGTGTGTGTGTGTGTGTGTGTGTGTGTGTGTGTGTCTGACAACATAGTGAGGCAGCTATCACTGACATTTTGTTTTGCAAGGATCATAACTATTCTGACTTATAGGCAGATATAATACATTATAAGCTGGTTATAATGCTTATATCACTGTAAGTGGTCATTGTTTGCTTTTTACAAAAGGCTTTATAATGTGTTATGATTATTGTTATTATAATATACATAAAGCATTATGAATATGTATGAGTGCTTTTAACTATAAATATACAGAGCTATAAGCAGATTATGATGCATTATAAGTATGTTAATAATGCATTATAGACGTGGGTGTCATATAAATTGTTACTAGTAAAGTTTTTGAATGCATGAAGTGACTGTTTGCGCTTCTCATCAGGTCATCAAGAGAACAACAATTTCTGCTCAGTCAACATCAACATCGGGCCTGGTGACTGTGAGTGGTTCGCCGTCCACGAGCACTACTGGGACGCTATCAACAAATTCTGTGAGAAGTGAGTGAATAGGCTGTGTAGTGTAGCGACACGCCACAGTGTCTGTGAATGCTAAATCATACAGTACATAGTACAGAGAAGCATTGACGGTTGCAGAAGCAGTATCCGACGTACTGTACACGTGTACTGTAGATAACTGAGGCTATTTTCCAACACCAGTCCCTTGATGGGCATTGATAGTTCAGGTAATCACTAAAGTTTCATTTTACAATTTGAAATTTAAAAGTCATTGCCTTTTTAATAATCAAAAACAAGAGCAAACCTTCATGGCAAGAAGAAAAAAACAAACATTCAGACAAATGGAACAAGCAAAACATTTATAGACTCAACTGAAGTACACAAATAATGATGATAATAATCATCACAGTGCTGTTTTTTTGTGCTGTTGCAGAAAACGTTTTAAAATCCTGAATTCCAGAGGGTTGAGCCTTTAATTGAGATTGAAGTTTGTGCAAAGGAAGTCATAATTCTAAAATGTAATTCCGATATATTTTGTGTGTTAGTGGCCGTATAGTGAAGTCTTGTTACGCATTGTTGTTTCCTCTCAGGCATAGAGTCGACTACCTTACAGGGTCCTGGTGGCCAGTCCTGGAAGACCTCTACAGCTCCAACATTCCTGTGTACCGCTTCATTCAGAGGCCGGGAGACCTGGTGTGGATCAATGCAGGGGACTGTGCACTGGGTCCAGGCGGTGGGCTGGTGCAACAACATCGCCTGGAATGTGGGACCACTCAACTGTAAGTTACAGCGAGGACGAGATTACAATTAATCTCATATTTAAATTATAATTTAAATATGCTGCCTACTTTCAGGCTCATCGCTGTTTGTTTGTTTGTTCTCTCCCAGCGTACCAATATCAGCTCGCCCTGGAGCGCTATGAGTGGAATGATGTGAAGAAGGTTAAGTCAATCGTTCCCATGATCCACGTGTCTTGGAATGTGGCTCGCACCATCAAGGTCACCGATCAGGATACTTACAAGATGGTCAAGTAAGATGTCTCTTTTTTAAAATTATTTATTTATTTATTTATATTTATTTTAATTATAAAACAAGAGAAAAACAAACAATAACAAAAAAGGAAGAAAACTAAGCTAACATAAAAATAATGACAACAAGAAGCATACAAAATGTGTAGACAACAATCCAATAAAAACAAAGAAATACATGAAAAACAATACGAAAATAAATAAATATATATATATACAATATATATTGACAATTTCCTTGTTTTGTGTGTTGTAAGGATAACAAGCTTTTGATAAAGTTTACTGTGGCGTTCCATATCTGTACGCTACAATATCTGAGGGAGGGAGCGTGTGTGTGTGTGTGTGTGTGTGTTTACATCCTTCACTATCTCCCTCAGACACTGCCTGATGCAGTCCATCAAGCACATCCAGATTCTGAGAGAGCAGCTGGTGGCTGCAGGGAAGAAGATCTGTTACCAGAGTCGTGTGAAAGACGAGCCTGCCTACTACTGCAATGACTGTGATGTGAGTCCCTCTTCCCCTGGCCTCGCTGTCTGTCCATACAGGAAGTTGTGCATGTGTGTATGTGGTGATGCATTACAAACATGATATGAAGTGAGTACTAAAAACTGTGTGTGTGCAGGTGGAGGTGTTTGACCTGCTGCTTGTGACCAGCGGAAACAGCAGTAATAAAAGCTACGTGGTGCACTGTGAGGACTGCGCCCGTGCTAAGAGCCCATCGCTGGCGGGAGTAGTGGTGCTCGAGCAGTATCGGATTGAAGAGCTGACGAGAACTTACGACACCTTCACACTGGTCAGTCTCACTCTCTGATTTTGTACACTATCAGGTAGTTAAGCATTTTGAAGCCCTGAATCATAGTTATTACACATAAACTACCATAAGTGTTTCAAAGAGGGTCCATGTAACCTGAACTGTCAATCAAACTCTTGACGAGGCCAGTCAGGGTACTTTTCATGGAGAAAAGCCTTCAGTGCCGTTCCTGACTCTTCTTGTAATGAAGAAATACTCTCCCGTTCTGATTAGAACTGATGCTATTACAGCATCTAGGCTAACCTCTTTAGGAGACTCCTTTCCGTGTCGCCACATACACCTAACCCACGCTTGTAGCTGCCGGTAGCTCCTCACAAGACAAGATAGACTTTCCTGTGATCCCGCAATTCTCGTGTGATCACGGGATATTGCGAGAATCCAGATTATAATTCTGAAGCTAACATGAAGCTTCAGCAGAGTAACACAAGTTGTTGTCTTGTTCAGTTACAAACTTTCTAGTACAAAATTCTTTCTTGGTGTTGTTTGTGCTGAGCCGTGGTGGTGGGACAGTAACACAATACCCACATTCAGCTGATATTTAGAATGCATTTTCACAACAAACGACGACTGCAGATTTAGTCCCCCATCACTTACATTGGAATCTCATAAGGAAGGGATCACTCCAGTATTCCATCCATCCATCGTCTACCGCTTATCCGGGATCGGGTCGCGGGGGCAGCAGCTCCAGTAAGGAACCCCAATACCAGGTCTGTCCAGAGTCTTCCCCCACCCCTTGATCCAACTCACCACCAGATGGTGATCAGTCGACAGCTCCGCCCCTCTCTTCACCCGAGTGTTCAAAACATGCGGCCTCAGATCAGATGATACGATTACGAAATCGATCATTGACCTTTGGCCTAGGGTGCTCTGGTACTTATGAGCATCCTTATGTTCGAACATGGTGTTTGTTATGGCCATTCCATGACTAGCACAGACGTCCAACAACAAACGACCGTTCGGGTTTAGATCAGGGAGGCCCTTCCTCCCAATCACGCCTCTCCAGGTGTCTCCATCGTTTCCCACGTGTGCGTTGAAGTCTCCCAGCAAGACTACGGAGTCCCCTACTGGAGCCCCCTGCAGAGCTCCATTCAGGGTCTCCAAGAAAGCCGAATACTCAGAACTGCGGTTTGGGGCATAGGCACAAACAACAGTCAGAGTTTTCCCCCCCATAACCCGAAGGCGTAGGGAGGCGACCCTCTCGTCCACCGGGATAAACTCCAACGTAGCGGCGCTCAGCCGGGGGCTAGTGAGTATCCCCACCCCGGCCCGACGCCTCACACCTTGGGCAACTCCGGAGAAGAATAGAGTCCAACCCCTATCCAGGAGTACGGTTCCAGAGCCAAGACTGTGCGTGGAGGTAAGCCCCACCAGATCCAACTGGTAGCGATCCACCTCCCGCACTAGTTCCGGCTCCTTCCCCCACAGAGAGGTGACGTTCCACGTCCCCAGAGCCAGCCTCTGCTGCCCGGGTCTGGTCCGTCGAGGTCCCTGACCATCACTGCCACCCGTGTGACAGCGCACCCGACCCCAGCGGTTTTTCCCATGAATGGTGGGCCCACAGGATGGATGGATGGATGGGAGGCACCACGTAGCTTCTTCGGGCTGTGCCCGACCGGGCTCCGTGGCAAACCCGGCCACCAGG
Organism: Cottoperca gobio; assembly: GCF_900634415.1. NCBI lineage: Eukaryota > Metazoa > Chordata > Actinopteri > Perciformes > Bovichtidae > Cottoperca > Cottoperca gobio. The sequence continues at coordinate 12,708,403 of NC_041368.1, forward strand.
CGCTCGCTGTCGGGCCCTCCCTCTGGGCCTGGCTCCAGACGAGGGCCCCGGGCTTCCTCCGGGCAGGGTCTCTCCTTTCCTTTCCCTTTCTTTCATGAAGTCGTTTTTGAACCATTCTTAGTCTGGCCCCTCACCTGAGACCAATTTGCCTTGGGAGACCCTACCAGGAGCACTAGGCTCCAGACAACACAGCTCTCAGGTTCATAGGGACACACAAACCTCTCCACCACGATAAGGTGATGGTTCCCAGAGAGGTCACTCCAATATTACCTGGACGAATTGTTACAGCAGTCAAACATTTGAACATATATAGATTATTCAAAACAGCCTCTGCTGACAGCTGCATAGTCAGACTGCTGTGGTGTAATACTTATTCAAAGCATACCGCTTTGCCCCTACAGTTGACAGCAGTAAACTTGAACATGCAACACCACCAGTGTGCCTTCACACCTGAAGGCTGCAGTCAAATGTGTTGAATACAAACATGATCTCAACAGTATCATAGCATCGAGAGTAATATGTGGGAAAATATGTTTTTAGGTGATATGTAGAGCTTGTACTAGTATCAAAAAGACGTATTTAAACCTAAACGCACAATATGTATTTTTTTGCCACTAGGGTTCTCTCAATCAAAACAAAAGATGGAGTTTGGTGGCACCGTGAAGTAGCGCGGGATCATGGGAGTAGTTGTCTTCACCAACATTGTCGACATTGCACTCAGCTTCTCCCGGTGAGGATTCCTTCATTTTTCATTGTTCATTATTCAGGATGTTTTTACCAGGAGCCAAAACCGGTGATAAAAAGTGTTTCCCCATCGGACACAGGCCTGAGGGGCTGCGAGGTAAACGCTAACGTTTGCTCAGCTTGTTTCTGTGATTATTAAGATCCAGACGTTCAGGAGGTTTTTTTACCAGCAGGGGAGTTATCTGCAGAAGTTTCCTCCTCTCCAAATCAAACAGATCCGGTGATTTAAAATCGGTAAAAACACTGACTAAAGCAGTTTCACATGTTAAAAACTACCAAGATCTAACGTAAAAATATGGCTTAAAACTTGATTAAAAAATACAATATACTAATACAATAATACTAATGATAAATGATGGTTTGCATATTAGATGTTTGTCGATGCATTGGTTGAATTTTTCTAATTCATAAGTGGATTCTAATTGTTTCTAAATGATACCTTCACCTGCGCACACACACACAGACACACACAGACACACACAGACACACACAGACACACACAGACACACACAGCTTTTTTAAGTTGCCAGCTGAGCTCTGTTTCTTCCTCTTTTTCTCCCCCTTCAGGCTCCATCACCCATTTCAATTGAGGACTCCTCCCTGGTGTCTTTCAGCCATAAACCAAAACTCTAATGGCAGCACAAATGTTGTCTTCAAGGCAATCTATTCCTTCGAACACTCTGAATCAGCCAATCACGTTTACTCAGTATTGTTTACATCACACAATAAGGTATGGATACTCGGCCAATCCAACTATAGCTCACTGTCTTCCCCATACCAGCTGCTGATTGGACGTGTGTTTTGAAATAGAATGACTAGACTGGTACTTCTCATGAAAAGCATTTCAGATATGTAGAAAAAAAATGTGAGCACTGCTAGCACTGAAAATCAGGTTATATGTTCAACGGACACTGCTGTGATTCAAAAGCGTCAAGTAGCCGGTTCTGTGTATAAATTCAGGTACATTTATGCAAATTCAGTAGAACTTTTTTTACACCAATCTAGTTATTCTATATGTCCATGAGTTTGCTGTGATTCTTTCATACCAGCAGGGGAATTGCTTCACAGGAGAAGTAGCTGATTGTCACATTTGGCATCGTAATGTTTTTATTTGGTAATCAGGTAAACTCTGACATTTGTAATTCCTGTCTGTATACTCTTTGAGGTGCTACTCCAATCTAATTTATTCCCGTTAGATACTTAAAAAGTTTTACCAGCCTATAAGTACACCACATTGGCCTTGCAAACTGTATTTAGAGGAGAGGTAATTAGAGGAGTAAACACACAATAAGAATTTATGTACGTATAAAATCAAAAATGAATCAAAAACTTATATCGGTTTCTCTAAAATACGGGTTTACGAGAGGACTAATATGGTTTCATTCTTATTTGAAAATCTAGTATGTAGATGGTAAATTAGTTTTTTGTTTTTTATCCCGCAAAATAGTCGTTGGTGTGGTTTTTATGATGTCTTTTTTATTTTTGGAATGGGAAAACAATCCAAGTTTTATACCTCTTTTGTTGTTATGTTTTTTTGTTTCTAGATGACAGAGAAAATAACTAATTTAAAATTGTGAATGAATTAATGGGATACACAGTGGTGTGCATAGACGGGGTAGGGATGGGGGGGGGGGGGTAGTCACCATTGATGTTGGTGTCAATGAAGTGCCCTTTACTGTCTGAAAAAGTAATATGTCCAAAGAGACACGCAATCATAATCTTATAATGCAAAAGCCAATGAGGCCAAATAGATGACCAAACTGATCGGCACCTCATTGTTTTCCTTTTGCCCCAAACATCCGTCCTGATGACGCTCCATTCACTGCCAGGGGGTTTAATATACTGTATTTCCAGTTTAACAGAGCACATGAATTGAGACATGTCAAGAAAGGCCCGGTTGTTTTTGTTTTTTTCCCCTAACATTTAGAATAGTCCTTCAAAATAAAGTGTCTCATTTTGTTGAGGCTTCATATTCTAAACTACAGAAGCCCTGAGGGGAAATTTAGAAAAATAAATTCCGATCTAAATTGTGTTCGCTCATGTCTTTATGACTTGAAAACAGGAACATTTTATTTATTGTTGTTGGGAAAATAATTTGTTGGCAGGTTTTTGTCAGGATCACTTTTTAAGTGTTTGTTGTTGTAATTCTCATTTCAGCCACAAGAGGGGGGACGTGTATCACGACCCCATGTTCTAAATAGGACTGAAAGCATTCATGTTTTCTTCCAGGTAAGTTCTAATTTCCACATTGCACTCTAAATATAATGTGCATATATTTTGTACAATACATGTATATTATATATTGTGTATATTACCTGAATGCTTCTAGTCATATTTAGAACATGGTGTAGTGGTGCACTTGTAGTGTGTAGTGGGGGGAAGGAATTAACAAAAATGAGGTTAGATTAAGTCAAACACAGGAGAGAAAACTATTTATATCAGACTTAGAAAAATGTATATGCTTTTTCCTCTCTTACCTCTCAGGGCTTCTGTACTAATCTTTTAGCTTTGAATGTTATATCATATAGTGCATGGGTGAAGTACAGCTAAAAGCTTTGCTTCCTACATCAAATGATTGATTATCATTTACTGCACTGGACTGTATTTACATGCCATGGTTTGATCACCTAGGTGAGGCCTATGCTGTTATCATCTGAATAGAGGTTCAGCATTACTTCTGTAGAAGCACTTCAATTAAACTCTCACAAATGACAACATTCACATTTTAGCGCATCCCTCATTAGTCTGTGCACACCATTTACTGTAAATAAGGTATCTGTTGTCAGGTTCGCTAAAAGACTTATATATGTAGTTATGTATTCAATCAAAAATCTAAATTGTTTATGGTCAGATTTGTCCACTTCAGTCATTTTGTTTTTGTTGTGGCTGTATTATAAAACACCATAAAAATATCCTGTTTCACTCTAGTTTAAAATACTGCAATGGGAATTTCTTCCCACTTTTATACCTCTTTTTGTTGTCAGTTTCTGTTTTTTGGATTACAGAGAAAATGGAAAATTGTAAATTGTGACATTATTTATACTGTACATGGTTGTTTTCTTATATATTTATTGCATATCAAAGGGCACTTCACTTGATAAGGGGCTACAAGGTATTTAAAAATGTAGTATGGTCATAATGTGTTGATAGGGGAAGTGCAATCAGGGGGCGGTTTAATTTTCATGGTGCTAGACCCCTCCTTGCCTCAATGCCCCCTCATTAAACAGCATACAGCATTACACAGTTTGAACATAAGTCAGCGATACAACTCAAACCAACCGGTTGGTGCTTAGATCCATTTCAACACAGTTTGTGGTAACCGAAATGGAACGATGTCTTTGTACTGTATCTGATAAATACAAGATCTTTTAAAACGTTTTTTCCATTGTATGAAATTCATAATCTTGTGAGGCATTAGTGGTTTTATGATGAGCATTAGCAGTAGTTGTATTTCTTGACACTTTTTGCAGAGACTTTTAGGGATGTGACTTTTAATGACGTCGAGGTTTTGTTTTGTGTCTTGTCCTCATTAGTATTATTTGAAGGATGTAATAATGCTCTTTTTCCTCTTGACTTGTTTGATTTATGCTGCACTTATTGTTTTAAAAAAAAAACTCACATAGAAGAAAACCTGAGCCAGACCTGTCTTAAATCCCTCTGTGATTTTTCTGTGATATATTGTATTGTTGTTCAAGAAAATAAAATGTTTTGATAAATTATTCAACAAAGAGTAGCGAAACATTTTGTACATACATGTGTTGTTCCCAGTGGATGAATCCCCTGAACCTCTCTAGTACCACCGTGTACACAGGTACTCAACATAATGTGTGTGTGAATGCTGTACATTTTTGCAGTCTTGTATACCCTATTATTGTCGTACAACTAATTTAGGTTATGCAATTGTCTAACAGTGGCTGCAAGTACATGTGCAGGCTACTACTGAGTCAGAGTGAGCTGAATATTCATATGCTTCTTGCTCTTTTGTGGTTGCATAGTTCAACCATCCTCATGTTGCGGCTGCCCTTTAGTGTGCCGCTGATGGCCACTGGGTGGTTCCACTGGACCAGTTTGCTTCAGGCTGCTTTCAGAGTTCATGTTGAGGGAGGAGAGAGCAATACTCATTTATTTTCCCTCTAACATTTTCTCCTGATACCATCTTGTCAAAGCTGCAGGCTGCGGCTGCACCCAAAGGTTACAGAAAGTACCGTAATGTAAGAAGTAATAATAACAATATCAAACTAATGAAATATCTTCTTTTTTTAAGCTTTGCTTTTTTTTTTGCTTTTTAGGCAGCGGTGGAAGAAGTACTCAGAGCTTTTACTTAAGTAAATGTAGCAATACCACAGTGTAGAAATACTCTGTTACAAGTAAAAGTCCTGCATTCCACTCGGGCTTAAGTAAAAGTACAAAAGTATCAGCATCAAAATATACTTAGTGTACCAAAAGTAAAAGTACTCATTAGGCAGAATGGCCCGTTTCAGAGTGATATACTTTGTTGTACTATAATTATTAATGTGTTCAGCATTTCTTTGTATACTGCTGTGTAGTTTGTGAAGTTCCTCCCTGGATCAATACACTCTTATCTTAACCTGTAAGGATACATCTTACATTATTTGTTGATTTATATATTTTATTATTGATTTGAATCTACAAAGTAACTAAAATGATCAAATAAATGTTGTGGAGTAAAAAGCACAAAATTGTAGTGGAGTAAAAGTGGTGCATAAAAATACTCAAGTAACGTACAAGTAACTAAATATAATACTTAAGTACTGTAAAAGTACGTTGTTACTTTCCACCATTTTCTTAAGGTAATAGTGTGGCCTAGATGATTTGACCAAGGTGGGACACAGTCATACTGAACCTACATCTTATATACTGTCAATACAAAAATCAGGTTATTAACTGCAATAACATAACAGATGTAGACTAACTAACGAAAATAGCAATACTATTCAGGGCAGCACATACAATCAGACTCTCGTTTCCTTTTCTACGTGTAAACCAAAGATTTTTCTTTCTGGTTGCTATTTTTGCCATTTGTCTCTCAGTCTCCAGGGTTAGAGGACATGAGATTACCTAAAACTGCAGATGCAGGGACATCTCACCGTAGAACGTGGACGCAGTAGCGGATATCCTGGTTCCAAGGACAGGAAGACTGCTCTTCCTCTACCAACCCCCTCAGACATTGACATACGCATATAAACAACATACTCTGTGGCATTGTTAATGACATAACCACCCATTGCTCCTGCATTTGTTTAGCCAGCACACTAATGCCACAGACTCTTTGATCTTTTTTCCTTGTACCAACTGTTAAAATGCCCTTATTCTCTCTAAGGACTATATATCTACCCCTGTGAAGCAATAGTAAATAAACACAGCAGCATGAAATAATGAGTTTTCATATCAAAATTCTAATTTCCCTCTTTGAACTGAGCCTCTCTGGTTTCTTATCAGTCCCATGATAGCTGCTTTCCCCCACCAAATTAGGCGGTGCCCCCACCCCACCACCCCACCACCCCCATCCTCATTTCCTTATGTTTTCTGAAAGCCAAGCTCTGCTTTTCATCAAAAGGTCAAGGGCCAACCCTCTGTCATTCCTGCTTCTGAGACCAATCTTAAGCAACCCTGGCTCGGCTTGTTCCTTCTCATTTCAGAGCTCTGTGCTTTTTGGAGTATTTGAGGAGTCTAATTGTTCACACCCTTTATCAGTACAGTATAGTATGACAGACTGTAGCACGGCCTCATGGATGGATTACTGAACAGGTCTACCGGGCACAGGCCTAAAGGGGTCAGAACTGGCTGCCCCCCCCATACCGACAAAATGTCACTCAGAGACACATGAACCAACCAGGACGTGACTCAAAATGAGTGCAAAGAAACATAAAACGACTACAAAGAGACACAAAATGACAAAAAAAGATGCTAAACAGCTGCAAAGAGACACAAAGAGACTTCAAAGAGGCAAAAAGCAACTACAGACAAATGTTAAATGACCACAAAAAGACACAAAGCAACTACAAAGACACCCAAAATGACCACAAAGAGAGACAAAGCAACTACAAAGTGGAGCAAAGAGACTACAAAAAGTGTGAAAACAACCACAGATGCTATAAAAGCTACAAAAATACTAAAACAATTACAAAGGGACACATAAAACTAAAACACAGAGAGATGAGTAACAACTTCAAAGAGACAAAACAAAGTCAAAAAGAGGCTAAACAACTATAACGTCTGTGTGTTTCCCCTCTGTGCTGTAGAAGAGGTGGTGGGGCCTTTTGCATGTCTGTGCCCCGGGGTCCATTGTCTTATAATGTGCCCGTGCTGCCTACACTTTAGGTAACAGTCAGTCTTTAAGCCACAAATTGAGTTTACTGGCTGTATGAGAATTATTATTTAATATGAACGTCGATATAAAACAAGCTCATTTGTTTTGAATTTTGAAACCCACCTTTTCCGTTTTTGACAGTGGAGTAGAGAAAGTGCTCAGTTAGGTTGTAAAGTGTGGATTAGGCAGCATACCCTGACTCCTCTAATCTATCCAAATAAACACTCTTCCTCCCTCCCCCTGGTTCCAGGGGTTATCACAGAACCCCTCCACTGCTCCCCTGCTCAGACACTAGCAGCAGCCTTTAACACAGCACAGCCTGCTTTCTGTGCATTCGCATTAGAGGCAACACAGGATACACACTCACACACACACATGCGCACACTGGTCACCATTTACACACTCAATCATATCTCAAACTGGAGTCGGAGTGAGGAAACAGAATGTCAGGGAAGGAAGCGCTGAAGCCAGTGGGAAAGCAGGATTTGCCTCAAGTCTACAGAGCTCTTTTCTGACCCATTCGACAGGAGGTCTGAGGGAGACATTTTGATTCATAAAAGCAGGCAAATAGCTGATTATAGTTTTCAAAAAGCTTTTTAGATTTAGTTAAGTAGTTGAAACTTCACTCGGTTACCACTCACAAGATCTGGATTTTCAATCAGAGCTCTACAGGTTCTTTCAAAGCCGCATCATCTGCCGCCACCATCGAGCTGCGAGCTGCAGGAGGACACTTCACCAGGTTTACAGCAGAGTGAGTACAACAAACTCCATCATGTTTGTTTTTATAAAACCATGATAAAGAAACCAAAAAGTGCTCATCCTGAACTAACAAAATGACTCAGTTTAACTTGAATGTATGCAGTACATGATTCTGAACATGTTTCTTCACTAATATTATGATCATGGAGATTTAGTTTTGATTTTCTGAAGTTGATCCATCTGGAAATAAGAAGGCTGTTTTAATGACGTCATCAAAAGGCAAGTGTTTGAGCTGCTCCAGGATTGAATGAAGGACAGACCTGACTGAACAGACACTCACAAACAGTAAAAGCTTTTAAAAAAACAAACAGGAAACCTTTAAATCGGAATCTTCAGATTTGTATTGCTATTTATACAAAAAGCCACATAAATTCCCAAAACTGAAAAAAGTGTTTAAAATCATACGATGAATGAATGAATGCTGTTTTACAGGAGGGTTTCTCCTTAAGAAGCATCTCAAACAAGTGAGCAGATGATGGAAGAAGCGTACACATTTAGTGAACTTTAATTGAATTTAAATGATGTTGACAGACAGAACAAAAATGAAAGATTGCTTGTTATTGAACTCATGGTTATATAACATCAATATCGGTAACTGCTAACACACTCGAGAACGGAGGGAAATGGTGGAAGTTGGCCGTCATTTTCTCATTGAGTTTACAAAATAAAAGTAAAATCAGACATGGAAATAAAAGCTTACACTCTATCTACCATCAATGTGTGAAAAGAAAGTTGGAGCACAGCATTTGTTAGTTCAAAATTAAAGTCATAACATTGTTCTGACACTCTGATTAGTGGGATTTTCAGTTTTCCAGCTGTTCATTGTTCTGGGTCGTGGTTATGCTGGAGTTTAGAGGTGGGGTCAGTCGAGCCCCATTTCCTCGCACTTAGAGCTGTGCAGTTATCTGTGTTGACGTTCCACACCTCTCACCACATTATTTAAGGAACCCATTATTTCATGGATTAACATTCTTTTAGATCTTTTAAATCAGCGCATACAGAAAATAGACAACATATTTCATGAAAATCCTTTTTTAACAAAGTGCAGCATACTTGGCTCACACATACACAACACAACATCTCAATATTGTGAAACACAAATGGAGTTTATACAGACGTTCAGTCCTTACAGCAGGGTAATATTAAAGTAACTGCAATGCAGAATAATAATTATATATTTTCTTCCCCGCTGCATAGACTACAAGGAAAGATGAGTCTGTCATGGAACGGCACGCTTGAGAAGAATGTATCCGATCAGCCCCACACTGAGCCGGGCTCCCCCTCCAGAGCGGGGTCAGGGGTCGTGGTACCGCCTCCATACTCTCTGGGTGGCAGCGAAGCCGCTGAAACCCCCCTGGAGTTAAGGGGCTCACTAGACTGCTGGGCATGCTCGGTGCTGGTCACTGCACAGAATCTGATCATAGCGCTGATCAACGGCGGGCTGGCCAGCATCATCTTTGGCACCATCCTCACCCCTGCTCTTGTCATGATCATATTCGGCTTCCTCTGCCACTCTACGGTAACAATCTTTTTTTTTTGTCTGAAAGAAGTGTGAGCATACGCAGATTGACAACAAGACTGGTGCTTTGTCCAAATCCCATATTCCATACTAATAGAATACTGCTAGAGTCATGATGGATCTTTTCTAAAGTTAATATACAAGAAGTCCTTTGTACTAACAGGAAAGGATTTTGACTGTCAGTCAAACTGCACAAAGAGAAAGAAAAATGTTTTCCCTGACATTTGATACTGTTTCCAAAATTTAACTGGATCATCCTGGAGCATTCTTTTTTTTTTTTGCAGCTGTGACTAAGCTGCTCTGGTTCCTGTGTGTATACTTAATTACTCACTTCTCCACTGTGAACTTGGTTTTTGTCCCCAAAAAGAAGGCAAGCCCCCACAATGTAACTGTGTTAACACGCTGCCCCCCTCTCTCTCACACACACACACACACACACACACACACACACACACACACACACACACTCAAAACGAACTAGTTTGAGAGGTAGTTTTGTGTCCGTTACTCATTTTTACGCAGTCACATTGTGCAAACTCGCCTTCCTTTTGGAAACAAAATGCAAGTCCCCCTAACGTAAATGATTAAATCTTAAGGTGAAGATGGTTTAAGGTTAGGTTAGGGTTAATGTTACAAGTAGGATTAGTTAAGTAGTGGTTATGATTAGGGTATAGGTCTTCAAGAATGAATGTGTGTGTGTGTGTGTGTGAGTGTGTGTGTGTGTGTGTGTGTGTGTGTGTGTGTGTCCTCTATACTTTTTGCATCCATGCCCTCACTCCTTCATCCCCTCCTCCTCTCGCTCTCCAGGTGCAGCCCCACGGAACATCTCTGTATTGCTCAGACATGCTGGATGACGGCGGCTGCGTGGCTCTGCTGGTGGTGGGCTTTCTGCTGCTCACCCCTCTGCTGGTCCTGGCTCTTGCCGCCTACTGTCGCCTGGCCCGACACCTCCAGCTGGGAATGTGTTTCATTCCCTACAGCCGCGCCGTCTACAAGAACCTGCCCGCGTCCCGCCACAGGAGGGCTGATGCAGGAGGCTGCTGTGGCCAGCAGGGAGCTTCGGAGAGGGAGGGGAAGGGTAGTGTATGGGTGTAGGAGAGGAGAGGAGGGTTGTATATGGTTGTAATATGTATCCCTGTTTAATGATTTTTTATTTTTATGAAAAGCCATTGTAAAAAGCCATCTTATTTCATCATTTATAATGATTGTTTGGTAGTCAATATTGCTTTTTTAAAATACAATTTCAATGTATTAAATGTATTTTATACCTTTTTACAATAAAGTGTCACTCGACCTGCAAACTGAAACAGGATGGACTGTGAACTTCATTTAATAGTGGGTGAATTTTAAAGAAGTATAACTGAATATAGATTAAAGAGTAAAATATTTGTAACCCATTCAAAGTTTCATAAAACATCATTATTGTAAATCGTAGTTTGTGGATTTTGATTGTAGTATATGTGATCAAAGGCGTCTGAGTGTAAAGGTTTTGTCTTGTTATTTTATTACACAAACCTTTATGGGACAATGTTCCTTCAGCTGTTCTTTAGCTTTAGCACATGTTGTCTATTCTCATATGTCCAAACTTGTATTATTGTATAAAACTTATAACTGTAACTTTGAAAAAATGTTCTTGTCAAATCATAATTTGTTCAAAAGTAATATTACATTTCAAGTCAGCCACATAACTGATGTTTGTGTCAAAGAAAACCTTTCTCAAAGTTAGATTTATTTTTGACCTTCACCTACCTCTACTGGTGACTGTTAGTAATTGCATATTATTGCCACTTCTATACAATACATTGACTTGTATTTTAACTTTCTTAATAATGTACTTCATGAAAAATACCTTTATTATTATATTTTCTAAGCAGTATCTTGAAATGTTGTCAATAATGTGATCTAGTGTGTGATGGATATTTATGTTCAGCCAGTAATTATGAGTACTGGACTCTGGCCCTTAGGAGATAGTGTAGTATTGGTCATTATATGTTTTAAGAATATACACACGTGGATACACAATTTGATGCAGTTCTTATGTTAAAAGATGAATACAGTTAAAACAACAAAGTTGCCTTAGCAATACAGTAGTTTATCTTGAGTGTTATTAGCCTTCAAATTATTAGGTGGGATCAGAGACACAGTTGGAGTTAGCGCTGCAGAGTTATAAATAAGTATGCATTCAAACCATTTGAAAGATATATAAAACCTTTATTCATATAATTTACAAAGGTAGACAAGGTTTGGCAAGGGTGTGAATAAAAATATTTGTATTTCTTAAAAATGTCGGATGAAACTGTTGTTATGTTTTCTGTAATACTTTAATAGGTCTGTATTTCACATTTGTCTAGATTTGTGTGTTTGATATGTCGTCTAAATGTCCTGGCCTTTACAGATGTGTGGCATTAACATGGTTGCTTGCTGATGTTCACTAATAATTTGTGATGAGGTGGTTTGTACGGAGCTGTGAAAGCACCGGGTTCCAGGGTACCACGTCCGTCTTCGCCAACTTGACCCATGATAATGTAGTTGGCACCTATCGGAAGAAATGACCAGAAAGTTTAATCAGTATCATATTTTTGAGTAAATGAAATTGCGTATAAAATGTGTATCACAATTGTGTGTGTGTGTGTGTGTGTGTGTGTGTGTGTGTGTGTGTGTGTGTGTAAATACAAGATACCTCTGCGGAGCAACGGGCACTTCTTGCACTGTGACACCAGTTTAACCGACATGTTCTCTCCGATTTGCGTAATTGTTAGTCGACCTGCCTTGTAGGCCTTAGTGAGGGAGATGCTAATAAGAAGACTGCCTCGGGGACCGGGGGAAAGAGAGTTCACCTTCCCGGTTATCACTGCAAATAAGGAGGGCTCAGTCAGAACACAACATCGGATCGGTTACTTGTTGCATATTGAAACGGTTGGAAACTTACCAAATTCACTGGCACAGAAACTGGTCTTGATGGTTCCGTCTCTTTTACAGGCTTTGGCACACAGAGGGTTTTGATGGACTAAAAGCATAAAGAATGCATAAAAGATGTCACTTAGATCATCTGCACAACAGAAGCGTAGCGTGCACATGACATCACCCACCAGGCCTCTTTGGTCTTGTCCCGTCATTCCCTGTGGTGCCTTGTCCACGGCCTTTCGTGGGTTTCACTGGTTTGGGTTTAGATGGCACATATTTGGCGGTGGGGACGGGTGGCTGTGTGGTGGCGGCAGGACGTTTAGGTGCAGCCGGTTTCACTGCAGGCCTTGAGGGGATGGACCTTGTGTCGGCTCCTGAGTCGAATGTTAAAATCTGAGAACCACGTGGGACGCTGGTATAGTCGGCAAAGAATCCGTCAGATGTCACACTGAGGTCAGACACAAATTGGACCAGTAGCACATTGCCGCTGGTAATGAAGGGCCTGGACAAGAGACAAAAAGAAGATGAAGTGGAAAATTAAAGGTATACTTCACCCACAAAATTACCATTTGTATTTCAATTACTCAACCTGTGTTACCATGAATTCTTGAAAACAGAGAAAAGTCTTGATGAATTGAAGTAAATGGGGGCCGCCTTTAACAGCAAAACCTTTTATAAACAACACTTTGGACTTTAGTAGAGCGCCTGCACAAGTGTGAGACTGTTTATGCAGAACTGTTTTAAATAGTATGGTTTTAGCAAAGTGTGTGTTTGCGAATTAGTGAGCACACGACTGCATAAATGAGACTTTTCTACAGTTTTGAATTCTTAGTTCATCGTGGAGACCTGCGAAGTCTTCAAGAATTCAAGGTAACACGGTGTGAGTAATTGATATACAAATGGTTACATTGCAGATGAAGTATTCCTCTAAGAGTACTCATTTCAAAATAACCTTAAAGGCCAACAAACACCTTTAGAGATATCTGTCACTCACTGTGGGGCCCGATCGCCACAGTATCTTCCAATCAGCCTCGAATCATCTTTCGTTCCACCGTTGAAGAACGCCACATAGTCAAACCGACAATAGGCGTCAGCTTCCAAGACGAATTTACCAAACTTCACCTGGATTACCTGGTACCCAAACAGAAAGAGAAATAACACTTTAAATGATCACTCAAACAGTTGTATTTCATGGTGTGTTTGTAGAGACTTGTAAAATGTTAAGAGTGAAGGTGCTGCCGACCATATCAGGCTCCACAGTGATGAGCCAGGAGCAGCTGGTTCCTGCAGGGTATTTGTTGTCAGGCCAGTTGGGCGTCTTTATCTCTCCCTGGTCCTTTGTCATCCTTCCCCCACAGAACTGGTGGTCTGAAACAAGTCGTACACACTCCATGAGAATGACAACAGTAGACTGTAAGAAGTATGTTGACGTACTGATTTTGAAATTACTTTAAAAAAAAAAGACTTACTGTGCCATTCTATGACATTTTCTAGAATATTTTTCGACACAACATATTATGACTTTTTAATGTATTTTTTATATATTATATATATATTTTTTTTATATATTTCTTTCACTTTTTTGTGACATGTTTATGGCATACTATACTATATCTTTTTCATATTTTTCGTCATTGACATATTACTTTTTAAAAAAAAAGAAAATCGAAAACTCTACTTTGACTTTTCATGATATCTTTTGACATACTAAACTATGATTATTTTTCTACTTCCTATACTTTCACTTTTTCTATAATATTTTTCAACCTGTGAATTCTTCATATTTTTCGATAAAGTACACTATCACTTTCTTTTGGCATACGATACATTGACATTGAATTTTTTGTACCCTGGTTATGACTTTTATCATAAAAGACTATACTATGACTTTAAAAAATAATAATGATTTCTAGATATTTTTCTTAATACTATTCTATGACTTTTTGGCCATATTATACTATCACTTTTTTCTTTTTTTTGACATGCTTGACATGCTTTATACATATATTATTATTATTATACTTAGTATAGTATGTCAAAACATATCATAAAAAGGTTATAGTATAGCATGTAATCAAACTTTTATTTTAAAGTCATAGTATAGTATACCATAAAAAATGTCGTGGCATAGTGTACCATAAACATATCATAGTATAGTATATTATAACAAATGTCAAAAAGAAAGTCAGTGTAAAACGTCATAGTATAGAATGTCATAAAAAAAATGCCACAAAAGATGTCATAGTATATACATTATGTCATAATAAATGCCTTTAAAAAGTAGTATAAATAGTATAGTATAAAATAGAATGAATAATATTTCTGACCACGTACCATCTACATATGGTTTGGCTCCACTGAAATAGGCCACAAACCCTCTGCCCTGTGTCTCAGCATCAGACGCCATCTCTAGCATCATGGTGTTTGTGGTAGAAATAAGAGCGCCAGGACGGAAAGTTCCACAAAAGCGGCCTAGTTTTTGCACCAAGTTGGAATGGCCATTGTAAACATCCAGATAATCATAGCGACATTGTGAGTCAGCCTCCAGGTCAAAAATTCGGAAAGTGAGCATGACTACATTTCCCTCTGGGACCTGGAAAACAAAGAGGTTGTAGCCTATATGAATCAGACACAGAGACACTGACAGGAAAGGGATCCGTTTTTAGACATGTTGCAGGATAAGTGACTCACGGTGATACGCCAGGTACATTTGCTGTTGGGTTTGTAGAAGCTCGGGAACCCCTCACTGCCAACAAAGCCTGAGTCTGTGACCAGGTCTCCCCCACAGTAGAACACAGGCCTGTGGTGAAGGAAACACAGTGGGGAGAAAAGATCATGGGCAGAACTAATGGCATTATATGTCTTTGAGACAATATAAGTACATTAATACAATCCCATACCCCCTTACAGTGACATAATTTACAGTGTAGGCCTACTGCTAAGTAAATAAGAATTGTCATAATCTGACTGTCAGACCACAAGTTGTTGCTACATTTATTGTTGCATTTTATTTCCCCTGTTTAAATATGTATTTAGATGACCTTAGTACAAGCAAGTAAAATAAATGAAAAAAGAAACCTGTTTAAGCCCTCATTTATTCATACTCATTCATCTAAATCATGAAATATTAAACCCAAAAATAGATGTGAGGCCTCACTTTATTTGATAAGTCAAGTGTTGATACTAACTGTTATGTATGGAGTGCCAAAGTGTAGCCTATAGCTTATTAAAGAAATACATGAGTGTTTATAAAATAAATAGTTCATGAATGAATTGTGCAAAATAAAACATATATTATAGAATCATTTTTGAAATTATAATTTATTTGTTGAATAATTAAAACTTCTATTCGAGTAGGCCTACATTTGTATAGCTTTTCTAACTAGCTAGGCGGTGTTTGTGGTTTATTACAGCTCTGTAAACTGGTTTATTCAGCGTTACCTCTGCAGTATTTTGATTGTAAATATGTCTTTCTCTGTGTCCGCTCTGGCCAACAGGAGCTAGCTAACAATGCTGACACTGGCTCTTCACGTTAATACTGAGTAGGCCTAATATTCTAAGTTCACAAGTCGTCCTAGCTAGTTAGCCGGCTAGAAAGGTAGCATGAGAAGCCTTGATAAGCTAACGTTAGGGCTTGAGAGCTAAAGAGGTTTAGTTACTGTGTGAATTACTTAATTAAGCATTTTTGTTGCTCGAGCTAACAGGAGCTAACTTCTGTAATTTGTCAGTTGTTGAGCTAGCTTGGTTAAGAGAGGCAGGGGACATGTGATTAGCTGAAAGGGGAGGGGGGTGGTGACAACACAACTGTTCTGAAAAGTGACATGAAATAAAACTTGATATAAAAATGTATATGTTATTGGGAACAATTGCATTAAAAACTGTTAATTAATTATGTACATTTTATTTTATAATAATGTCTGAGAGTTTTAAGAATTTCTTCAATTGTTTCAAAAATAGTTTGTTCATTATCTTTGTCTTATTCATATTTTCATACAACACAGTAATGAAAAGAGTTTCAGCTTTTATGGGTTAGAGTTTATTTTCGGGATTATAGTTTTAAATAATTTTAAAGGTTCTGGTTGCAGTCCAGGTTGAGGTTAGGCTTTCCAGAGTTTACAAAGAGACAGCAAATTGTCTGAAATCATCAAAAGTAACACATTGTTGATTGTTTTGTTACCTGATTTTCAGGTATCAAGAATGATCTATCAGAGGAAAGTGTTGTCAACTTCCATACAAACATAACAAAGCTCAATACATGAGCATCCACATTCTTAACTTTATGTTGAAATGCACCGAAAACCTTTGACAAATTATCATGAAGAGTTTAGTGATGTCGGCTGGTTACTTGTAGGGGTTTCTGTATAGCTACTAACGATAAATGAAGTTATGCCACACACAGCTCACAACTGATGAGTGTCATAGAGGGTGCCAGGAAAGAAATATGTAGCTCCATTTTCGGATGTAGCTGACAAGCACATTTTACAGCTGACTGACTAATCCAACAACCTCATGGTGCTACTTTCTGTTATAAATTATGTTGCTTTCCAAACACTCAAAGAGCTCACTGACTGTCGAAACGAAGATGTCCTATTTCAGGCTGTTGTCATCTGGGATAAATAAGACCCATTTGTTTACTTGTGAGACAAAGAACACCTCATGCTTGTTATTACGAAGTTGCAAATTTCACAGATATTTAGAGCTTGTGGTGTGTTGTTTCTGGCTCATCTGTGAAAAAGATGCTGTTTACATTTTCCATGATATTTCACAAGAAGTAAGAAAGTTAGAAAAACATTTGTCAGCCCCCCCCCCGTTCTGAAGTAGTAAACATATACTTAGACGCAGTGGAAAAACAGTTTCCCACCAACTACAAGCTCAGACAGCAGAACCCCAGCAAAGTCAGACGCTTGCTGATTAGAGTCAAGATGTCCGGAGCCAGAGCCAAGTTGTTCCGATTCGACCCCACAGGCACAACCAAAAGCATTAACATCTGTGTCGGCTCAGCCACTGCAGACTCAGCATGCCTCACATCATGAGCCAAAAACCAACAGGACAACTCTGTGCCCAATCAAACAGTGAACTGGAAAGAATGTGCTTACCGAGACAGGAAGGAATTCAGAGTGTTTTAGTCCTAAAGTTAAAGGCTTGTGTGAACTCAATTAGTTTTCAAACTAAGAATAGTAGCCTGAAGTCACGTAAATGAAGATTATAGTTTATTTTTAAGAGGACTCTGTCCACGACACATTTCTCAAGCATTCTCCTCACCTGGTGTGGTTGGTCTGCTGAGCCTTTGTCCATCCTAAACTCAGAGACAGGAACAAGGAGAGACCCCAGATGCAGTCCACATTCATCATGATGCAGCGTGCACACAAAGCGAAGCAGACTGTTACAGAAAAGAGAGATGGTAGCAGGAGGCAAGAGGGGAAAGATAAGGGGGGAGGCCGCTTGCTCGGGCTGGGCGGAGAGTATGAAGGAGGGGGGAGAGACTTCTAGAATGGATGAAGAGACGGACAGAGATGCTGAAAGGACAGCAGCAGTGACAAGGAGCCATGAGAGGGGGATGACGTGAGTGGGGAGGGAGGGAGTGAAGCGAAGGCTCTAATTAGAGCCAGATGTTGCACCATAATAACCCTGGTTTCAATATAACAGAGAGGGTATCTAGGAAAGAGGTGCAGAGGGGGGTAATGACAGAAGTTGTGACTGAGGCTTTGTGGACATTCAGAAAGGATTGTAACTTTTTACAGCAGATGTTTCCGGTTCTCTACATGATTAAAATTTAAGTTAAAGAAGCTTAAAATTTGTTTTGGATGGACGTTAAATCCATTGAGGTCCATGTTGAGTGTCAGGCTGATGATTATGCAGGGTGCACAGGTGGGTGCAAAGCCTGAGGCACTCAACTAGTAACACCATAAATCTTTACATTCCACGACAACACCCCAGGCAAAACATTGTTTTTCATGCGAACGTCAATTTTGAGATTTTTTGCTTCCATAACATGTCTTCTTTCAGACGATCAGGAAGAAATCATCCAAAATACAAATGTAGTTGTTTATTTTACTTCACTTTGACTAATTGCGTCTGTATATTTCTCCTAAATTCACTAAAAGTTAGCATTAGATAATGCCTTATTAACATATTTAAATTTACCCTATTCACTTGTAGTGTCTTGCAAAATGTATGGAATTTTACAATACGTATCTTCAAAGGACATTTTTTCTCACACTCTGAGCCAGAAAGCTCCACTTCAGTAGCACTTACATACACCAGTTTTATTCCTATCTAGATTCTGAAGGTTTTTAAAGAGGGGTTTATCTATAAATCATCCATAGCCTGATTTATAGAACATTTTACATTGTAAAAATGATTTATTTTAATGGCTGTTTTTATACAGTATTTGGGGATTTATGGACTGACAGAAAGAGATGTCGAAGATTCCCTGTGCAAAAATGAAACAAGAATTTTGAACCTGGTTTCATCCAAAATTCAGATTTCTGTTCTAGAAATGTAAGCAAATTATCATAAAAAAAATAATGCCTGATTTACATATTGAAACATATAATTCCAGAAAACTTGTAACACAAACAATAATTGCCTTAATGTAAGCGATCAACTGCAGAAGTTTCATGGTGATATCTGTGATTTTCTTTACCCTATTCATCTGCAGTGTCTCCTCTTTACTAAACAGAATTGTTTCTTGATAGAATGATTAAATTTAGCCATCTAGTTTGAACAAAACACATACAGGGTCCGAAATCAACTTCAATAGGATCTAGACAAAGAAATATCATAAAACTAATGATCTCTTTCCTTTTACCTCTTTTCCCTAAGCCCCAGGGGCTCCTTTGGCTCCAAAACATCTGAGTCAGAGTGTCTATTTGCCCTCGCAATACAAGGCAAGAATAACACTCTAGAGGGGGGAGTATTCTTCCACTGTTAAGATTTACTGAAGAGCAAACCCTCTGGCCTACATTACTGAGGTCTGTGGAGGGGATGCTGTTTCAATAATGCTATAAAAGCAGCTGCTTTTGCAGACGACAAAGCTGCAACACCTTGATCAAAGTCTGGAGCAGCCAGGACGGACAGGTCATAAAAGCACAAAGTACAGAGAGATTGAGACTCCAGGTACATGTGACATATGACTTAATCAGTTCTTTTAAAGTGAACTCCTCACAGTGAGATGGAGAAATGAGCATTCCCTTGTCCTGCTGTGCTCTGTTTGTGTTAACCCAAATTCCTGATAAGAAGCAGCAGAGGCAGGAATTCAATGACGTGCAGAGTCTGCTGGGGGGCGGACAGCGTCTGAGTGTGCACAACTGTGCAGCCACTGCCATTATGTGTGGGAGTAACAGTGACCTTTACTCTTAGCAAGACTCCAAGCCAAGGGTGTAAGTTTCTGCAATAACTCCTGAGGAGCCCATCGAGTTGGATGTGCATTCCTTTTGGAGAGTCAGAGGGAACAGCAGTGCGGGAGTAGATGACTGTTGTGAGGGGGAGAGACCGATGGTGGGGGAGAGGAGGGGTTGGAGAAATTGAGAAAAATGGAAAACAAACTTAAAACGACCTGATAGTGACGGTTTAACAAAGTGAAAAATAGTTTTTGGATGAACACTGGAGTTAGGCCATGTTCATGCCTCGCTGAGCCAACGGATGACTGTATTATTACTCCACACACTCCCTCTGCAAATTACTCTCCTATTATGTCCAAGATAATCTCTCAGATCCATAAATCACTATTCAATGGGACACTGCGCCAGAGAGGTGGCATACAAAATGAATGAGTCCATTTGGAAAGGTGACGGACCGAACGTGATGATTGCATAACACCCGTATAGACCAATCTGTTCTCTGTAATTGTGGTTCCTCTCAAATGTTCTCTTCGCAGTTTAAAAAAAGATCAGTCTTGGACAATTTTCAAGTGACCTCAGCAATAAATAGAAACGCAAGCACAGAGATAAAGTTTTGACTGGAAATGATGTTCCTGGTGATAATCTGAGACATCCTAAAAGAACATTACAGATGGAGCCAGGCACTAAAGAACTCCAGTCATTTGTCATCATCACTTACAGCATCTGAGTTGTCTCAAAGAGATACACATCATTGTGCAGTGCATGAGAAAGTGGGATACTGTTTGCTCAGTGTAAGGATAATGTGCTAAAGAGCTCATGTTGTATGTTGCATTGAAGTGAAATCTTCTAATAACGACCCTAAAACACGCTGTAGATGCACATGTTAAAGCGTACAATAACACACCTAGAGCGGTGAGCCTCTCCTCACTTTTCATGGCAACTGCTCAGGAGACACGTGATCATTTCTAAGAAATTGCAAGAATGGTAATGACAATAGCATAGCTGGGCAAGTAAATGTCTCTCACAGTGGAAAAAGAAATAGACACAAATGTGCTCCTCTGTTTTTTCAAAAATGAAAAGCACAGCATAAATTTCAGACATCCTCCTAGTCATGCATGACTTTACTAACTATAAGGATGACTAATTGTGTGTGTGTAGCAAACTGTGGCCAGCTGTTCTTTCCAAGGGGCCAGTTAAATTACAGCAAGCCTACATAACTTTTACGTAAATGTGGCTAGAATTGCAAGATAATGATGAATACTCACTTTAAAAGTTTATATCCATTAATCCATTAATGTATCCATTAAGTAAAGCCCCAAATCTTCATTTTAAATCCAGGTCCCAAATCAAAGTGTAGTTAACTGTGATGTTATTCTGTACATTTTAACTGGTTTTACACTTTTAAAACACCTGTGTGGGTGTTTACAGGCTGTGAAAGTTCTTCTGCTTTACATTTGAAGTGACTCTCTCTTCAAGAATACCAGTTTTAACTGACAGCCTGCCGATGATCCATTAAAAGCCTTAATAAGACAACTTCACTGTGTAATATCTGTACTGTGCTGATGATCGGCTGCAGACACAACATGTACATTTAAAGTGATAATTGATCCATAAAGAATTTGTTTTAAATGCCCATTAAGCTAGCAACCTCCTAGGCTCACGTGTTCTCTGTTTTGTTGGGCAATGTTGGAAATGTGCAAGTTGAAATTGATGTGAGATTTCAACAGATGGCTTTTGTGGTTGAAGCGTTTGACATTTTTGATGTTGTTTTATTTAGAGCAGACAAATGAAATCACACTCATGTATTCATTTGTTTAGAGAAAACAATAGAACCAGAGAGAGAAAGAAGATCACCGAAGAAGATGTTTCATAAAGACATCTCTTATTGTGTTGAATGTGCCGAACAAATCAATCTCGTTCAATAAACTTCTTTTTGGGATGAATCTTTTGGACAAAAATATTATGTATTATCCAAAGCTTGGAGCAGCTTGGTAGCTAATTGATTATAGTGCATGCCACATAACGTGTGCATGCCACATAACGTAATGTCCCTGCTATGATCTAACTGCTGACTGAAACGTTTTCTTCAAAGAAATGTTTTAAGTGATTGTTACACTTAAACGTTTTTTTAAACCAAGCAGATAGTCGATTAAAATCCCTCAATAGGAAATATAAGAATGGCTCAAATTAAAAGTCTGTAAACCCTTTATGACATACTAAGTTTAGGGTTAGGTTATTTTTTATGTAGCAAGGCGGCTCGCTAACGCCGTAAAATATAACATCGCAGGAAACTACACTTTGATTTGTACCTTAATTAAAGGACCTACATTTTGTAATTAAGATGCACATTTGAGGCCATGTTGAACTAAAATGCTGTAATGGTAAATAAAATATGATTTGTCCACTCAGTTCTTGTAAAGGGCTGGAGCCACATGTGATTTTAGGGGTAGACCACCACCACCAGCCTCTTAGGTTTAGTTCTTCCAAAGTCTAACGATACACATACAAAACGCAAACAAAAGGATACTCACACATTTAATTTAGACCTGCCCAAAAACAATTATGATTTCCCCTCTCTGGAGATAAATAGGCTATGGGGTGAAAAACGTATTAAAACCCTTATAACCGTCATTGCAGTGATGTACCATTGCTACTTGCTAATACATAAAAAAGGGGACTTTTCCCACTTTTTTATTGTATACTTATATGTATAGTGTTTAAAATTACCTCACTACCATGTCAACAAAAAGGTAAACATTCTGTTCACTTTTCATCCTCTAGCACAAACCTACAGCGCTTACAATGATGGATCCCTTTATATAGAGAAATGTGTTTTTAACATAATCACTTAATCCACAAATCAATCCTGTTTATGTGCAGTGGTGTTATGTAACGTAAACATTTGTGGTATTTATTTACGATGAGTTGAGGCATCTTTCCCTCTGGACACTGTCAGACATTATTGTGAGGTCCACAATATGTACATGGTGACACCTGGTGGTGAAAGCTTTAAACTACACGTGGGTTCATTCGACTTCTATAACCAGTGCCCGTGTAGTTAAATTATTTACCATGGACTAACCTTTTTTCCTCCCTCACATATAGTTGTATATTTCTACTAATAGCAACGTGATATAACCACACCAGACACCATTAGTCCCATAGTGAAGCTTATTAGGCTTTGGCTTAGGCCTATCATGTAGTATTATTTAGCCGGTAGTTCCGGTGTGCTGTGGCCCGAGTCCCGACAAGTGATTTGATTTGAAGCTCAGTCAGTCGTGGGCACAGGGACAAATGTATTTTGCGCTGACCAAGCAACTGAAGAAAGAAAATGATAGAAATGCCAGCGTCTACTATGTGTCAGCTGTCCTTCACCAAGCACGAAAACCCGCTAATAATGCGCTAAATGAACCTTTCTTTTCCGCGTTTACTAGCATTTTTAAGAACTAGCGAGACATGTCGGGCAGTTTATGCCATGTATAGCCTACATGAAATCATTATGAGTTAAAGATAAAGCGAAATAAGAGCAGGAAGTGTGATAATTATCGGGCTTTTGATGGAGCCGACTCGTGTACTTCAAAGTAAAAGTAGCCGGAAGCGCCTCTCACTGGTGGCTCCTTTTACAACAGACTGTTATCTACATCCTTTTTTCCATTGCTCCTGCACGACTATACCACGACTACTATGGTGAAAGACTGGCAATGGGATTGTGATATAATTAACTAATAAATGTATCCTCTTGTGTAATAACTGACAAGTGCTCGTATTTAAATAGCTGATATGAAGAAATGTTAGGTACTAGATGTATTAAATAAAGCTCATACTTAGACTTGTAAGAAGCTTAACTCACTCATAACTGTCTTATCATATGAGGGATAATTGTGACTCATTGTGATCATAATCACTGTGATATCGTGAATGCGTAATAAGAGAGCGCCCCTGACAGAGTCGGTCAGACCCCGTAGGATGTGACGTGATGACGTCAGACGTCAAAGACCGGAAATGATATATACACGGATGTAACCAGGAGGCGGGACCATTCTGTAGAACGGCGGAGAGAGGAGGTTTGTGAAACAGGATGGTCACCCAGCTGGGTACATTTTCCATGCTTGTCTTATCATATTAATAAATGCTTTGTTGAACAAGAAGTTTCTTAGATTGATTCGCCGCAGCCTCTACGTCTTCCAAATTGAACACTAACAGGATGAACCAGGGCACTGCTCCATTATTCTGCATGAATGGAAATGTCTGGGTAATATCTATCCCTGGAGTATTTTTAACCTTAATGCACTGCATGAGGTTTAATAATGCTTCTCTTTGAGATCTGCATCTGTTACACAGTGATGTGCAAATCCAACATACACAAGCTGCTGACATACACCATTAGATGGAAGATAATGTGAGGTTTATAGATTGATAATGTGATTTAGAGTTGCATTTTTTCCTGACTTTCCAACACATATGGTTCCTCATACTCATTGAGAGAGGGGATTATAGATTTTGACAGCAGATAGATGGGACTAAGTGCACATACCATGTGTGTGCACACATGTGTATGTTAGATGGATGTTAGACTCTCTGAAGTGACTGGACCAGAAATGTGACCTTTTATGACTCGTGGTCTCTTGGTATTTTCGAGACACACGTGCATGTACTTAAGATAAATTAAAGCAGCAAGAGTTTTATCTTTGTATTGATAATAAATTTATGCTTATTCATACAGGTCAGATAAGGTCCCAGAATTGCGGTCAAAATTGCATCCGCCCATTGTTGCACACCCACAAAGCACGTGAAGCACACACAAAAGTACAAGTTGTCATAGATACTGTTTTTCCAATATACATATATTTCATGATGTTCATCAATATAATAAGACATTGATAGATTTACACTACAATTATTTTATGTACTTTAGTTTTCATTCAGTTTCCTCTTCTTTACGTTGAGTCAACCTTGTTTAGTTTCTAATCCCATACCAAATGACAGCACAATAAATCTATCAATAAATAATAGAAAAGTAAAAGAAAAGAACAAAAAGATAAAACTGAGCACATTGCCCATGATCCTCCAGTCCTGTCCCTCCTGTAAGGCCAGATGACCAGGGGCAATATGGGCCTTCATCCCAGAAACCCCAGTCCCAAAGAGAAATCAAAATCTTTCCTCAAAAATAAACAGATTTAAACAAAAAATATATCTTGTAGATACAAACGGCAATCTGATGTAAACTGTAGAATCATTCTAAGCATTCTGGACAATTGAAGGTAAAAATACTTTTTTTCCCCATTAACTTCCCATTTTCTTTACCTTTACCCATCAGCGCTTACATACAAAGAATTCAGTGACATCTGGAGTTATTACTAAATTGATGCGAAAAGAAAAACACAATATTCGGTTCCAAAATAAACATATATTGAGTAGAATATTGTACAATTATAGCCATCCAGTGAACATTCAGAGACTCAAAAGGTTCCCTCCTATTGCTACATTCATCCCATTTGGGGGTGACAGTAAACATTGGGGAACATTTCCCCGCCCGCTCTCTACGTATTACATGACGCTGAGTCGAAGGATTGAATCTCCTGTTGGTCTCTTTCTTTCGGCTTGTTTCCTTCCAAATTTGAATTACAGGTTCACAAGTTATAATTCAAACCTGGGAGATGGTCTGCACACTCTTTACGTGTTGGCAGCTCGCATTTCGGATCGCCCCCCAAATGACCTGAACGCAGCATTTAAATTGAAATCACTGAACAATTCTTGAGGTTGACATAAGACAATATTCTCCACAGAATCATGTTCCCATCTCACCAAAAACGAATGAATCACAACAGAAAAAGTGCCACGGTGTTAAAATATATACACACTTCTTTTCATACAGACAGTAAAGCAACGGGAAAAAGAGAGCACTCACTTCATTTTCACTATCGTGACCAAATTGGTTGAGCACTCACAACAGTTGGATTTATGGATAACACAGAAGTCCTACCCCAATCAGTAGTGTTATTTCACTTCAGCCCACTGTGTGGTTAACTCCTGCAGGATGGCTAAAAGGACCACATTTGTAACCCTATAATGATTTTCTATTGCCAAAATCCCAATTATACACTTTGCTTATATAGTTTTGTCCTCATATATATTTTGGTAAATTGCTAATACCTTAAACCTGAGGATATAGGACCCCCCTACCCCCCAAAACACCCCCATATTACAACACCAAACAATGCAGATTTTTTTATAACGTTTTTTCTAGGTTTATTTTTTAATAGCTATAGTTAGTTTATATGTCTTTTCGTTTTAGAACTTGGCAGCACTATGGAGACAAAAAAGGAAGAGTTGTGCTATTATTAGTTATAGGATCATGTGTCTAAAAACTTGTCACAGATTAGAGAGGCTCTTCTGGGGCAGACTGTATTTGAGATTTGGAGCATGCGGCCCTTGTGTTTTGGTTTAACTTGCATATTAGAATGGCACACTCACAAGCCAAACTGACACACCATATAAATAGTGTGTAATAGTTAAAAGGTCCTGTAATCTGTGGATAAATAGGGTAAGGGTATTAGCTAGTTAAAACAGACTTAGATAGTTTGGATAACCTGTTTCTCTCCGCTTGTTTTTGATGGCAATTGGCAGCGTAAGCATGGAAATCTGGTCTTTGGTAATCTTCTGCAGTTTACTTTTGCTCTGTTTGGAGGAAAACATGGGAAGGGGAGGAGGGGGTTTGCTAAGGTTAGGGTCCTTCCTAATAGAACTGGCCGGCAGATCTGCGACCTGTCTGCTTGTGTACTTCAGTGGTCAAGGAAACAACGTGCCCTCACTCTGAGATTTAAGCGGCCTAATCTGTCAGGATAAACTGGGGATATTCCCCACACAGAGCTATTCTAAACACACACACACACACACACACACACACACACACATTGATGCACCTGCGCTCACACAAACACACACGCACACTGTAGGATTCTGAATCAGTGAGTTGAGCAAAGGGGGGCAGGTTGGTCTACTCAGCTGGTGGGGAAGATAAAAAGTCATGTTGAAAAGAGGCAAGGCTACTAAGGCTTTACTCACACATGTTTTGAAATATCGTTGGTGGTTTCGTAGTCTTTATATATTTGCACCGATTGCTGTAAGATCTGAAATCTAAATGTACACATTTTAGGATCGTTTACAATGACATTAGTGGCAGTGAAGCATGAGCTGAGTTGCTTCCTTTTTAGCATTTATTAATGCAGGCATGCACACTTAAAAATCGTCTGTTTCATGAAACAGAGATTTTGTTGAATTAGTGAATTCGAACAATTTAAGATCTTAGATTAGATCTGAAACTAGCGTAGATTTAGATTTGTTTGTCATCTCACGTTCATGTGTACAAGGCCTTAGTTTGACAGAGCCTTAAAAAACAAGTGCATCATATTGCCCTGCTCTCCTGCTCATAAAACAGCCAAAAGGGTAGTACGGACAGGAGTAGATGCCAGAAACATGTAAAAGAATGTTTTTAAGACCAAACCAGCGAGGGCACCAATGAAAGAAATAACTGCAGTAAGAATAGAAGCCTCTCCCTTGTTGCTTGGCAGTGTATAACGCACAGAGCTGAATTACAAAAAACACACCAGACAGAGGTAAAGAGGAGCTCACTGCTGTGGGCAGCAAATAGCACTGATTGCACACTTCCTCTTTACCTGTCTGTTTCACACAAAAATATACTATAATAAAAATAGAATCTATTATATTTAAAAAAGAAAAAAAGGCCTTAACTATAGGGAGAAACACTCAGACAGAACCACTGCGCTAGCAAAACACTCTTCTTACGAGTGCTACTGTTATATCTTTTTGAATAGTTGCTTCTCACGTTTCTTGTCGCTAAACCTTTGACAGTTCAATTTCTGAGCCTACCCCAAAGTTGCTGACCAAAAACTCAACTGTGACTTGGACATTTTCCTCATTCGCCTCGGCCCCTGTTCCTGGATTTGCAAATAAGGCGGAATTCTCTCTTTTCTTTTTTATGTGCTCTTCAAGTGGAGAGGTTTTGCTGCACGAGGATCTCCTTTGGCCAGGCTATTGACCAGCCAGACAGCGCCATCAAAAACAAGGTTGTTTGTGCATTTTAAAACAGATTCCTTTCTCTGCAGTCAGCCACTCCCCCTGCACACACTAAAAGTGTGAGGGTGTGTTTGACAGGAAATATTCTACAGTAACTAATAGAAGTGACTGGAGACGAAGGCTTTTCAGTGTCCATGTAAGTAACGGGCCAGGAAGAATGAACCTTTGCATTATGGAAATTAATCAATTTACGCAACGGCCCCATTTTATCACCTGGCATTAGAATTGTTTTTCAAGCCCATATCCACAGTTTGACATTAATGACATCTCCACAGTATACTGTAAGTGTAATGTTAAGATAACATCACTCATATTACAAAAGAAAATCATTTGGACAAACCTGTCTATCCACAACTTAACCTTACGGCTATTAACTATAACTATTTTTTCTCCTATGTTTTGTATGACCGACGTTTTCGACACGAGCTTCGACGCTCGCCTCTTATTTATTTTTTTAAAGATACTTACACTTACATGTGCTACGGTAAGACCATTTGCACTAGACTGCAATGAAGGAATGTTTTCGAAATAAGACACTACGTAATATTCAAATAAAAAAAGAAACATCTACAGACATTGGTCCAACTGTTCTATGGCAGTTTAGAAATGATCAGAAGAAATTGAGGTGTTCAAGCATGCTGACAGACAGAATAGGGTGAAAGATGAAAGTTATTAGAGGAGTGAAATGGAGAAATTACACAGATACTGGGAGGATCAGATGGAAAGGACTCGGAAATTATGATGATTACTAGGGATTAGTTTAACAATTCATGCACTATTTGTATGTTTGATCAATGACTGAGCACCAACTCTCTCAGAAAGCCAGCAAAGAAGCTAAGACTGGAATTGTTTGATGGCATCAAGTTATAGAAATCTGGAGCTGAGAAGTAACCTGGGGAAATCTCAAGGGCAGTTTTGTCTGTGTAATAGCTCACATTTGTGTAACTTGATGATATTTTCTTAGCACAAGTTTTAGTTCTCTGGCTTATGTTGGACTTTCTTTTAGTGGACACGAGTAACACAGATGAACTTGAAAATCAAAGGATATTTCCATAATGAAATGGAGACCGACTCCACTGTGCAAAAATACACCAAAAAGAGAGAGTAAGTAGGGGACAGACAGATGATGATAACATGCAAGATACACACTTTGATTAATAGGCAGTAGTTAACGCTGAAGCATACGTAAAATTAATACAAAAATTAAAAAATACAAAATGCACACACACACACACACACACACACACACGCACACACACCTACAAAACAGTATATATCAGAATAAAACTCTACAAAGAACTATATATATCAGTTATGTAACAATTATCGCCAATCGTGGTTTCCTTTTCTGTTGTTCCATCGTCAAGTGTTTGGTTCTCAGTATGGCAGGTTAGAAAAGCCAAGAGGACCCAGAAAGGAGACAGGGCCACACACACTCACAGGACAAATATTGACGGGGGTCCAGAGGCGAGGTGGTGGAAGTGGGGGAGCCATGGGGCCCTGAAGGTTTAGGGGTGTTATATCGAGGCTAATCGGGAGATATATATAATAAATTATGGTTAATTTTGTCAACCAATTTGAGGGTTTCTTTTCTGGAGCAAGGAAGGATTAGACTGGGGTAGGAGCAACTCTTCTTAGGTGCTGAAGTACACTGTAGAAAGAAAGGAAAAGGAACGTCTGATTAATACTGTTTAAAGTAATGCATATGTTTCTTACCCATGCCTTATTACATACAGTGTATATGTGCAGAACAGTTGATTAAAGGCGACATATCATTCATATTTCAAATCATTTTCAGGTTTATAAGTGTATTTTGGGGTTTTACTCCAACAGGTTTACACGTTTAATGTTAAAAAAAACACATTATTTTTCTCATACCGTCTGTCTGAATATATCCTGAAACACTCTTTTTCAGCACCTGTCTCTTTAAGCCCCCCTCCTGAGAAAGCCCAGTCTGCTCTGATTGGCTTGCAAGAAAAATGTGCAACACCCATAGAACCATTTTTGAGTAGTACGTACATTAAACTGTTTGCTGTGGTCATTTGAGTAGTTAAGAACAAAATGTCGCTCAGCACTGTGCACTGACCATAGAAATAGAATGAGTTAGCCACAACGGTCACAATTCTTTGCAATGGCAACAGCACACATAAAAATGGCCGCTGCTCTGACCGTGCTATGTTGATTTAAATGGGAATGTCCGTTCTACACTCATTCTATTTCTATAGGCGCACCTGTACAAAGGTTCTCAAGCTGTGGGTGGAGACACTATATTCTTATGAGCCTGCATGTGACATCGGAAGAGGAGCCAAATCTGAACGGCTTGTTGAATCCCATGTTTTATGGACTATGCAGCCCACAAAAAACTGACTGAGTTTTCTTATTTCACAGTTTCTGGGCTGTTAGGCACTCCAGATACCCACATGTATCTGCACAAGTGCTGAAAAAGTGAGTTTTTCATAATATCTCCCCGATATAATTGAGATGACCATGGACAAATTGATGTGTGCAAAAGAGTAAAAGGATTCTTACCAACAATGACGATGAGGACAATCAGGCATATCACACCCAGGATAATCATCATCTGGGATTTTCAGAAAAAGTCATTAGAAAAGCAAGTAAAATTTGTCATTTTTTCAATTTGACCACACTTACAGTATGTGTAAACTACATTTCTTAAAAGCACAAAAAATCACATCGTCTGCTCCTGTCTGTGTTACTATTCACACTTTTTTTTTTTCTCATTTGTCTGTAAACAGGGAAACTTAAGGCTGCTTTGTTACAAAGGCATTTGCTATTCAAGTAAGCCTGTCTGCATGTCCTCACCTTGGCATTCTTCCACCAGTATTTATTCTTCAGTTTTGCAGCGCTTGTCTCAAACTGAGAGGCTCCAGCCTGCAGGGCGTCGGCCCTATCGTCCAGTTCTGACAGCTTCTGATCACGCTCCAGAACCTTATCCACGTTTACACGCATGATATCCACCACCTGGGAAAAGACACGCAAAGCAATGTAGTGTTATCAGCTATCAGGAGAGAATGACTCCGTGTGACGCTCCTGACAGGATGGCGCTGACCTGGTGGATGAGGATTATGATTGAAAGTCGTTCATTAAGTATCACGTCAAATCATGTTGAAATTTGAATTGTATGTGAGCAACCAGAGCAGATTGAGTTACCAGTAAGTGACCATTGAACAATGCTAAAACCTTAAATGTCTACATCTGAGCCTGACAACACGACTTTGGTTTCGCAGAGAGATGTTTACTCACCTCGTCCACCTGCGCCTGCGTCTGCTGCAGACGACGGTTGCTGGTGAGGTTGGGGGGCTGATTCCCTCCATCTGCTGCAGGGGGTCCAGCTGGGGCAGACCTGATAATAAAAATATATAAATATTTAGTGGTTATATAAAGCATACCGGTTGAGAAAAAGTTAAGAAAGCTTCGAGAACACAATAGCAACAAACAAACAAAACAATGTTCTAGCTAATACTGAATACACATATTAAAAGCATCGCAGGATTTCTTAATTATGCGTCTTACTCGGCCTGTTCAGAGTTAACTCTTCAAATGTTGGAATACAGATCAAATATTTGAATTACACTCATGCCCTATATGAGCAATGTAATAAATGATGTTGTGATGGTGGAGGTAGGAACATTGCTACTATATGTGAATGATAGAAATGTGTTGGGTGAGTAACTTACATTATAACATATGAATAATAACTATATGCCCAATAAGGTGTTATTAGTATATCTGAGGGATGGTCATACTTAGATATGAGACGTGCCCTACATGTCACCACTATTGGATATGCGAGTGATGGTATTATGATAGGTAAGGCCTTGTGTATATGTATTTTTATAATTTTGTATTCATTTATTTGAATTTATTTTATTCATGAATTGAAATGTAATTATTTAGTTTTATTAGTTAAATGGATATTATTGTTTTTCTTTTCTGTTCATGATGCCTTTGTTCTGTGTGATGTGACCTCTTTTGAAAAGCAATAAAAAAGACAAATATTTATTGTGGGGTGGCTAACAAATATATTATTTGGGGGATCATTTGTTGTTTTCAACTCACTCAGTCAGTATATTTGCTCACAGATTATGGGGCTTTGCTGTGGATTGGACAGTGCTTGGAGCTAACAGATAATGTCATGGAGACACTACTGGTACTCTGCCTTGTATCAAAAGGATGGAGAAGTGCAGACATTGAGTTGAGAGTTGAGATTCAAGCTAGAATCAGATCTAATTTATAGAATTTGGAAGATTAACTGTGGTGTATTGCGAACTACAAGGATCTAAATTATTTTGGATGCACTGTGTAACAATAATGTCCTCAGTGGGAGACAGGCAGTGTAAGCGAGAGTTTCGTTTACCACTGCAAAGTAAAAGCTCCGTGGGTCCATTAAGCCCCTGTTGTGGATTGTGTAAATGATAGATGAACGAAAACCTGTGTTGAGTGACAGCAACAACTACAGACCATTCATCAAAAACATAGAGCACAACCTCACGTAACAGCTGAGCCACAATTTACCTAAATATACAAAATTGGCAGAATTTCCAAATGTGTCAAAGTCACCATGTACAATATTCTCCTATTTCTAAAAAAATATTCTAAAGGCTATACGTTAACATTAAAAATCAAATGCATCCTAGAAATGTACTTTTACTGCATTTTCTTTGTATTCCATGTTGAATGTTTTCTAATTTGAAAGAAACAAAAAGTAAAAATAAAAATCTAACTCTGCATATCATCACAGCAGGCACAACAACAGTACAATTAATTCACCATAATAATAAAAGGAACTACAAGCCAGTCTCAAAAGATTTTATATGCGACATGATTCTCTTGACTAACTAATATCAGTTTTCCTTCAATATTAATAAGTGCCTGTATAAACTGAAAGGTTTACCATAGTCTGAACATTACATCTTAAACATTATGCAACTTCATATAGCAGCAGAGTGATGCATAAATGAAGAAAAGCAATTGGACAAAGCTTAAAATACTTAAATATTTCATGTTGTGTGGAGTAGCCAAGAATGCTTGATTTAGCACGCTTTATTGCTATCTATCAATCCGGAGCAATCGATACAAATAAACAGAGGAACTGTTTCTAAAATTAGAATGTGAGATTGACTAATCTGTAGTATCTTCTGACACGTAACCTTGGTTGTAACTCAGCTGCTCTACCAGTGTGAGAAAAACTCTGTATAAAGGTCACCTTTACACGCTCACACATTACTAATCCTCTAATAACAACAAATCCTTTTGAATAGTTGGCCTCATGGTGCCGTGGTCCCTGTCAGCTGCCAACCAGCCCTAATAGAAACTGCAACTATAAAACACCCAAGGCTGATAAGTACAGTATAATGGTAAATTATCATTATGTATCTCAAACCAAGATATACAGTATTGTTTCATTTATATTTTTATCATTCTACAATGACAGTATATATAAATATCAAAAGCTGTGTTAGATAAATAATGGCCGACATTCACTGCCTGATGTTAAACTTTATGTCATCTGTGTAACCACGGTGTGGTTCTTTTGACTTGCCAGCAATGCGTCTCGTCACCTCTGAACTGGCACTTCAACCAACCAGGAAGAGTAGCCAGGGCAGAGACAAGATCTCTCCCCAGCCTCCACATCCTGTGAACACAGCCTGCTGCGTTGGATGGAGGGGCAAACATGGAAGCTCCAAACACAGGAGGGGTGATCTCTGCCACTTTGGTGCATAATCTATAATATCACCACCTCTTTACTGATAGATTTATTCATTTCTGGTCAATATATATTGTTGCTGAATGTAACCCAGTGAATCTATTTCACTTGTCTCAAAAGCTCAACCGTTAGCCCATTAATTTCAGCCATTTTGTCAGAAAACACTTTACCTTTGCATGTGGAGGTAACTAGATGCAGAGAGCACATACTTCAGTTTCACCACATTCCCAGAGCATAGTAAAGGTAAAACAACAAAACAGAAAAAACAGGAATTCACTTCTCAATCAAACATCAAAAATACAAACATAACCAAACCAAAGAAACTGCTAATATCATGTTTGCCATGAAGGCGAAATACTCAACCATCTTGACAGACAGATAGAAATAGTCATGTGGTTTCCAAAGAGGGCTCCTACGTCATTGTGGGGCCTGGGCCTGTGTTTCTGTGGTCCCTGATGAAATTAGGTATCTTATTTTACAGTATTTGTACCTTAATAGTAGATATAGAGATATACATTGTAAATTGGTGACCGCTGTCTTTTAATGTTAAGAGGGTTCTTTTGACAAGCCCTCAGGGTTTTCTTCATCCCACCTGTGCATTTTCTTATGTTACTGTATTATTTATTCTATTTTGTTTTATTTTATCATATGCACACATAAAAACTAAAGAATGGGTGTATGTTTGTTTGTTCACTGTCATGGAAAAAGCACCCTGCCTGTCTGACTTTGAGCACTGGAGAGCGACATTTCAGCACTGGACAGCAGCCCATACCAGAAACCGTCTGATCCCAGCCTCACTATCCTTTTCAGTTTGATGTCACTGAACGGGAACCTGACTCACAAAACACTCACTTCTTTCCATTTCTCATCATATACACGGACACACCAGGCCTATATAACGTCCTGTAAGGGATCACGCTTCACGACGAGCACGACGGGGCCTGTAAATACAGTGGAGGTCTACAACACAGAGGGCGGGGAGGTTCATTATAATGGGGAAATGGATTTTAAGCACTTGGATGAAGAATTCAAACCAAAACGTCGGTGACAAATGTTACATACATCCCACAGAGGGAACAAACATGTCGCCACAGCTAAATGACATGTCGTGTGTCGGCACCAACGTTTTAACTGCTATATAAAAACTGACAGACGACGTTGTCACAGGCACTTCTTTCCTTAGTCTACCTCTTTATATATTAGTATCCGTCGACAACAGAAAAGGGCAAACAATGCACAGGAAGAGTGACATTTCACAGGGTTCATTTGCCCCTGAAGTCTCAAACAGCCTGAAATATAGTGAGATATATAGCTGTCCGCCCTCGCACGACAATCGACGACATACAATAGGAGGCTAGGCTATCCCCCCCCCACCCCCCCCCGCTGTGGGTTGCAAATATCACGTAAACTAGGCCTAAGCCTTCTTCAGAGCTAATAATATCATCGTCTATAAGAAGGACTATAGACTGTTCGTCGAATAATGTCGACGCTGTGAATGTTCAACATGGTGCCCTTGCTGTTTCTTGAATTAGCCTAATCGTCACCTGTGGTTTAGCGACACAAATGATAGGCCTGTAAATGTTCAGGAAGGACAAAACAGCGTTATTGTACTTGATGTTTTCTTCATGTGGTTTTAATTAGCCTGTGGGTAATCGCACACAGACGGTGTCCTTTTCAAATCAAACCAGTCCGAACTGGAAAAAGATGCGCTCGTGCTGGCTCCAGCCGGCTAATATTACCAGACGACCAAATAAAAAAAGAGGCACGCGATAAACACGGAGCTCGTTTACCGTGCATACACCGAAAAATAAGACTAATAATGTGTATAAAGGCGATACACCCTCCGTCTGCTCCAAGGTTAGGCCGATGCGTTAGCCTCTATATTTTACGTTTGGGTCGTTTTATCAGAGAAATAACAGGTGTAAAATTAAATTCAACAGCAGGATATAACAATGATATCCAGACAAACGTGACTCCAGTAAAATAACCTCAGTATTTAATGGCAAAGACACACAAGAGACCGTTCAGACACCATTAATCCCAGATAGTCTGCCAACATCAGTCGTCAGGACGAAATTCATTAATAAATAAAGGATTTAAAAAAAGAGAGCTTTAAACGATGTTGTACTCACATTTTCCTGGTAGTATTGGCTGGACAGCTGTGCTGAAATCAGGACTGGAAATGTTAGCGCTTACTAAGTGGCTGGCTGGCAGATGGATGTGGATTGCCTTCTGCGCTCCTCTCTACCCTCTGGCACCCTTTGGTTGGTTATTGTGGCGTTTCCCTGCCTATATAGCCTAGGAGGAGCACTGCCTTGTATCTGTATTGACTGAGAAGTGTTTCCCCCTCGCTACAAAAGCTATTTTCCTCTTCCTATTTCTACGGCAGACGCGGTACCTGCAGGCAAATAATGGAGCCCGGTGCTGTCAGAGTCCGTGCAATAATGAAGGTGCAATAAACAGCCGCCTGGATTAGGTGAACAAAAATGGCTCGGTGACGTCAATCGCGGCCAGTTTCATGTTGAAATGGGTGACCACCGGAGACTTCAGACACACCGTTTTATCACCCGGGACAGCTCTGTTATTTTATCTATAAATGCTGTTTTTAGGACTCTATGCATATTTGCTTCACATACATTACATGTCAGGGTCATGTTTAGGTTTAAAGCTTCATTAAAGGAGATTATTTTGATTGCAAATCTGTGTGTCAACAAAATGGCGTTCCTCGAAAGGGGGTGTGGCGAGTTTCGCAGAAGGTGTCTGATTATCATTCATAGTAAATATGTAGACTACAGGGATGTAGTGGAGGGTAAACTCACCTGAAAAGCATTTTACCATCCTTTTGTTTGAGGAACAAGGTTTAACCAGTATTTCAGTCTGACAGTGATCTGCATTACATTCAGCATGCTACTGTAAATTGTATAAATCTGACATAATTATTGTGAGGGTAGGGTGTTACATGTTCTCATGCTTGAGGGCCTTTCTGCTTCCTGAGGGAGATTCGGGAGTTTCCCAAGCAAAGTAAAACAAATATATATAAATCATTACCAAATAACCAATAGATTTATGGAAGAGTACTAGTGCCAGACATAAGAAGATTTTTTTTTTTAATGTTGAGAATAAAGTTGACACTACTAGCAATAGCGCATATACTGACAGTATTACATTTCGACTTTACTCTCGAAATGAAAAATAGAATATAAAAAAAATCCTAATCTAACCCCCCTAGATTAGAGTAGATACATAGCATTGTTTTGTAATTAGATGATTCACAGCCTTCTCACTAACTTGTTGTAAAACAATGATGACCCATACTATATTTTTAGCATTCTCTGTAAACAGCTGTCTAAGCCAATAAGGAAATACATACAGTACACATAATTAATGTTTCTTCATTTGTTAGTGGCAATAACATTTCCATAACATTTAATTGTTTTTCCCATGCGTATAGTGGTCTTGAACCTATTATTAGACATGAGTCAAGACAATAACCTTTTTAAAATGTGTTGTATTACTGTAATTACCATAAGACCAAAAAGCAACTGTGATCTAATCAATAATCAGAACATCAGTGGGAAAATGCTTCACCAACATGTCTGCAACAGGAGAACATAAACTAACTGTATGTGCCCCTCATAAAGGATGTTGCATTATAATCATACTGATATTGGGAGGGACACCTCAGTGTATATATTTGTTCTGTGGTCCAAGTGTCTTGTACGCTGCTGATAACTAACACTGGAGGACGTCAGATTAAATCCAATCACTCAAACATTCAGTTACAACCTACTAAACCTCACTTGACACATCAATTGGCTGTCTGCGCAGCATTAGTCCTGTAGGTGCAAGTAAATTACGCAGGTTGAAATCACATGAGTCTAACAAGTGAACTCTTGCCCGACCAAATACATTTTACACACTTTCTTTTTTTTGTTTAGCGGAAAATAAAGCAATTTTCATTTTTATCCTTTGCATATTCACAATATGTTTTCATATTCAACTGTGTATATACCTGAGGCTCATCTATTTAATAATATAAAAGTTAATATAACATATTCTTCATAAAACTGCTTTCAAAACAAAATTACACAATGATTTACATGCTGGTCAAATCAAGATTAAACGTTCAAAGTTGAGAAACACACAAGTCAAACCCTCTAATTACACATGTGGATATGCCCGTAATGTATTTGTTTGTTATTTAGTTGGATAAATCACAGATTGGGCTTTTTAAAGAAGCAACTTCTACAAGCTAAACGTTTATCTGTTCACAGAAACAGTTGCATTTTATGCCATTTGCTTCAGCTAAAGATTAAGAAACAAGAAATGTTCTGTTGGCAGGCAGCAACATTGCATGTTGTAAGTAACACTACTTAAAATACTAGAGAAGTAACACACACCACTGGTTGTAGTGAGGTGTTGATCACCGGAAGTAGAAAAAAGTGTTGCACATTCTCGCATCATCTGCATTTTGCTTTTATTCAGCAGAAATGCATATTTGAAGTGTGTGACACTTTTTCAACATTACTGTCAAAACTGAACAAAAACATTTGAAACCTTATTTAATATTTTTTTCTTTAGTCTATATAACCTATACAATTACATATCTACCAAACAACTGCAATCATTTCCCACATATGTTGTAGGGGAATCGTTTTGCAACAGAACTGAAACATTGTCATCTGAACGATGCATGTACACATTGCATAGTTCCAAAAAGGACGTATGTTTAATCTTTTGGTTCAAAGGGAGATGTTAACTTGGTGGAACCCACATGGTGGTGCTATAGGACAGCTTGGTTTTCTTGCTTACATCCCTGAAAAATTGATGTGAATGTGCAGCATGTCACTCAAGCCCACTGAGACAAATGTGTAATTTGTGATATTGGGCTGTATAAATACATTTGAATTTGAAAAATGTAGGTTTAGGTATCTACAATTTATTACACACTAGTCAGATATTATACCTGAGTTTCTCTTGTATTCAGTTGCTATCTGCAGAAGTCTAGACCTGTTGGGAGTATACTTCAGAAGACATGAGGAGTGAATGCAGCTGATCCATTTTTCAAATATCTTTTAGTTTTTTTGTGACATATTTTCATACCTTCATGTGAAACTTTATGCTGAGTAAACACTTTCTTATATTGTATTCCTGACATCCTTAAACTTTGTAGGTCATATTGATCTTTTTCCCCAAGTCTATAGTGTTCCTCATCATACCTCTTTTCTGAGCGTCAAGGTGGGAAATATAGACAAGAAAATAAGTGTTAAGTGTAAGTATATAGTATATATCACAATGTGCTACTGCATCCCTTGTTATTGCACATCTGTTTGCAGCCAGTGCAAGGTTTCAACTCACCACACCAAATATACAGTTGCTCTACGATGTTTTCACTTCCATTACTCAATGTCGCTTGATGTAGTGCTGCTATTCAAAATGCATATTAAATATAGCTAATTCATACTAACTGAATTTCAGATTTACATATTTTTATACTTGAAATTACATAGAATGAACAAAAACAAAATGTTTTTCTCATGGTATGTTAAGATTCAATTGAGTACACAATTCTGACAACGCTCGGTTATACATGACAAATTCATTGTCATGTATAACCAGAAACGATGTCTCCCACACTGCGGAGGAGGGAAAGCATTTCAATGTGTGGGAGAAAAAGCAACATCACTTGTATTATACAGCTCAGATACACAAGTCTCCATCTATAATTGATCAAAGCCATGAGTCATGACTTCTTTTGGAAAAAATTGAAGCAGACATACCCCCCCTGCACCCCACACACACACACACACACACACACACACCATTCTTAATAGACATTCTAATATGTTATTATAGCGATTTGAAGTATGGAATATTGGGTTCAGACATGATGAACCACGTAGACAGGAAACGTAAAATAAAGTCTAGTCTCGACAAACTGACAACATGTCACCGAAAACTATAAAATAGTATAAAACACCTTCATGTTACGGTGACACCGCCATGTGTTTTCCTGTCTTATGTGGATCAAGTCGAAGGAACTTTTGCGCCCTTTGGTGTTTTCCTAAAGGGCTCTGGAGAATAGGTATCCACATGAAATACAGTCAAAGAAGCAGTTGAAACAGAGCTGGGAAATTTATTTTTTTGTTTAAAAGTGCCTTTACCATGAGGTATACAATTTTGATGAGACAAAACAAGTGAAGGTTTGGTGTAGAAGACATTTTGGTTGTATGGAGTTACACACACTGAGTTTCAGAATCTCAATTTCATGGCACAATCTAATAACAAAAAAACAAACAGACAATGAATCCAGAAATAATGTTTTACATGTTAAAAATCCTGTCATTTAAAAAGGGAGGATTTCATTCACAGTTGTGGTCCTATTTTGCATTTGCTCACATTCTAACAATCGCAAAGATGTGTGGCACCAAAACTACCCCATGACCCTCGAAAACCTGAAGCACAAATGCCTAAAACAGCCAAACAAAAACATCCCTGGTGAGGTTCTAAGCCTTTCGACATATTGCTTGTTATTCGGATGCATTTGTGGGAAAAAAATCTCTGACAATTAACAAAAGTAAACCCATACACACCTGGGACATCGCTAACTCGTGCCGTGTAAGGAGTGATATTGCACTGCTTTTTAACAAACATAAAAAGGTATTACACTGGTGCCAGACATCTGTCAGTACACCCAAGATACAGGCACCCACTGTGGGGTGGAGGTGGCATGCTCCATGGCCTCCTCCACACCTTTCACGCTTTCATCCACGTCGTTGTTGACAAGAACCACATCAAAGAAGTGTCTATATGTGGCCAAAATGGCGTCCGACTCTTTCTGGATCATCAGCAGGTTTTCCGTCTAGGAGGCAAGACACAGAGGATAAGCAGTTGCAGGCTGATTGACTGTGGCGTTTTAAAAGTACTCGAGTGTATTCAGAAAAGATTTAGCACCTGGGCAGCTGTGTTGGTCGGAGCGATGAACACCACGAGAGGTGCAAAGTCAGCAGTCCGCAAGACTTTCAAGGTCTGCGTTGAATTGTTAAAGAAATGAAAAGAAGAATTTCGTTAGATTGATACAACCCTTGTGCCTCACTAGGGACATTTTTAGTAATAAACTGTGTAGCCAAAATACAGACACTCAGACCCTTAAGGACAACAATGTCACCAATTGAATCGCACATTTTTATCCTGCAGCCATTACAGCATAAAATCATGTATTCCATTATATTAGGCTTTTAATCTAGAGCCCTGACTTCAAAATCATATATTGTTTATGTTGCTCATGTTTAACAAATACATGACGTTTTCCTGGTTTCCTGCAAATAAATAAATGCATTTAAATCAATGTTGTTGCTAATCATTGACATATCCCAGACTGCGAACATAATTTAATTAGTAATATACAGAAAATAATATGAATATATGCTTTAGGCAGTTTCTTATGAATTTATATTATAAGAAACATATACTTCAAATGTTCCACTCCCTGTTAACCTGCCAACAGCCACTCTGGGCTGCTACTCGGTTTGTGTAGATCAATGTCTCCATTTGAAATACCTTCAAAAAGCTCAAAGAGGCATAAAAAGCCACCTGTTGATTTTAGGTAATGTTAAAATAAAAGTACAATTTCCCTCAATAACCATTATTCCTTTCATGTCTTCAGAACGACCTGTGAACGCTAACCTGCGGTTCTATATCCAGCAAAGAGATTTGGCCTTGCTCGTGGATCTTCTGGATGGTTTCAATTTTGGTACCGAACATATTTCCCTGGAAGCTGCCGTACTCCAGAAGCTCATTTCCAGAGATGCACTTGGTCATGGCTTCATTGGAGATGAAATAATATTCCTGTCCATCCTCCTCCTCCTTACGTTGGGGTCTGGTGGTGTCTGTGGAGAAGGATTAAGGACTTAGCCAAAAGGACGATTGAGCAAACTTGGCTGATCTATTGAAAGGAAAAAAAACAAAAAGTCTACTTACGTGGTGCAGGGTAGGAAAACTTCTCGGGGTATTTAGTCAATAGTGCATTTTTGATATGGCTCCTTCCTACGCCAGGTGCACCTAAAAACAGCAGAATTGTTTATTCTCCAAAAACAGTTCAATCTGAGATTTGACATTTTGTTTTTCAAAATGTGTAATATGTTGAGAACATGTGTGTAAGTACAGATGAGGAGAAAATGTCTTAAAGAATTAGATACCACAATAAATAGTGCATCTGAGCTTACCAATAAGCACCAGTGTTTTCCTTTTGAAAGCAGGGAGCCGAACAACCTCCTCATAAGAAATCACATCCAGCTGGTCAAAAACTGCAACAAAAGGGATTTAGGTTTCGCTTCAGACAAACCCAAACTATAGTGCAAGTTAGCAACAAAAAGAAATCAAACATGATTCCAGTGACACACTCACTCGAGCTGTGTTTAGCCAGGTACTTGTCTTTGCACTTCTTTTTCTTTCCGAATGGGCTGCAGGACTGACTGCCCTCTCTGGCCTTGCTTTTACTTGCCACCCTCCTGCAGCGGGAAAAGAGATTTCATTTAGGATTGGAGAATATTTTTGCAAAGTTCAATGCTGATGCTGCACACAACATGGCAGTAATTCTAACATACAGTACCACTCAAAACTTTTGACCGGTACTGTATATAT
The DNA here is from genome assembly GCF_900634415.1 of Cottoperca gobio. NCBI lineage: Eukaryota > Metazoa > Chordata > Actinopteri > Perciformes > Bovichtidae > Cottoperca > Cottoperca gobio. Next base: position 12,750,471 of record NC_041368.1, read on the forward strand.
TTGAAATAAAATAATATTGAAAAGTAAACACTTAGACAGGCCGCACCACCACCGTCCAAAGTAATCATTGACAAATGTAATCATAACCATATATGAACTTGACATTATTATTACTACTGGTTTTAGTAATAGGGTGTACTGCATATATGCGTGTGGTTGCCATACCCCAGCAGAAGCAGCTGCCCGATTCTGCACAGCAGACTATAGGCCAGGTAGTTTTTTTCTTTAAATATTAGGACTTTATTTTCAGTGAATCACGTTTGTTCATCTTTATCTCGTAATATTACCACTTTCTTTCTCAAAATATTACAACTTCTCAGAGAACACAGCTATGTGGGACATGTTTTGAATGTGCAGAACGTTTTAAACATGAGCAGAAATATTGCTGAAAAAAACATGAGCTATTACAGTCCAGGGGTTTATAAACATATTAGAACGAATTAATGTATCATTGATGTGAATAGGTGGTGCTGAATTGTGTGTTTTCTTTTACATAAATAAAGAAATTTCCACCATAAATCAGTGCATAACAACTCATCAGAATGCAGAACTTAAGTGTTTGATGCTCAAATATTCCTAGGGGAGGACTACCCACAACCCCCTGCCTAATATGTGCCCCAACCGGCCACCCCCCCGGATGAAATTAAACCTCCGCCCTTGGCACATAATATTATGTAAATCTTGTATGTAAATGTCAAGGTAAGTGTGTCTTCATCCTGCAGGATTCTTCGTCAGATAGTATGACAGAGCTGTTTACCATTCCTGTAGCTCTGGGGAGGGGATGAGTCCAGCAAAGTCAGCAACGCTGCTCTCCACTCTGCCCTGCCACCAGTTGGGATCCTGCTTGTTGATAATCTGAATGATGTCACCAGTTTGAAACTTCAGACCTGCCTCTTTGCATGGGATGAGGTCATCTTTGGCCGGGTCATAGTCAAACTGGGCCCTCATGTACATCTGTAGATGAAGAGTGACGTTAACGCAAAGACAAGTACCGCTTTCTGTTTACAGCAGAGCTACCAACAACAAGAACACGGGGCACACTGCATTTGTTTCCAAACAAACTTCCCAACAGAGACATTGATAACATATGTTATGTCTGTTGATATTCACATGAACAGATCGATCGCATCAAGTCTACTGTCCAAAGCAAGAAACAACCGTAAAAAATCCCAAAGAACTAGAAACCCCGATCTCAGACTCTTTTGTCGTGCAGTTTCCACAGTTACCATTACTCTGGTTGTTCCCATACCTGAGGACATCTGCAGGAAGCTATTTTGTTGAGTTGCATATTAGCTAAATGCACTCAGTGCAGTGAATATCTAGGGCTTTTATTGTTATTGTTTATTTACGGTGGAAGCGAGGTTTATAGGGAACCAATTTAAACACAGATGGCTTCTAAGTAAGTGAGTAAACTCATGCAAAGCTTGAGATGAAATATTCGACATTTTGTTCTTCTTCAATCTTTAAGCCATAAAGAAGTGTCGAGCAAATGTTCAAAAATATCAACCTCAGCTCTACAGTGATTGCTCAATGTGTATTTCTCTATTTACCAATGCATCAATAGCTGTTAACGGCTTGCTGACAGCGAGCAAAATCCACCTATATTGTTGTAATGAGAGCTTAACATTATAAATCAGCAAATGTACCTGCACATGCATCTGAATTCTCAAGAATAAATATTAATATTAGGACTTTCAAACATACATTTAGATTCTGCAAATGTTAATTGGGAAATTCCCCCTCACACAGAATTTACACGTTCGTGACATGATCTTGGACAGCTCAATTCTTATTGTAAATACAAACCATTTTCTCGCAGGTCCAACAGGCGTGAGGTCTAAGTCAACAAATCATCAATTCTCATCCTGCAGCCGAGATGCAGAAAACATGTAAGAGAGTAAACTGAAGATGCATCTTTTCCCCCAATTGAGCAGCTGCATACAGCTCGTTCTTACTCTGAATTAGAATACTAACTCTCGCTGGGATTTGTAATATTCATTTTTAAGAGAGATCAGTTTATGTACAAATCTTTTGCCTAAACTGTCAAAGATCACAGCAGGAACACGTGTACATTCTCTGCAGGGTAAAGAATCACTATTGTTAGTAGAGTTCAGGAACATTTGTAGTTTCCCCAAAGTTACTCCAGTGGCAGCTGTACACAGACAACATTAGTACTATGATGTACTAAGAGTGGGGATACTAGAGTGGTCTGGGTCACCAAAAATGATGCTTTTTTGAGACTTAAAGAATGAAAAGCGTCTTAACTACGCCTACAGATACTGGACTATAAGCTTTTAAAGTAGACTGCCATCACTGACCACAGCAAAGTCGGAACCTAATGCAGTGAACATCACTGAATGCAGTGTATTTCTTCTTTGTAGTCATTCAATTCAAGCATTTTCAATTCTTACACATTGCCACAACCTATAGTTATATGTTGTTGAATCGAGCCGTGAGCCATCGTTAATGCAAAGGAAGCATACGAATGGCGGCCGGAGAGAATGTGATGTGGCCAGTCGATGGCAGGATGAAACGCACTACCAAAGTGGTTGAAAACAAAGTAGCAAAGCTAATGTGAGAGATGTTCTTTGAATTTAAACTCAGTTTTATAGTCACCTGGGTTGTTCATTGACTAACAGAAGATTCACCTAACAAAGAACAAAATCTTTTTAAAAGAGTAAGTTGTAGAGGGAAAGAAATGCAATCAAGTTCATCTGTGTAGATTACAATGCACCACTAGAAGTTACCATTGGCTCTGAGTGTAGAGATCATTTGGTTTACTCATGCAAATGTAAAAGGAGTGCGGAGAGAACAAAAATTAAAACGCAGAATTCACCACAATACCACGGCTGAGAGCATATTGTGCCGGCTGTTTTATTACCTCACAGGCTCGGGATCGGCTCTGCACGTTGGGAACGATCTTCATTGTGACTACTCCGTTGGTTTCTTTCTGCGTGTAAAGATGACACAGTTTTACACATGTCTAGTTGTATAAGTACAATACTTTCATAAAGATTTGCATTGTCGTTAAGTGTCGAAGTTAGAAAAGGTATCAACGTACTAGGATCTTTTGGAGCTGATCCACAGTTTGGTTTGTCACACTTTTCCCGTTGATTTCTGCTATTTCGTCCCCTTCGTGTAAGGACCCTGGAGAGAGAGAAGACACGAATAAAGTGAGGTAAGTCCAAATATGCTCTTCTGTGTTCCAGCTCAGTGTTTGTGTAGGAATGAGTCCTACAGCCTGGAAATAGAGTAACTTATAGTTACCTCGTCCCAAAGTCAATGGGTTTTTGGTAAAATGCCTGAAATAAGGTCTGTGGTTAACACAAGCATAAGAGAGTCAAACATCTCAAAGCCTACCAGCATCATGTAAAACAAAAGAATTAAGTATGTCATAAGTTAGAAATATTTTAACATGAAAAGCAATAAACACTGCAGCAGCACCAACATGTCTCCAATCTTTATTATTCAATGCTTTTCTTTTCTACATCAGTTTTAGACTCTACCGATGCTAATACTAAGATAGATTTGCTGTGACAGGGATAGACTATTCACCTTTTGGGAAGATAACTTTCTTTCAAACTCTCTCACACACACACACACACACACACACACACACACACACACACACACACACACACACACACACACACACACACACACACACACGTGATCTATTTACCTTGTCTGTGAATCATACCCCCGTGCAATATTCTGGCCACAGTGCACCTTTGTTTGTTGTTCAGCTTCAGAGTGACACCCTGCAGACAAAGACCACAGTCAACAAGGACGCATCAGCAACACAAATATACGCGTGTGTGTGTGCGTGTGTGTGTGTGTGTGTGTGTGTGTGTGTGTGTGTGTGTGTGTGTGTGTGTGTGTGTGTGTGTGTGTGTGTGGAGGCAGAGAGTGTACCATTGGCTCTGAAGGATTCTTTTCAAATTCCACTTCTCTCATCCTGGTCAGTTCTGTGCCATTCATGTGTCCAGCGCTACCGTTGGTGTAAACCTCCGCTCCCTTATTCTCATAGGTTTGCATAGCGGCCTGTTAAAACAAAAAAAGATAGAATATTTGTTTAATGTTTGTCAAATGAAATGGTAACTCCTTTGCTCAAAATTAAAAGAAAAACATAGTTCAAACCTTCCTTTATGACACTGGTGTTTCCCATAACTGTATGTGTGCCAACAGCCCTGTTTCATTTGCAGTTTCAACATATGTTCGAGGTTGAAAATTAACCCGGTGTTATAACCCCTCATTAGCCACGCCCTGTGATCTGGTCCACCTGGTCCATGTGGTCATGGATACCACCAGTCTGATCAGGTGATCGCATCTAAGAGTAGCATGCGTGTAAAGAAGCTTAATTCTTCTTGGACAATGTTACAAATGATAGTGTTTGAATTCTTATTCAAAGTTTGGTGTAGAAATCTAAGACTGACTTCATACTGTGATTTTACTCTTAAATGTACCCAAATACGAGTCCAAAGCAGGAAATCCCTATCCCCAGAAAATGTCCATGCTATTCTATAGTGAGCAACAAAGATGGCCTCTTGTCCAGATCACCGTCACAGAAGACATCCACATATTTATAAAGCTTTATGAGAAAGAGCTCCTCTGACGAATTAAGACAATGCAATAACTAAGGAATAACATTTAATGTATAAGATAATGATCCCTGGGGAGTAACCTGGCATTCTGTGGATGTAGCACTCGTGTATAACATAGAACAATGAATGCACAATATCAAGAAGTATATGAATTGGTCACTAAACTGGCGTCAGAGACACGACTTCCTGCATCAGCACAAATTTTCTGCCTGGAAATGACACATCAGCACTGCTTCAGCAAAAAAAATAAAACAGTAACCGGCTATCTTTCAGCCCTACAATAAACCAATAAATATCATTATCGTCTTCCCCTTCCTCCTCGCCTATAACCTCAGCCCTAGAATACTGTAACAGCAGTATAGTGTGTTACACAGGCAGGAATCTTTACTGAATGTATATTTCTCAACATGCTTTTTCTTTGTAACATTATTATATTTACTATAACATATACATACCTACAAATTGTTTAGTAATCAATGTTTGACTGAATGCAGGACATGAAAGCCAAGCAGTTGTTTTTCTGTGCAACATGATAGTTATTTACCAGGCTCGTGCCAAGAGGGAGTATTTGGGTGGAGTCCCATGGCCGATAAAATTACATCCTCTGAGGAAAGGAATATTTACAGCAATCTGGCTGCAGACACAATCACCACATGTAAATATATCCTGAAACAATGTACACAGATTGTTCTGTTTATTTCTGTGCTCCAAAAGGTGTCTCACTTGTTTTTTCTATAACAAAACTCTATGTTCAGTTTAGAGTTGCTCTAAAGACAATGGGAAAGTCTTTTTGTGGAACCACATATTTGTGATCTTATGACGTAAATAAACTATTACTAAAAAGTACCATAAATTGTATAGTATAATGACATTTATAGTTTTTTCCCCAATATAAAGAAACTATTTTAATTATTATTATTATTATTATTATTATTGTATGGCATAACTGTTAAATATGAAGCACATTTCCGCCAGTAAAAGACAATTTAGCCTATCGATGGAAAATACAAATAAAACACACCCTGTAAGTCATTATGAGGAAAAACTTGGTATCTTAACATAAGGGCAAACTGTCTTAGAATAATACTGAGTCACTTTGAGAAAGTTTCTCATTGTTTTGCGATGCTAATCCATCTTTCTTTTTCATTTTTCATCACATTGGCTTCCATAGATAAACCTATATCCACAAATATTGGATAGTTTTGCTGACTAAGCCTAAAACTTAAAGCTTTAGCACAAAACAACAGAGCCTATCTGAAAAGAAGTAACATATTGCTCACATAGAGAAGACAATAGAGGATTGTATGCTAAAATATTCACATGATTAGATTTAAATGGGCACTGAAAGGTATTTTTTATTAAATGCGTCTCTTCCGAATTTTTACAATGAGCTCCATCAGCTCCATCACTCACACTATCAGAGTATAAAGAGATACATGATTGGAAAGGTATTCATCTGCTTTGTCACAATGTGCTGTCCAAAAAGCAAATAAGTATTTATCTCTTGAAGGAACACAATGGGAGATCAATATTTGACCTATAGGGTTTGTTTGAATAGATTACACAGAAATAGCTGAGAAGGCGGTTGAAAGCCAGTCCTGAACGAAAACACGCAGTCAGGTGAGACGTAGAATGGGATGGAGGACTGAGGACTGGCTTGTGTCAACTTGTTTGGCTCTTAAAATTACAGCAAAAAGTGTGGCTAAAATATCAAGTTGTGTAGTTGTCCTTGTGTTGAAATGCATGAATGTGTATGTAAGTGAAGTGTAAGGCAGAACAACACTGCTGAGCTGGAACATGTAAAGAACAGTAAAGGCCGCCTCACTTTACTTATTTTCATTATCAAGGTCAAGTTAAAAACTCTATCATCCAGCAGGGGTAGCGACTCCACTGGTTGCAAAAAGAAATCAGATTACATAGAAGTCTATGAGAAAATGACCCCACTTCTCACTTGATTTATTACCTCAGTAAACATTTTAAACATGAGTTTATGGTCTTAAACGCTAGTTTCAAGTCTTCTTCAATACAGCGTTATGTTCTTTTTGTAAATTAAGGTCCCATTTAGGACTGAAAGAGAAGATAAAGTAGGGTATGCTTTAGGGCTTGGCTACCTTGTGATCGACAGGTCGCTGCCACAATGTTTTCTAGTCATACTTTAATCCTTTCACAGTGAATTTCTAGTTCATGAAAGTTAATTGTGGCATTTCAGTCGCCTAAAATGTCTTGATCAGCGTTCAGTTATACTTAGCTCCACCCTCTCGTGTCACTTTAGTTGGGTGTGCGAGAGTGATCTTTAATGTATTCTACATGATGGTACAAGTTACCTTGGTCATCTGTAAACTTGTATCGCTTTATTTGTCTTCTTGGAAAGAGGACCAGAATGGAAATAAGTTATTTTTATCCTTGACATTTTCAAAGGATAGATATTCGTCACAGGAAATGAAACGTTGAAATGTTATTTTTTCATCAAAATAAATGATAATCAGATGTCATGTAAAATACACACTGTGAGATTAGGAACCATGTGACCCAACTTAAAGACACTGATTTCACAAACTGGCAATGAGCAGACGAACACGTTGGCAAGATTGTAACTCAAGGCTATTGAACTGCAAACTGCTGATGTAGAGAAAGGAGTTTCCTCCCTTCACCCTTTCCCTCAGTGGCTCAGTGCTGACACTTCAAATTCTGAGAAGAGGTTTAGGACAAAGAGTTCCCTCTGAAGGACTGGCTGCCAAGTCTAGGCCTGGAGGTCATCAAGGGTTGAAGTTTCCAAATCATGAAAACGGTTTGTGGTCACACATATCAGGTTTTGCCTAGCTTAAACGCAAAGTCAATGATTTCATAACATAATCCGGCCTCAACTTGAAAACAAGTGTATGTCTAAAATACCAACCTGGTACAATATGATGTAGTAAACAACATGCCTCGCCTCAGCTCAGCTGACAGTTGACACTAAATCAGTAGCAGCAGCACTTGTAGCTGAAGGCAAAGTTACACAGCAGCACTAATATAAACATTTACTTTGTTACCCATCCATCTATCTATCTTCTTTAATATTGCATAACATTGTATCCTGATCACATCTAGATATAGCTACGTTTCCCCAATTCGTCATATGATTCCCATGTAGTTTTGGGGCGATTGCAGAAGTGAAATTGCCAATGTAACGTCTACTGGGATAAAACTATGGCTGACTGAGCAATAATGAGCAATGCAGTGGTTTCTGACCTGCTGATTTGAGAAGAATGATCTACATACTGTAGCACTTTGGTAAAAGATCAACGCATCCACTCGCTGTGTTATGATTAAAACACGACTGCGTCTATTTTTAGGGATCTTGTCAAGAAACAAACAACGATCAAGTGCCCCATATCTGTTTCCCGGAAGCAAATATCAAGATCTAGGGGTATGAAAATAAAAAAGGTAAAAACAATACCCTACCTTGTCAGACTTTGGTTTATTTTGAAGCAGCTGCTCCAGGTACAGGTCGGAGAGGGCTGTCCGGACGCTGTTCACCGACTCCAGTATGACAGCGGGTTCGTTTTTATTGGATTTTAACGTCATCGTTCCGTTAGCTAGAAAAGAACACCCTGTGAACCCGACGTGCCCCCACTCAAGGTCCGCAAAGGGGCTGGCCACAAGACGTTACGAGAGAGGAGCGTCTTGATAAGGAGCCCTGACAGTGTGATAAGTCACTCTATGAGATAAAAGTCCAAGGTTTTGTTCAGCAGCAGCTGAGGTGCCTGAGATATGTGCTGCTGAGAGGACACCGCTGACAAAGCAAGTAAACATGCAACTGACTGCTGCTCAGAGGGGCAGGCTTATGGTGGCTTCAGGTGCACCCTGTAAACTCCAAAATCCCACTACTCGAGTTGTTCACGTTGCCATGCATGATTAGGTAATGCATGTCAATTTGTCGTTTTCGTCTTAGACGACTAAGATCCCTTTAGTCGATTATTATTGTTTTTAAATGCGAAATAACTTGTTTTATAAGTAATATATGAAGTACATATTTGGTAAACACAATATTTAAAGTAGTGCTTTTGCATGATTGTGGAAAAACTCAGTTCTTCAGATCTGTAGATTAAATCAACTAATTGATTATTCGGAAAACAATGATTTCGAAGATGGGTGTGGTCTGAGCAAAGGTGCAAGAGGTAGGGGGGGAGGAAGTGGGAAAGAGGAATATGCCCCCCCCAATTTACCCTGGCCCGACTTGGCATCCCAGCTGGTGTGATCCCATCTCAAGATGATCTCTAGTTGTGCTTGTTTTTAGCTTTATGTATATTTATGTGTATGTAGGCCTACATTAGGAACAACAAAACTGGAGTCAAATTCCTTGAATGTGTACACACTTACTTGGCTATTAAAACCGATTCAGATGTTCTTAATTGGAGATGCCTTCATTTCTGTGTCTTGATTTCCCATTTAATACTTTATATTTATATATACAGTACGTAAGACAGTTAACTGTAGTCTTATAAACATTAGAAGCAAACGTATACATTGCAGTTTGGTTTCCTTGCTCTGTTATAGTCTTTTTATTATTATTTTTACTGCTATTTCAAATTTTACAATTTTTATTTTAAAATCTGCTCCAACTAACTTAACTTTTAATTTATCTGATTTACATACATGGGTGGGAGTCGACAGTGAATAATAGTAGCATACAATAATTATAGATAACGTCACATTCTGATCTAACTTCTCAGTTTGTTGATACCCAATTCAAACATTCAAATTTCCGACAGTACATGAATGTGGCATTACCGCAGCGTGCTCAGCAGGGCTGCACTATCAGGCTAAAAGGAAGCAAAAATAACGGAGTCATCCCAACAGCTGGATTGCAGAGATGCCCATTATAAAACAAAGCGCCAGGCTGCCGTTCGTATGTCTGGGTGCTCTTAACTATCACTAACGGGAGAGCAATCCGATCACGTGATTTATTTATACACGAGTGAGTCGGGTAGACACCCTTGAACTAAATGGCAAAGGCAGTCTCTATAATATCAGCTCTGGGGCCCATAACATACAGTATTGTGTCTTCCCATGTATGTTTACTAATATCTACAAATGCAAAATAAAAAAAACATTCATGCACTTTGACGATAAGGCCTGAAGGGTTGGGTCATATTACTTTGAAATGTAATCAGTTACTGAATAGAAATGAGTGCGTGTCAATTTTTGTAATATGAAACGTAATCTATTGTTTTACAAAAAAAAGGTAATCTCACTTGAATACCTTTGGATTACTTTTGGATTACTTCAATATCAAACATTGAATATATTGCACTTTATTTAAAAATAATGGACGCAGCCACAACATTGTTTAGTTTCATAAATATTATTATCATTTTAAGTTTTACAAATGTTATTATCCTTTCAAAACAGTACTGGCACAAACTTAAGGTGTAGGCCTACTGTGTATTCCACAACATGTGGGATGTTGTTTTTGTTGCTGTTGTTTTTTAATCAAAGGCCACATGGAGCACTTACTGCAGAAGTATGTCTACCATTTTCAATGTAAATAAAAAGGAATAAAAACTCCATTATCCATATATCATCTTTAAAAACAAGAACAAACACTAGTAAAGTCACCATTAACAAACCTGGCAACCTAAGAGGAAAACGTTTCATCTTTTTTTTTAATTGCCATATTTTAAAGACAAAATCAAAAATGTAATCAACTCATCCTTGACAATGTAACTTTAATCTGATTACACATTCTTTCTAAAGTAATGTTATCATAGTTACTTCTTTATTGTAATCTGATTGCACAATCCTGACTACATGTAATCCGCTACTGCCCAACCTTGGTGTTAGTAGATACGTATTTAAATAAAAAAAATATATTTTTTATATACCCCAGTGTGCAGTAGGGCCATGGTTATTCTGCACAGAGAGCTGAGCCCCTGCTCTTCATTGTGAAGCACACCCAAACAGACTGGCTAAGTGGGAAGAAGGGAAGAGTTTTTCAGTTAGGTGATGAGAGTGATAAGCAGCCAATTTCCGGAATGCACTCCAGAGGGAGCCAACATGCAGGTTTGTATCACCGATAACATGGCCGTGCCTGCTACCGTGCCTAACTCCTCATGAATATGCTTTGCAATCTTTTAGTTTCACTCCTGCCTCTCATTCAAATAGCCTTCAGGTTGTCATAGTAGAAAAGGCCTTTCATGCTGCAGGGTGAGCAGTACACGCTACGTCTGTCACAGTCTCACCTCATTCACCCTCTAACTACTCGCTTTTATCAGTGTCATGTTGTATTCCTTACGTGTCTAGTCATGTCACATCCAGTTACTTGCCTTCTTCCCACTTATTCCCCACCTCTCATGAGACACTAAATGACTGCAAAGAGACACAAAATGACCACAAACAGACAGAAAACCTCAGAGAGATGCGTAACAAGACGCAAAATTACCACAAAAGAGACACAAACAACAACAAAGACAGGCTAAACAACTATAAAGTCTTTCTGTCTTGCTGCTAGGAGAGGTGGTAGAGTATTTTGCGTGTCTGTGCTCAGGCCCCATTGTCTCATAATCCCATAAACCTATGTGTTAAGTCTCTTGTCAGAGGGTGGCATTGTAGGTGGCTTCCACCCCCTGGCTGAACAATTCCCTGCAGTCCTCTGATCACTCACCTGCCTGCACACCTGTCACCTCTACTCAACTAGACTCACACAGTTAGTTTAAGGGACTTGCCTGTCCCCTTCTTTGCTGCTAATAGAAGCTTTCAGATTAGACCAAAAGACCGGTTTATTCTCTTTGTCCGTTGAATCTAATCAAAAGCACAGGCCTACATTCCTGCTGTGCACTCAGATGTTATGACTTATCTTGGTTGATTCCACCTCCTCACTAGATTGTGTGGACATGTAGCCTACACTTGAATTATATTGCAATATACTGACAGGTGCTTCTATTTTGTTTTTTTCGAGCGTAGGCTTAATAACACAAACACTTCTCAGTATAATGGAATACAGTTCAACAACACTACAAACTACAGCCTCCAAAATTGAAGTCTTTCTGTTTTTGTAATTTTTTTATTGAAAAAACATTCAATTATACACACATTGCAGACCTGTACTCAACACAATGGTACAGATACAAGAATATGATAAAAGAAAATACAATGAAAATTGTATTTGGATAGTCAATAATATAAAATTCTAAAAGGAAAAAAAACATGTTTTTCTTTAAAGGGTTTATTGTGCAGTTTGGCAGTTTTATTACTTTATTAAAACACTTTTAAAAAGTGTTTATAAGATTGAACATTTCTGTAAATTCATGTAAAAGTCCAGGGAAATTGAGCAGAAACTTCTGTTAATGTATGTACAATTTGATATTATGATTAGTTTTACACAATAAATATTCTTACATTTTTTTGTCACATCCAAAGGGCACCTGTCTTATTCAAGACAGTATGGATCACTACAACAAAAACAACCGAGCAAACAACAACAATAAACAAAAGGAAATTAATAATAATGAAATAAAAACACAAGTTGTCAATCAGGAATTAGATACATAGATATTTATAAAGATACAGGTCATTTTGAATCTTTTTTAGATATGCAGCAAATGTATATATATATATATATATATATATATATATATATATATATATATATATATATATATATATATATATATATATATTACCAAAATAATTAAATTATTATTCACAAACTCTGTTTTCTTATCCTTTATTTGTAGACCAAACTTTATATTTTTATATTTTATATTTTTCTCCATTTATTCTTTGTAAAAAAAAAAAATTAAAAACACTTTATTAATAGGCCTATGCATCTCCATAAATGGATCACGTGTAAGGTAAAGTTATGATTGTATATAAGATGACAAAAAGCAGATAGCTTAATAGGTAGTTTAGAAATATCAAAGTCATTCTACAACCAACACACACCAACATACGGGTATTAAGTTCAAAGGAACTGCGCATGTGCCTAACTACTTCACCACAACAATACCGTTTTAGTACCTAGTTACTGTACAAACTGTATAAATTGCAAGAGACATATCGCGTGTGTAGCAGGTGTGCGCGGCGGCTTTTCGTGAAAGAAGGGGGTTTATCGTTTTACGTTTTGGGGTTTAATTCCAATTTTATTCATCACACATTTGTGTTTACGGTGTCGGACATGTTAACTAAGTTATTGCACAATGCGTTGAAACAAGCTCAACTGCTGTCAGGAGTCAGAAACACACTGTCACTATGGAGTCACAAGACGTCGGTCCGCGCGTGTGCTGCACGTTCAGCAACCTTTCAGTCACTCGAAGATGGTCTCGGTGAGTTGAATTACATTGTAACACAATTAATACATATGTGTGAGGCAAAACTCACTATTAACCATCATCATGCTTATATGAATTCACCAGAGCTCAACTATGGAGGTGCGCCGATGCGTTTTAACTACGTGTGGCTGCGGGATCACTGCCGCTCAGCCTCTTCATACAACTCCAGCACCAACCAGAGAAACCTGGACACTGCGAGTATAGACCTCACCATCCGCCCTGACATTACAACTGTGGAAGATGGCCATTTGATACTCACGTGTAAGTCTAAACATATAAACAAACAAAAGGCTAAACTAAAGTGTTTTAATGTACTTTCAAGTCATATGACACTGTCTGCACCTCATGCTAAATACATGCATTATTTGGGCAATCGATATCGTGATACGAGACCAGTTCGTAATGTGGCTTAAGAGTTGGGGGCAACAGGGGCCAGTGCCCCTGTAACACTGAGCCTGGACCCACCTGTGGACCCCCTCCGAACGAATATTGTTCAATATACAAAAGGTTCTGATTTTTTGCGACGGTCCAGGCAGGGCCGGAACTTTATTTTGATGGGTACACCATGCGGTCAATCACACGCGGGGGCAGACGCTCCAAAGACAAATGAAGTCATTGACGATTGTTCATGCTGGTGAACATCGCTTTTTCCGCCGTGTGCAATGATAAAATCTGAATGGCACACTTTACAAAAAGCACGAGTTTGCCCGACTCTGCTTTTTATTAAATAAGGGAAGGTCTCCTCCCATTTGGCCAGGTACTTGCATAAAGTTTTAACTTTGTTGGCAGGTACAACTGCGTGTCTATCCATCTCCCGTTCACTGTTCACTGTGACTCTCATCCATAGTGTTTCGTCTTCTTCTGTGTTATTGTTCCTGTTTTCTTCTTATGCGTGTTTACTGGCGGATAACGTTTTTCAGCTAAAGTTAAACAATACTGCCACCTGCTCTACCGGAGGCCACTTTACCACTGCACACTTTTTTAAATTAGGCCTATTTTTTTTTTGAAAGGTTAAAAATACGGGATAATTACGGGGAAATATTTAAACGGGAGGACAGCGGGATATAAGGAAAAATACGGGATAATCCCGGGAAAAACGGGAGGGTTGACAGGTATGGTGTAGTGGTACAGGCCAGGTACACGCAGAGCGACAGAAAGACAGAGAGACGGAGCCGGATTTAAATGCAAGCGAGTCGGGAGAAAGTGAAGAAATGAAGCACTGCACTAAAGACTTTTATCTAAGTGTCATAATGTTAAGACTTTGGCCTTTATTTATTTGATTTGTTTGCTGTGGTTCATGTGTTAAGTTGTTCATTTAAAGGTTTGATTAAATGTTAAACAATAGTAACTGTATTATTTTTTGTAACGAAAGAAAATGCATAAAAATAAGGCTTTTATGAAAGCACTGAATAAAAAATTGCCAACACACAAACCATTTATAATTGCTAAATTAGGCTAAAGTATAAGGCTCCGAGTGATACTAAATGAAGAGCCATTTGGGAGCCTAAGAGCCAAAAGAGCTGAATCTCCCATCACTAGAATGAATGGTCTGACTCGTTACTATGGGAACCTAAATAAAAACCTAAATAAAAACATGCATGCCATGATTGATTACTGGAGATATGCTGTAATCAGTCAGGAACATACCAATCATGGTATTGTTTTTGTTGTGCGCGATTATTTATACTTAACTAAAAATATTGAAGGCTTGAATACTGCTTCGTCTCTTTTGTCCCGGGTTGAAAGTACCCCTCTGACAAAACACTTGGCCCCAGCCAGGCCCCCCTAGTGATATTGGTCTAGAACCGCCACTGATCCACATTTGTGATGATTATTTATCAAAAATCTCGCTGTGTGTATATTTTGTGAAAGCATCAATAGTCAACCCTACAATATCGTCACACTATCGATATTAAGGTACATGGTCAAAAATAATGTGATATTTGATTTTCCCCATATCGCACAGCCCTATTCCATTGTAATGACACTAATAAAGTCAGTACTCTCAGTCAGAGATCCAAGGTCCACTGCACTGTGTAGCAGTACTGGTTGGTTTGTGGGTCTCTGGGTAAACAATGTAACTGTGCATTGTATAGGGAAAACACATTTGTAACAGTTGATCTAACCATGCATTTAGAACAAATAGTTTTGAATGTTACTACAACATTGTTATGCTCCATTGCATCTCTGAGAGGAGTTGACTGGGAAATCACAAAGTTACAACACAAGCACCAAGAAATTAAACTATAAAAGACAAATGATTTACAGCATGTAACCTTAGGTTAGTCAATTACTCTAGGAATTGTCTCTCGGATAATTCAGTCACATACAACACTTTAAGGGATAGTTCTGATGTTTTGACGTGGGGTTGCATGAGTTAGTTATCCATAGTCAAGGTATTACCTAAAGTAAATTATAGTCGGCACGCCCCTAGTTTGGAGAAGCAGACAGGAGTACCGGCATGGAAGATAGGCAATGTACTGCTGTGGGTGGTCAGCAGTAAAATGTATTTTAGCAACCTTAAAAAATCAATACAAGTTTTTGCTATCATTTGAATATTTTCACCGCTTTACCTTGGGGAACTGAAAGCAGTTATCGAAGTAATCTTCAAGCCAACAGTCATTTTACCTCGCAGAACACGAGGGGTTGCTGGTCTACTGCTGCCTCGATCGGTAAGTTTGTTTGTGTTATTGTGTGATTTTGATGTTTTACAGGGTTAGTTCACCAAAGTCACACAATAACACAAACAAACTTACCGATCGAGGCAGCAAGCAATCCGAACTATCCCTTTGAAAGGGACGATACAGCTTTAAAGAGTCAAACATTAGAGCACATTATCATCACACGTGACATGAAGTTCTCTTCACATGCAAAGGTGAAGTGGCCTTTTCCCTCTGTGATGGGGGTGTTTTATTGTGTAAAGAGTAATAATAAATCTTGATATATTTTATTAAATAGATTATTCGGTAATCTGTATTTTTGCTGCTTCCAGCATCTCAAACATGGAAATGTCCTGCTTTTCTCTGTTTTATCATCTTTGGGTTTTAGACTAACAAAACAAGAAATTTAAAGAAATCACCTGGACTCTGAGAAATTGGGACGGACATTTTTCGCTATTTTCTGACATTTTATAGACCAAACAATTAATCTAGAAAATAATCGGCAGATAATTTGATAATGAAAATAGTCAGTAGTTGCAGCTCTAATGTACAAGGACACATTAAAGGTACTGGTATTTGGACACAATGTAACATAAATGTAAAAGTCATAGTTTCCAACTTAAATCCAAACTAGCCTGAGCCATTCTTCCTCCTGTTCCCATCCCCGATCACAAAGGGGAAAATAAGCCATGAGGGATTTATTTGCCTCATTTTAGAGTAAGAGGAATAAACAGTTCTGTATCAGCCAAGTGTGGAAAAGGAAACAGGAAGGCCTCCAACGATAATTACGTAAATATCGACTTATTGTACAATATATGGATATAAGAATGTCGCCAACATGATGCCAGAATAAACTGCAGGGTTTTTCCTATCATTATAAAACTTGGGCATTGTGCAGACATTGCACATTTTTGTTAACAGAGCTTGAGAATCCATTTCATTTATTGTTTTGGTTGTGTAGTTTTATTTTATTTATGTTTTATTTATTTAGGATATTTTAATATTGTTTTCACATTGCAATTTCAATGTCTGTATATCCTTAAACATTTGAATGGGTGTACTTGCATTATTGTGCTATTATACTGGCATACGATGGTCTTAGAATGGCAATAATATCATCTATCGCAATTATTTCGTGACAGGCCAATATGGAAAGGGAGATACCATCACTATAAGCTTTTAATACCATAGCAGTGCAGTCAGAGTCTGGCAGCTTGGAGATGCCCATGCTCTCTCGCTTTGGGCGTCTGTCTGGCTTATGCCACTCAGGGTTGTCCTAAAAACTGAATGATGCCTCCCTGTGGGCTGCTGGGCTGTTACACAAGAGTGGCACTGAATCTTACACAAACTGACAAATAGGGACCTGTCAGCCTTAAGACAGTTGATGATGCACATTCTCCTGTGGGAACACTGGCATATACACAGTGTAGTGCTGCATATTCAAGGTCAACTCAGTCTGGGTTTCTATCCTATCCATCAACATTGGCCCTCACAGACTTGGTTTGCTAAATTCTCAATGGCCCTTATGGATACTCATGTTGCTCGTAGATCAGATCTATTTGCTGTATGCTTACAGTACTGTGGATGGCAAGCGTTTATGAGCTATTCTGTAATCTTATATGACCTGATTTACTGCAGGTACAGAGGTTATTCTGAGTTTTTCCATTTATGTTTCTGTTCATGAACATGACACACACTTGACACAAGGACTCATTTATTATTATGAAGTAAATGTTGATTGCACAACGTAATATTACAAACATCAGCGTATAGATTGGTTACCTATAAAAGCCCTAAAGATTACAATCGGCATTCATTCAAAGGGCAAATAACTCTGCTGTAGTCTCAGGTAGTTATCCACTCCAGCTCAGATTGGCAGTAATGGAAACACGACACCCAGGTGGACATGCTAATGCCCCTTTTCCAGTGGAAGGCTTTGTGACGTGAATATATAATATATCTAATTGAATATATAATAAATAAGATCAACAAGGATTTGCACAATTATTATAATTGATAGTATATAAAGCATTGAATTAATGTGCTCTCCTCAAAGCCACCAGACTCCATTGACAGAAACAGTAATTTTGGAACTTTCACTGTTCCAACAATCATAAAGAATTTAAAAGAGAGACAAAATAAGTAACAGATATAAAAAAATAGTAACCACCATAACCTTTTCACTGGCCTCCACCGTTGTTTATTATCCATGCTTCCGGTGCCAAAAACAGGAAAAGGCATGCTCTTCTACTGGCAATGGGAAAGGAGTCTATTGCCTATTTTTAGCAGGTTATCCCGTGTTAACAAAAACCTGCATATACGCGCTAATTTTGGTGGAAAAACGCTTTCACTATGCAATTCTGTCTGCCACCAGGTATGATCTCCTGGCAAAATGAAGGCTCGATGTATGGCACAAAGCCTTGAAAAACTAAATGCAGTGTGTCCGGTGCAGTGCTGCCAACTTGTTTTCAATGAAAGTAACTAGCACTAGCACCAAAGCCGCTTAAAGTCGTCAGATGACGTCATAATCATCATTTGCATATTGGCAACGTCATCAATCACGCAATCATTTGAATAAAGCTTAGTTGTGTCGGTTGTAGTGAGGGAGAGACTGCTTGTGCAGGGCGCAAGAAGAGAGACCCTAAACTGTTACAATATAATATATTTAAGTATCTTTTCCCTTGATGTTCTCAATAAGTCCAAACATGTGTCGCTAGTAGTAGGCTAGGTAAAATGATAGCACTTGGAATCCCTAGGAGGGGGACATTTGAAAAGTTGTCTCTTGCCACCTTTCATAAATAATTGATTAAGATAATTCTAAATCAGGTCATGCATAATATTTAACGTCATTTTAATTGTACCTAATATTTTTCATTTCTGTATCCCAGGGCCTGGAGGTCACGTGTCAAAGTACAGCCTTAGCTGGCTAGCTGAGAACAGCTATGAAGGAAAGAAGCAGAGCACCATCCAGCCACGCATCTTTTGGAATTCAGACATCTATAAAAATGCAAATATACCCTCTGCCAAATGGGACACGTTTATGAGCTGTGATGACGAAGTAAAGAAGTTTCTTCAAAACTATCTTCTGTATGGGATCGCTTTTGTAGATGATGTCCCAGCTACGGTCGAGGCCACAGAGGCAGTCACCCAGAGAGTCAGTCTTATCAGGTAACAGGTGCCTCTTCATGTAACTATTCTGCATTAGCAATTTACTTTCAATGGCAATATTCACGGGCAGCGCAGAGGATGTTTGGCTCTGTCCACTACTTCCTAATCCACTTGTGTTTTTTGTGTTACTGATCCACAAGGGAGACTACCTATGGAAGAATGTGGTGTTTTACTTCAGATTTATCCAGAGGAGATACTGCCTATAGCCAGCTGGGCCTGGACCGTCACACTGACACCTCTTACTTCCATGAACCATGTGGGTAGGTGCTGCAGAGATCAACTGATATGAGATTTAAAAAACAACGGCAACACAAAGGAACTGAGCAGAATGCATTGTGTTTGTGAAGCATTGAAACAGCTGACAGACCTCAATACAATAGTTTCCTTTTTAATATATCTTCAAATGAATCTCAGGAAAAGTTGAGTTTTCTAACTTGTCACCGCTGATTGCTGTTGCAGAATCCAGGTGTTCCACTGCCTTAAGCATGAGGGAACTGGGGGAAGGAACTTACTTGTGGATGGGTTCTACGCCGCTGAAACAGTACGGCAGCAATCTCCTGAAAACTTTGAGCTGCTTGCACGTTCACCCATTAGGCACGAGTACATTGAAAGCTCTGACAACCACCAAAACCACATGACAGGCTTCGGCCCCTTGATCAACGTCTATCCTTGGAACAATGAAATGTACCTGATCCGGTATGTCAGCGCATTAATTTGATGTCATTTTACCTACAGTATGTCTGTGTAGTAGTGAATTCAAATGTTAGGATTTTAAAGCGTCTCGCTACTTAGTTATAATATTTGGTTGAGAAACTTTACAGATCCTCAGTAGTAAGAATAGTTTATTTCTTTTTAAAGGAATATTCTGTATGTTTTAAATACCAGATTTTATTGTTTTTCCAACAGATACAACAACTATGACAGATCAGTGATTAACACAATTCCCCATGACCTTGTTCAGCCATGGTACGTGGCACATCGAGAGTTGACAAAAGAACTTAGGCGGCCAGAGAACGAGCTGTGGGTGAAACTGACTCCAGGGAAAGTAAGGAAGTTAAGCTGTTACCTCTTATGAACGAACACCGCGGCCACATAGCCGGTTTGTAATTTGGTCATAAACAACAGAGCCTCTTGCTGTTCCTTGAATTTGTGGGACTATTTTGACGATAGAAGTTCCTGAATTTTGTTGTCTCTCCAGTTATACATTATCGTTTCAAGGATTTCAATGAATTAATGTACAGCTTCAGATAATTGAAAAACAGAAAGGCACAAATGTAAGTGTGATTCAGTGTAACCTAAGGATTTTATCCTCTTTTTTTCTTGAGGTCATTTTCATAGACAACTGGCGTGTCATGCATGGGAGGGAGTCTTTCACCGGCCTGAGGCAGCTCTGCGGATGCTATCTGACCAGAGACGACGTCCTCAGCTCTGCACGCTGCTTCGGTCTGCATGCCTGATCATAGACATTCACCTTGGTGCCTTATCGTTTTGACTATGTTGTAGTAAAGATGAAACAGCTCGCTGCTGAGGTACAGAGATGGAGAAAGTGATTCAAATATTCCTAATAACACCACGAAGTCAGGATTCAAATAAAATAAAAGGGTTTAATCTATATTCTTGCAAGAAGGAGCCGAGTTATTCATACGAAGATGATCAAAAGGTATGAATTTACAGAGATCAAAAGGAACACATCTATTCAGAGAGATCGTCTTTGATGTTTATTACTTGTTTACAGTGAGTAACAGATGTGCTGATCCATCACCTGATGACTGTTCTTTTATTGCTCTACAGTTCCTCAGCAGTTTGTCTCCTGTCCCTGCTGCGTTTAGCCCCCAGTTTAACCTCTTGCCTTTTGCTGTGTTAATTACTTAGTTACTGGATTTTTCCCATCAGAGTTCAATACCAAAGCTGCCACCATTGTGCCCCTGAACAAGGCATTTAACCCTGAGTTGCTCCAGGCGGACTGTCCCTGTAGTTAGTTCACTGTAAGTCGCTCTGGATAAGAGCGTCTGCTAAATGACCTGTAATGTCATGTAATGTGAGTTGTCTCAGTCTAAATGCAAACTTATTTGAACAAGATGATTTTTAGAATCACTGTCAAGAAGTGCCTTTCTGTAAATCTGATGTAGTCATTAGGTAAGAATTTGTTTTTTGAATTGCTTATTTGTTTCCAAATGTATCATTTACATTTAAACTAAAAAACTCCTTTAAAATTGTAAGAATATTCACAGCCAGTACTATTGTCTTAATATCTGCATGTAAAGATGGTTGACTTCACACATTTACTGGTAGGTTGATGATTTGTTAGTTAAGTGTGAAACTGTCGCTGAAATTAGCCGAGCCGAGTTCTGCTGTGGTTGTACAGTATGACTTGCATACCACAGACTGGCACAAGCTTTTCCCCTAACCATTTATTAATTTATTTTAAGGAAATGAAAATCTGCAGAATCATTTCAAGATAAGAAACGTCTATTCTTGATATATAAAATCTATATATAGTAAAGGTTTAAATCTGTATATTGTATTTGTCCCTATCAAATAAACATGAAATGAAATGAAAAGTAGTATCCCTGGGAAGTTAACCATTATCTTGAAGGTACCTGTCAGATCGTTAATATTGTTGAACCGTCAGGTGAACATTAGGCCTACATTTCCCTGGATTAATGGGTTGATTACTAGAGTAAGGAGCATATTCAGGAAGCATTACACCAAAAATTTGAATTTATTTTGAATCGCTTCACAATCGTCCCTAGGGCCTCTTTAACTCCCAGCTGCTGAACATTGCATTAATCTATCAATTCTAATTTGTCAACATCAAAGATATAATTTACTGATTCTCCCTGGTCCACTCTCTGGTCCCCCATTCGTTCACTAATTAATTGGCTATCAATTTCCAGTTTCAACGGGTTATGTAATATAAAACTAAACTGATTTCTGGTAGCCAAAGTCGAATTCATTATTAATTTAGGCATTAACGCCACAGGTAAAAGAGGCTTCATTACATTTGCAATGAAAGCCTTCTTTGTTCAACAATTGTTTAATGTCTCATTCCTGCTGCCTGTTGTAGGCATTACTCATCATGTTCATTATTTTGTAATTAACATTTGGTGATGTTTTTTGTATCATCTTAAAGTCTTGAATGTCTCTTGAATTACACTGGAAACAATTAAATGTATACGTTTTAAAATGGCTTGGTATTGTTGAGCTCTTACAATCATATGATCATATGAAATGGTGTAATGGAGAATGGGATTGGGTCAGTAACATTACCAATCAGACAGGATTATTACAGTCATAGGTCATCTATGTTTCTGCCGGTGGGTGCTCAAAACAGTTGAAGCGTCCGCCTATTAATACAAACCGTTATAATAGGCTATCTAAAGTTACAAATGCAAAGAAAGCATACAAGCACGTGCAGTAAAATACAGTCCATTAACCATCAACCCTTAGGCCCACACAGCTACTATATAATACAAATTGGATTTGTTTCCACTCACGATTGACTTTACATCTTTAAGAGGAAAGTGTTACTTGTTTTGCAACATGGGCTATGCCGCCGCAGTGCAGTGTATGCTGGATCGGGTTTGATATCAAATTAATGTAGATTTGGCCCCGACTGCTTGGCCCATGTGGGTCCTCGGCCTGGAATTGGCGCCTATGATAAGAATGTCGGCACCAAATATCCTGACAATCAAGTAGTTGTTGAGATATTTTGATCTGTATGTGTGTGATGAGGGTTGGGGTGGTGATGGCCTAGTGGTCTGTGTTGTAGTATTATTTATCCATCAAGTACTTTGTATCAAACATATAAGATGAAAGTGTGTACAATTACAATGATGTATGATAGTCAATATACACAGTCAGTTTATGAAACATCTACAAATGCATATTTACATAGTGAGAAGGTGCAGATATGAAGACATAGTTCAGTGTAAATTCAGATGTTTGGAAAAAGGCGGAGGCAGCGGATAGTGAATGTACGCCCCCGGTCAACCCACTTATGAGGCCCTAGGGGAGGGGTGAAGAAACTTTAGCATATCGATGATGAGCTAAGGAGTGACATGTGCCTGTGAAAAGGGCACTACTGACCTAAACTAAGCTGAAGACCTGATGACACCCTCTAAAAGCCTTATATCTGTTATGGGTACGTCCAGAGGAGACCCAGGCGAAGAACACTAGACTCTGGAAACGGAGTAAGTTTAAATAGTTTATTTATACAATACTCTCCAGTAGGCAGATGGTGAGAGAATAATGGTACACCAGGCAGGCAGGCAGGCAGGCAGGCAGGTAAGCAGACGGGTAGACAGACGGTCAAACAGGAGTTGAGCGACAAGTTATGCAGTGATCCGGGGTAGTAGAAACAACAATCTGGAGATGAGTGGCAGGAAGACCGGGATAGATAAAATATGCTGGGATGAGTTGAATGTGGACAGGTGAGCAGATTGGAGTTGATGGGTTGAATGATATCAGCTGCTGAAGTCTTTTGCCGCGCCCATGCCACACACACACACACACACACACACACACACACACACACACACACACACACACACACACACACACATACAGAGACAGGGAAAACACTAGGGATTCAGATGGGACCATGACAGTACCCCCCCCCCTCAACGGCAGCCTCCAGGCGACCCACCAGGCTTGTCCGGGTGGTCCCGGTGGAAATCCCGAATGAGAGAGTGGTGCAGTATGAGCCGGCGGGACAACCACATCCTCTCCTCTGGACCGTATCCCACCTAATCCAGGTACTGGTAACCACGGCCCCGTCGGTGGATGTCCAACAGTTGTCGGACCGTGTACCGGTGGTTGTCGATGATTCGGGTGGGTGGAGGGGTGACGGTAGGTGGGCACAAAGGACCAGAGGAAACTGGTTTCAACTGAGATACATGAAAGGTGGGATGAATCTTCAGGGATGATGGTAATTTTAGTCTGACCACGGATGGGTTAATTACCCTCTCCACCTCAAATGGACCAATGAAACAAAGCTTTAACTTCTTGGATTCCGCCTGTAATGGAATGTCTTTAGAAGATAGCCAAACTCTCTTACCTATTTGCTACTCTGGTGCGGGGGTCCAGTGACGGTCGGCGATGCGTTGGTTACGCTCAGTGGTACTCAGCAGAGCCGAGCGAGCACCCCTCCAAATCTTCCTGCAGCGACACAGATGAGCTTCGACTGAAGGCACTGCAATCTCGTCCTCCTGGACTGGAAACAAAGGTGGTTGATATCCCAAAGAACACTCAAATGGAGACATACCGATGGCGGCGCAGGAGAGCGAATTGTGGGCATACTTGATCCAGGGAAGATGAACACTCCAGGAAGAGGGATTCTGAGCTGTGACGCACCGTAGCATGGACCCCAGGTCTTGGTTGGCCCGCTCCGTCTGCCCATTATTCTGTGGATGATAACCAGAGGAAAGACTAACAGATGCCCCAATAGCACGACAGAATGCCTTCCATACCTGAGACGAAAACTGTGGTCCCCGGTCAGAAACAATGTCACTGGGGATGCCATGTAAACGGACCACATGGCTGACCAGGAGACCGGCAATCTCGAAGGCAGTGGGGAGCTTGGGAAGGGGTATGAAGTGTACGGCCTTGGAGAATCTGTCCACGATGGCAAGAATAACTGTGTTTCCTTCGGAAAGTGGCAGACCAGTAACAAAATCCAAACCTATGTGACTCCATGGGTGACTAGGAACTGGGAGTGGCCGAAGCAAACCGGAAGGAGCCTGGTGGGAGGCCTTGTTGCGGGCGCAGATCATGCAGGCAAGAACAAAGGCACGGGAATCAACCTCCATCGAAGACCACCAAAAGTGACGGCGAAGCAGAGAAAGTGTCCGGTTAAACCCTGGGTGGCAGGCAAAACAAGAGGCATGAACCCACTGAAGAACCTGGGAGCGCACAGAATTGGGAACAAATAGACGGTTATTAGGACCATTACCAGGATCAGGTTGATCCTTTTGAGCATTCCTAATAACTCCCTCTATCTCCCACGTAACGACGCCCACTATGCTGGAAGAGGGAACAATAGTATCAGGAGTGGCCGAATCCTGGTCAATGGAAAACAGTCTGGACAGAGCATCAGATTTACCGTTCTTGGAACCTGGACGAAAAGTCAGTGTGAAATTGAACCTGCCGAAGAACAATGCCCAGTGAGCTTGCCGTGAATTTAGTCTCTTGGCAGATTGAATGTAAGCCAGGTTCCTGTGATCCGTCCAGACGATGAACGGCTGCTCAGTCCCCTCCAACCAGTATCTCCACTCCTCCAACGCCAGCTTAACCGCAAGTAGTTCCCTGTTGCCGAGGTTATAGTTCTGTTGCCCCTACTCCGGAGTTGGAGGCATCCACCTCGACGATAAACTGCAAAGCTGGGTCAGGATGAATGAGGACCGGAGCTGACGTAAACCATCTCTTCAGCTCTGTAAATGCAGCCTCAGCCTGAGGAGTCCATGAGAAGGATGCCGCCGGGGATGTAAGTTCATTGAGGGGTCCGGCAACCCGGCTGTAGTCCCTAATGAACCAGCGATAGAAGTTAGCGAAACCCAGGAAACACTGAAGCTGCTTCTGAGTGGTAGGTTGGGGCCACTGAGCCACTGCTTGAACCTTCTCTGGATCCGTCCTAACCTGCCCCCTCTCGATAATGTACCCCAGGAAGTTCACCGAATCTACATGAAACTTGCATTTCTCGGCCTTCACAAACAATTTATTTATTTTATTTTAAATTGGAGAACTTGTTGCACGTGTTGTACATGCTCCTCCAAAGTGCGGGAAAAAAAATCAGAATGTCATCCAGATACACAAATACAGAACGATTCAGCAGGTCTCGGAGGACATCGTTCACTAGAGCCTGGAAAACGGCGGGTTCATTGGTGAGTCCAAATGGCATCACCAGGTATTCAAAATGACCAAGGGGGGTGTTGAATGCCGTCTTCCACTCATCCCCCTGCCGTATGCGGACCAAATGGTAAGCATTCCTGAGGTTGAGCTTGGAGAAGACGGTAGCTCCATGTAATGGCTCGAAGGCTGAATTGATGAGGGGCAGGGGATACTTGTTCTTAATAGTGATGTTGTTCAGACCCCGATAATCAATACATGGCCGAAGTGATTTGTCCTTCTTAGCTACAAAAAAGAAGCCCGCTCCCACACGGGATGAAGATGGTCTTATGAGACTAGCCGCGAGAGAGTCCCGGATGTAGACCTCCATGGCCTCTCGCTCAGGTCGGGACAGGTTGAATAGGCGGCTTGAAGGTAGAGGAGCGCCGGGAAGAGTGTCAATGGCACATGGTCGTAAGGTCGACGAGGAGGCAGAAACAGGGCTCGCTGTTTACTAAAGACCTCTCCCAGGTTATGATAAACAGCAGGAACTGCAGACAAGTCGGCTGACTCGGGTTTGGATGTGGGTCTGGTGCAACCCGATGGGGAAAGTGCAGACTGCAGGCAGGAGGAGTGACAAAAAGAGCTCCAGCTCTTGACTTGACCAGTTAAACACTTGGGGGTTGTACAATTTCAACCAGGGCTGGCCTAATACTAGGGGTGTGTGGGGAGAAGGCATAACATGGTGGTTGCCTGACAGGATGAGATGAAGTGGTTCAGTGATATAAGTGACCTGGGCCAGGAACCTTCCATTCAACCCTCTAGCAGATAGGGGCGTAGACAGAGGTTGAGTAGCAATACCGGCCGAGACCACTAGTTGGGCGTCCAGGAAACTCTCATCTGCTCCAGAATCAGCCAGGGCTGGCAGGGAGAGAGCTTGTTGGTTCACCAACAATGTGGCCTTCAGGGGTCTTCGGTCTTGTGGGACAGAAGAAGTGGTCTTGCTCGCCAGTATCCCCATCCTTACTGACGAGCTCCCTCTTTTGGTCGCTGGAGACAGGAGGCCAGGAAATGGCCGGAGTGAGCGCAATACATACAGAGTCCCACCTTGAGTCTCCTTGGTATTAGGGTAAACAACAAGATTTGCACCGAGTCTAGCTGGAGAAGGAGGAATTACTTGAGAAGGAGACAACCTTGAGGACCGACTAGCCCTTTCCCTGCGTCGTTCCCTAAGACGGTTGTCCAATCTTATGGCTAACGACACTAAGTCATCCAAGCTGGCAGACTCGTCCATCACCGCTAACTCATCCTTAACAGCATCCTCTAACCCTGTACGAAAAACTCCCTCGAGAGCTGAGTCGTTCCAACCGGCCTCAGCTGCTAGTGTACGAAACTCAACTGAAAACTCGACTACACTACGGGACCCTTGTCGTAAGGCAAGAAGATGTTGTGATACACACACACACACACACACACACAAAGAGACAGGGAAAACACTAGGGATACAGATTGGACCGTGACAATGTCAGGAAATTTAGAATCACTCCAGGTGCTAATTCAGAGGTAGAAATACAAGAGTTTGATTTATTAGTAGGAGAACTGGACGACGAGAAATGGACGACCTTTTTAGCCTCATCCTCGGTGTAGTATGTGAACTAAGGTATAAGAAGGGGGCCCAGATCATTACTTGGTCAGACTCAGCCGGCTGTGTCTTCAGAGTTTGGATCTGTACTTGTACAAGAATAAACTCTTTTGTATTTGACTTTGCTCTTCTCCAGTGATTTTCTTAAATCAGACCGTCTATAGCTTATTAGTTTTTAAGTGTTAAAGGAAGAGGTCCGAACTTCACCTCTGGCCTGGAGGGAAGACTTTTTTCTACGACATCTGGTGGTACACCTTCCAAATTTAATACCAGAAGGTTGTGAGTTCAATACCAGAGCTGCCTCCATTGTGCCCCTGAGCAAGGCACTTAACCCTGAGTTGCTCCAGGCGGACTGTCCCTGTAGTTAGTTCACTGTAAGTCGCTCTGTCTATCATTCAATTAGCAAACTAAAAAAGTCCTTTAAATTGTAAGAATATTCACAGCCAGTACTATTGTCTTAATTTCCACGTAAAGATGGTTGACTTCACACATTTACTGGTAGGTTGATGATTTGTTAGTTAAGTGTGAAACTGTCGCTGAAATTAGCCGAGCAAAACCCTAAAAACCTGTTTGAGTTCTGCTGTGGTTGTACAGTATGACTTGCATTCCACATAAGCACACTGGCTGAAATGAAAATCTGCAGAATAATCTCAAGATAAGAAACGTCTATTCTTGATATATACAATCTATATATAGTAAAGATTTAAATCTTTATATTGTATTCGTCCCTATCAAATAAATATGAAATGAAATGAAAGTAGTATCCCTGTGTAGTTGAGAAGTTAACCATTATCTTGAAGGTGCTTGTCAGATCGTTAATATTGTTGTCAGATCACAAAGAGTTCCAGCAGCTTCTCCCCGTGTGAGCAGCTGAACAGATGTTAGAACGGTGTTTGTACGCAGTGCTCTAAAGGGCAACTCCTGTAGCCACATGGCTCGAATAACATTTTAAAGTCATCTGACCCCTCACCAGGGATGCATTACTGAACAGGCCTACAGGTCACAGGGACAAGTCTCAGGGGCCCGTCTGGCCTTCACCTTCAAAATGTCACTTGAAGATACCACGTACCGACCACAAAGAAACATAGAGCTACTACAAAGAGACGCAAAACAAGAAACACAAAGAGGCTGATCAACTATAAAGTCTCTGTCTTGCTCCTACATAGGAAAGACATGTTTGCAGGTCTGTGCCCTGGGGCTCATTGTCTCATAAACCGCCCACGTCTCTCAGAATACTAAAGAAAGAAAGCTCTGAAACCCATAAGACAAATCTTCATGGAGATCTCAGGGACTGTTAACCTGACGCAGTGCTGCATTAAGAGGCTCTAGTGTATGTTTGCTGCCACCTAGATGGAACTTGTTATTATCAGTTATGGTCACACTAGACGAGCTTCATGACTCAATGACTCAGAAAACACAATATTTTATTTAATCAGGATCTCTGAACGTTATTACATAAAACAGTCAAACTTCATCCGCAGCTGGATTTGTATTTGTTTGTAATATGAAAGATCTACTAAAGAGAGATCTGGGAGCTCATTTAGTAGTTAGTTTGCATATAAAAGAAAAGAATTACATTTTCTATTGTAATTGTTGTACTTAAGATATTTTATCATTTAAAAGATTTGAATGTAGGACTATATTTAGTCTTTTAACACAATAATTTTTAATGTCCTATTTCATACAATAAATTCAAGTTTTGGTTGTAATATTATGTAGCCTGTATATCCAATGCAGTGCGCATCAACATGGTTTGGTTGGCATACTAACTGTGAAATGGTGAAACAAACATTGTGTCTACATTCAAGCCAATTTTAAGTAAACAAAAAAGACAGATAAAAAAAAGCTGTTCAAGACTGAATTCATGTTGAGCACAAAAACTTTCTAGAATCAGAAAACATGTAACAAAAAAGTTCAAACACGAACATGAGCTCGGTCATATTGATTAAATGTGAGAATGACGTGTGCTAAGACATCCTGTTGTTCAGAGGAGTGACGTTGCTCCAGTTGTTTTCTGCAGGCCTTTTTTTAGGCGTGTGGCTCATCTCCCTCAGCGTGGAGGTTGCCGGCTGTGGTTGCCACGGGAACGCTATCTGAGGCTTCCAGGGCCCGAGGAGAGCTCCTCCTCGTGGGCAGAGAGAGAGTTGATGTTACACACTTGAATTAGGAATGACATGATGAAATGCAACAACATCAAGGAGCTAAAATCTCACTTCATCTCGTTGGCCTCTGATGCTTTGACAGCTTTGTATTTGTGCTTCTTCACAGTGTGAGCGATGAACCACACGACCAGGATGATCAGGACACACCCGAGCATCGCGCCGATCACTGCGCCAACAATCACTCCATCTCCCACTTCTGTGCAAACATAAGTGAATAAAGCCTTTTAGTATATGTGTTGATGTACAGTTTGTACGGAAGGCAAGTGAGGAAAAATACTGTGGTGA
This sequence comes from Cottoperca gobio, assembly GCF_900634415.1. Taxonomy (NCBI): domain Eukaryota; kingdom Metazoa; phylum Chordata; class Actinopteri; order Perciformes; family Bovichtidae; genus Cottoperca; species Cottoperca gobio. The sequence continues at coordinate 12,780,129 of NC_041368.1, forward strand.
TCCTTTTTCTAAGTCTGATATAAATACTTTTTGTGTTTATGACTTAAGAACAGATGATATCAAAAGGTTTTGCCAGGTGATCATTTATCCAAATTCATTTGTGAAACAGATGATGGTGGTTGTTGGGGGGAGGGGTTTAACTCTGGGGAAAGAAAAGTTTTACCAGGATGATTAGTTACTTTTTTTCATCTTTGAAAAGTTAAGGCAGGTGAATGTTCTTTGGATAATTTTTGTGTCGTAATTCTCATTTCATCCACAAGAGGTTGAAGTGCAACACTACTCCATGTTAGCATTCATGTTTTCTTTCAACATGAGAGTAAAATAAAAAGGGACTTGCCTCTCATGGCTTCCGTAATGTTTTGTACATACATAAAAAAAAGAAAAAAAAAACTTACCATGATTCAGCTCTATAGTGCAAATTGAAAATCCCACCGAATTTGTAGCATTGCACTGGTACTCTCCAAACTCAAACTGGGATATGTTTCTGATTTCCAGTATTCCAGTTTTGGTGGCTGAAGAAACAAGTGCACAGATGTTTATAAAAAAGCATTGATGCGCATAGTATAGTACAAACGAACACACATGCAGTACTGACTTCTCCCCAGTACGGGCCTCCTTGTCTTGGTCTGATCCAGTCTGATCCAGGTGTATGTCGGGTTCGGGCTGCCTCGCTCACTGTGGCAGGTCAGAGTGACCAGGTGACCCGACTCCACATCACCGTGGACGGAGCAATAAGGCACAGAGGGCCTCTCTGACAGGGCACAAGGAGGATGCATTAGGTGACTTTATATTTAGTAAATCTACTACTACCATTATTATGAAGCACATGTTCAATCAGGAGAAATTATTGATTTTTGTTATGATATTTCAGAAAGAGCTTCAGACTGAATTGATCCTGAGAGGTTTATTAATATAATTTGTCTCACACTAAATCTGATATGATTATATATTACGCATTTTACATTGGTCAGTCAATGTATATCTATAATTATACTTTATGAGAGGAGTGGAAGAAGAACTCAGACCCTTCACAAGTAAAAGCATCCTGCATTCAAATACTTACTTCAGTCAGATATTATCACCAGAATATACTTAAAGTATCGGAAGTAGAAGTAATGTCAGTGAAATGTAATTGTATATGACATTATTAGATTGTTCATAGTGATGCATTAACTTTAATGTTGTACCTGGCCGAGGTGGAGCTAGTTTAAATGACTGTACATACAGTTAGGTTGTTCAGTCCAATGTTTGCCAACACGGGGGTTGGGCCAGATACCAAGATAAATCTGGGGGTCGTGAGATAATTAATGACGGTTAGAAAGAAGAAAAAAATAAAAATCTGAAGGGGTTACAGGTCAAAATGGTTGTGGACCAGTGGTTTAGTCTTTAACATTGCATTTTACTTTAAAACTCATCATATGTCAAATCTGAAAAATAACTAGTAACTATATCTGTCAAATAGATGCAGTGGAGTGAAGACTGCAATATATTCCTCCTGATATGTAGTGGAGTTGATGTATAAGAAAGTAGCATGAAATCGAAATACTGGGTTCATGTAACATGGGGGGTGGGACATATTAAGCGGGGGGTCTGGAGTATCCTGACTGTATTACAATTACGGCCTTGGCTCATGCTGAATATATCATCCTGTATATTGATTACAGTCCAACAGATAGGAGCTGCACTGTATACTCCAAAATTGGTTATAGTCTATATAGACTCTATACAGTCACATCAAAAGATGACACGTGAATCTGTGTGCCTTGTGACAACGACAATTTACAGATTTGAGTTTGTTGATATATCCTTTGCTCAGTGTTAATCAAACATTGCGTGTGTTCATTAGGCATCACGAGGCAGTAGGTGTTGGGAGTGGCCTTACAACTCTCCTGAGAATGAATCCTTACTGTATACCTTTCTACTAGTCATTACACTTTTCTTTAAAATTAAAATGTCTTTTTTTATATCTACTGTGTTTTCACCACAAAGGTAAAGCTTTTTCTTTTGTAATGTATGACCTACTCACTCTCCTTAAGATATTACCATAATTCTATGCAACAATAGGGGATGATGAAAATCTTTGGTCGTGTGACAATCAGCATGAGAACAGCCATACATATTCATACAGCGCTTAATCACATTCAGCATGCAGCAACTGTCCGGCAAACGTTTTCATAAAGGTTATGAAATACAAGACGTGTGTTTAGTATGCAGCAGATGCTGATATATATTCTGTATTCAGTACAAGGATGCAGTCACAGTCCTCCTCTAATTTGCAACACTGACAATGAGGAGACTGCTGCAGTAACCATGGAAACTAGTGAGGATACTGAGGCCTGCGAGGTTGTCCCTGGTAACTCGATGAATGAGAGGATTCAAACTGAATGTGATTCCTAATCTCGCTATTCAGGGCCGCTGTTTTAATAGATGTGTTAATGTTACAACACTGAATATAGAGACATTAATCTCAGCACTGAAACATGTGGTAACACTTTCTGTGACACCGATGTCTATACTGCATTATAAACATACATATTATCAATTTTAATCTGCTTATATCACTGTATAACTATAGTTATATGCACTCATACATATTCATAATGCTTTATAACAATAATCACAACATATTATAAAGCATGTCATAATACTTCATCATTGCTGGTCACTCACTAACATAATTCTGCAAGGATCATAATGTATTATTATTCCCATAGTTGTAATACATTATAATGTTTCTAAAATTGTTATAATGCTTTTATAATGTGATTATAAGGTAAGTGGTCATTGTTTGTTTTAAGTAAAATTCAAAAAGTATCATGAAATCTATGCAAGAACTACTCAAAAGATGTTGTAAAATTAATTTTACTCCGTTGTAACAGTGATTATAATGCACTGTAAAATGATTATAACTATAGGAATAGAATATACTATGATCCTTTCAATAACTCATTATAAAATGCTTTATATTGTGTTATGATTAATGTTATAAAGCATTAAGAATGAGTGCTTATAACTATACTTATACAGTGCTATCAGTATATTATTACACCTTGTATGTTTATAATGCATTATAGACATTGACGTCATAGAAGATGTAGCCCTACTTTCACATGAAAAATATTGAGAAAATAATGGTTATTATTGGATTTAAACACACAACGTGTCAGTTATTTTTGCTTTGGCTCTTCCTTCTCTGTACAGTAATCACGGTTTTAAACAATGTTAACGCCGGTATAAAAACACCAGCGGAGCCCCATGTCGACAGCTACTTCTGCTTTCTCTCACAGTGCAAACACTCAGCCGATACTGCTGACGGGTGTGGCCCAGAAAGCCCCTACACACCCAGTGTGCAGTGTTGTTGATTATTTTTCCTGATTACACCTCTTCTCTTCTTCTGTATGGATACATACACATCATTATTTCTATTATATACTTTAAAAAAAGAAAACTTTTACTCACTTGACTATTTTTCTTTCTACTCAGTGCTGGAAAATAACTAAATATATTTACTCAAGTACTCTATTTAAGTACAATTTTGAGGTACTCCATTTAATGACACTTTATAATTCTACTTGTTACTCTAATAATACACAAAATAAATCAACTAATACATGATGATGCATAATTATAGGTTAAGCTGTCCAGTATCAACAGCAACATTCAAATGATGAACACATTAATGCAACAATACTTATAATCAATCTGAAATGGGCCATTCTGCATAATGAGTACTTTCACTTTTTGTACTTGTAAGTATGTTTTGATGCTAATACTTTTGTGCGTTTACATTTCCTTGTAACACTGTAGTATTGCTACTTATACTCCAGTAAAATATCTGAATACTTCTTCCACCACTGCTTCTACTGGAAGTAACAACCAATGGATGAATAAACTAACTTGTTTATTTTCAAAGTAAATGTACAATATTTAAAGCTCCTTAGCAGCAAACCTTTCACTTTACACCCTCTAGAGTGAAACAACTTACCGAGAACATTCACAATGATATTGGCCTCAGACTGTCCGTCCACATCAGGAAAGTTGTGAACCTGACAGGTGTAGACTCCGGCATCTGATGACTGCATGTTGCTTATTATAATTGAGGCGTTTCTGGTCTTGCCGGGAGAAGAGGGAGGCTGAATCCTGCCCTCATACAATTTGGTAATTACATCCTTTCCCGATTGATAGTAATACACCTGAAAGCACATGGCAACACGTTAGATACAATAAACACATGGTTACAATGTATGTACAGTAGATACTCAATGATTTTATTATGAAACTGCACATTTGTAACTCAGTTGGTTAAAAACAGCATTGCGAGAAAATAGATTTGTTACTTATCATCAAATAAAAGTATGAAAAAGGAGAAATACGTATGTTTTTCACTTTCAAATAAATAATACAACTACAAGTTGTCCCCGGGCCTAAATGAATGACTTTAGTGTAATTATGTCCAGTGGATGGTGCCATTTTGTTAAACGTATCTGTGGCAGCTAAATAAACATAAATCGTCCTGTTAAATAAATTACTAACTCTAAATAATAATCAAACTAAAATGGTGTTTTTTTTCAAATCTGCTGTTATCTGATTTCTTAATCAGAGGCGTTGTTGTCTCAGTGAGGTGTGTCTCCAGACGGTTGCTCAAGAATATACGCCATACATGCGGAAAAAGGCCCTAACCTGTGCACAAGATGTGTTTTTGGTGAAAGTTTAAGCTCTGTAATGAAGTTAATCTAAAATGAAAGCAACTGAAATGTTGATTCCACTCAGCGTACATCCAGCTCGATGTGTGTTGAATTTGAATTACCAAGGAAAAAACGACAACATGGCCGCTTTTGTAAAGAGCAGTGACTTTTTGAACTTGAAAGAAACACAAAATGACTAATGTCTTTACAGTATCACCCAAAGCTTTGTGCAGTCATTAAACAAACACTATGAGCGATTGGACTGAAAGCAAACGGAGAGGGAAAAAGGTTGCTTTGTGCTCAGTAAACGTATTGTGAAATATTCTGATACTCACCTCTTACCAATGAGGAAGTCTCTAAACCTGATGTTACACTACCCTTCCATCCCAGTAGATAATGCTACGCATTTGAATTACAAGCTGCAGTGTGTATCTACCTGCTGTGGCGTCAGGGAGGACGATGAAACAAAGTCCCACTGGATGGTGAGGCCGGTGGTCTCTCCAGTTGTGACGAACATACATTCGAGTACGACACTTCCACCCGTTGTAACATTGACATATTTATGCGGAGTGCTGACTGTGATCAGTTCAACGCATCCTACAAAACAACAAGTTCAATCCAAAATCAAACATTAATAAGTCATTCAAACATACACATGACCAAAACTGCCCAAAACACAGAATGACAAGCAGAAATGTACCCACCTATAATGCTTACGAGCACCAACAAGCGCAGCGTGGGGCACATCTTCTCAGAATGTTGGAGCACGCTCACAGGTCTTCTGAAGCACTGAACTTTCCACGCTCTCCACCGCTGACTCTTGTACACAGCACCGGAAGAGAGGATTAAAAAAAAAAAAAAACGTTACAGTGTCATAGGCAAGGTTACAGTATGAGTGGTAATGGACTGGCTGATAATGTGCATGTTGATAACACAATGTTTGCATATCCATGTTTGCCAGACTGGGTGTGTGTTGTTTTTTTTAAAAACCTCGATTTACCCGTTAATAATTTTGGGTGTGTGCCGATGAAAACTAGGAAAAAACGTACATGGTTATACATATAGGCCTATGAATAACTCAGTATATACAGTGTGCATTTTATATTACAGCAAATAAAGTTACAGCCTATTGTGTGTCTTTGTGGACTTTATATGGCAGGTTAGTGTGTTGGGACTCTGATGGTTAATTCATTTTTCACTACTTTGGCAGTAGTTTCTCTACAGCTCATCACTCCATCCTCCTTGTCTTGTAAGTAACTCTGGGTCAGGGCTTCTGGCGAAGGAATTAATGTAATTTAATCTCCACCTGGCCTTTATCGCTCGCCTCAAGGAAGTGTAAGCCAAAGCACTGCAACACGCTGCTTATCATTGGGGAGTTCACTCCCTGGTGCTGCCTACTTAATAAAGGCAGTTTCACCTTTGTCGTTTTCACTCACACAGCACGGAGCACAATGCTGACGGAGAGAGAGAGACAGTGAATCACACATGATTAATTGTCTATAATTACCAAAAGCTGACATAAGCGATTAACAATGTGAAAAATGTTGATCATGGGTGACTGGAGGGGGGTGAATAACGTGGGAAGTGGATGGAGGCGTGTGGAGCTCATTATCCAGGAGCCACTAACGTGGTAGGACGGGAAGTGAGACGATCTCGGTTTCTCAAGACTTTGTGTGAAGAACACAACATGTGTCAGCAGCTGTATGTGTTTGGCCAATAACAAGGGGCAGGCTTTAAATAAATCAAATCAACAGCATGACTCATGTGCAACTTATCAGGATCCAAGACTAAGAAACATTACGAAGAATCCAGTTGCCAGCGTTGCCAGTTGTTGTCAAGTTAATAAGTGATAAGAGGTGAAAGTGAATGTTGCATTTTGTTCCGTAAAGTCAAGTGGAAAAACCCAAAAGAATGAATACAATGATAAATAATGCAAACCTGTTACATTTTGGAAATACTGATTATCCATTCTGACGTAAGCTGTTAAATAAATGCTCCACTGTTATATGGTTCCCTTTTATTTAAGGGAAGTTCACACTTCTAATCTTGGGACAGTTTTTTATTATCTATCTATTCATTATTATATTCCAAAACTATTAAGGCGAGACACTACAGGCAAAGACATGTTTTTATTCATGCGTTGGAAAGAACATCCAACATACTGTACACCTTTAGGTGTTAATTGTTTTACTAAATGTTTCCATTTGCATCAGTAGATTTCTCCTAAATTCACCAAAAGTTAGCATTAGATAATGCCACATTAAGATGGTCTCAGTTTAAGTAATCAACTGTGGGAAGGCTCATGGTGATATCTATGAATTAAAAATGTTACCCTTTTTACTAAAGATTTACATTTTAAAATGTACATTTTTTATTTGTGGTTTCCCATGTTTGTGCTACTGTTCTTTGTGGTTTATCATTTACTTGCACATCACATTACACACAAATATCAGTCTGGACCAGCGTGGTGGACTGGCAGACCACAATCCATCACACTGATGACTCTTCAGGTAACACTTTCAATGCAAGTGGAGAGCAGATGACGAATCCGCCTCCGAGCTTCATGCACAAACCTAGAGAGCGTATCTCACACAGTGAAATGAAGGTGGGTTCCTGGTTTCCAACACAAACCTCCAGCAGGATTCAGTGCAATACCTCCACACAGACATATTCATCCACCCACTACAGCCAGTGTTTCCCTGTCAGCAGACTGCCAGTGAATCAGAGCTCTGGCTCAGAAACAGCAGAGTACTCTTCGGAGGTGTGGTGCTATTTCTTCCTTGTGGACAGACCTGTCTGAAAATACATTTTACGTTACAACAACAACAACAACATCAACATATAATCAAATATTTATCAGTTGATTATTGTAGTAATGTATACATATTTATGTATAGTGTATTTGGTAGCAGTATGGTTTGGTTGAAATACCGTCACCGCTGTTGCTATTGAGGAAAGCAGGAATGCAGTTCATAAATTGGCCAGCAGATGACAGGCCAGGCTGTTAGATGTCTGGTGTTTGTGTGTGTGTGTGTGTGTGTGTGTGTGTGTGTGTGTGTGTGTGTGTGTGTGTGTGTGTGTGTGTGTGTAAGCCAAGAGCGACACACACTGTCCTCCTCCTCTCCTGCTCTCAACCTCCTTATATATATTTATATAGGCCAGATATTTAGCATGATTTCACTTACTGTCCCTAGAGGTACCAAGCAACCGTACTACTTATAAGAATAGTGATGGTACAAAACCAAATCATATGCGAGAACAAGACCACACGACCACAGACATGCGTGTGAAACATCATCTGACTTGCGCAGAAGTAAAGGTCTCCTTTGTTTTCCATTGTTTTTTGTTTTTTTCTCTTGGCACTAAAAGCCAAAAGCAGTGACACTGAACTATCATCTCACATTGGCATCAAATGCAAGCATGAAACACTGCTTTCACAAAGATAGACACAACTGTGCAAATAAACCTATATTTAAAAAGAAAGTGGGGCACAGGCAGTCAGAGGCAACATCTCCTGATACTTCATCTCTGAGACATGGAGTCTGTTACTGAAGAAGGTGACCTGTCACAAAGGAAGAGAGCTTGAAACAAAGGGCAGACGGAGGGAGAACGTTTACATCAGAAAATCGTGTAATTGACAGCCCGTCAGTGTGCATTCTAGCAATAACTTTCATAAAGTGCCGGTTATTGACCCTTATTGGCATAAAGAAACAGTACGCTTCCCTAAGACACATTATGTTCCCATATTCTCACTCTAATGGTATTTTTGATCATCTAAAATCTGTCCTTTAGTGACTGATTTCCATCCAGGGAAAATGCCAGAATAAATTGAGAGGCAGGCTCTTGAGATTTGCCAGGAAAGTATCATTTTACGCATTTGACTTGTGATCTTATCACAGTTTAACTGAAAGATTTCACTTGGCAAGAGGTAGTTTGTGTTTTCCATGCGGCATACAAAGCCAATGTTTTAAAGCTTTCTCTTCGTCTAATATAAAATACTGGAGCGAGATTTCAGATCTTGTGCGCTGATTGATATTCATGGGGTAATGCAAATGTTGGAGGGCAATGAGGAGCTCAAACAAAGACACGCAGTATCAATTAATTGTGAAAATTGACTTTGACACCGATGGCATGTGCACCTATACTTAGTTATGTTCATCACACAATGTGCAGCGTTAGCATTTTCTCTGGCACATATATGTTATTATAATCTCAACTCTGCTCCACCATCACCACCATTTGTTCTGTACCACCGGATTTTCTGAACGATATCCCTGGGGGGGGGGGAGGGGGGTATTGCTTAAAAGAGATGTGTCTTAATATTTTATTAGACACATTATGTTTCCACTCTTCTTCATCTCTTCACTCTCTTTTCAACCCCCAACAAGACGTCCATGGCAACACAGATGAACATCCTGTAAAAGCAAAGTAAACGGACGCGCCGCGCTACAGGAGGAGCAGACTTGACATTTTATCAAGTCAAAGATGGAGCTTTAATTTGTGATTCTTGCTTTGAGGGTAAAACACTAGATTTAACTGTTTACTGACTGATTAATTGATGATTTTATTGGATGTTATTTATCTGGCAAATCCAAGAACAAATCAGTTACAGTAAATCTGTTGTAAACTGTACATCTTGTCCCCGGATCAGTAGCCCCACTGTGTTTTAGAGTCTACAGTAATGTTTGTTAACATGAGTTTTATTGCACGGTCAAGGTAATTATGACTGTAACACCAACAGCTTGGCATTATTGAATAAAAAAGAAATAAATACATTTTTAAATGCCCCAAATATTTCATTATCGGTCGAACTTAATCCATCGTTAAGAATCAGTTAAGACAGTTTATTAAAAGCCCATACGTAGCAGAAAGCACAAGCCTTATAATCCACAAAGCAAAAGCATCCACTGCTTTTTGACCACTTTCAGTTCCCCCCCCCCCCCCCCCCCACAGAGGAACAGCCATCAATTCCTGACCCATGTTAATGCATCCTTTCAATATTTTATGTTTTTATATGGAGTGCTGACAATAGAACACAGAAATGGAGGGCGCAGCTACTCCACCGACTCTGTATCCTGTCTTCTCAACTATACTATGCAGTCCAATGCACAAAGAGGAAAATTCCAGCAAACCAGCGAGACTGCACGTGTTACCTTTAATCCACACTAAACACGAGTACTCATGTGAAGCAGTAGTATTTGTACGTATTCTTGTTTCGTTGAGGTTTTCCAAAGGTGACTTTCAATATTTTGTAATGAGTTGTATAATTCGATCTAGATTTAATCTATAGGTTGATCTCTGTACATCCTTTCATGTTGGACATATTATTTATATACCTTAGCTCCTCTCAAGGTGAACTCACTTAGCAGCGTAATCAACTGTCAGAGTGCCCGATGGAGGACACTGAGAGTAAATTAAAAGAAATCAATTAGGTGAGACAATCCTGTGCATTAAATCTGCCTCATATCTGAAGGAGGACACGCCAGGAGAGGATCATTACAGAGGCCACGGCTAGTACAGGAGGCTAAGCATGATGAAATACATCAGCAACAACAACAAAGAGCTTGGACACAATACGTTTAAATACAGCGATCAATCAAATAGATTTTGTGGAATATATCCCAGGAAAGTTTAGGGCAATAGATCTTCAGCCATTTACAGTAAATAGAAGTCAATCTGTTTCATCTCCTAACTTTCTGCTAGCATCTGTTTTATTGATGCATTCAAGCATTGTGATGGGATCACTTTTAAAACAGATGCAGTGTGCTTTTTTAGACTGTCCAAATGAACCAACTGAAGCTCTATGACTGCATCTCTATTGGGGATGTTGTTGCAATGAACTCACATTCAAAACTAGAAAGGCACTGTGAGAGCGCAGCCCTCCTCCAAGGCCAACTGCCCTTAAAGGACATTGAAGGTTCAATATGTAATTCTGAGCCACCTGCTCTAAAGAAATGGGGGGCAGTATTTCACCTCTAAACCGGGTCCATACAATCTCTAATGTTCATAGTATAGTTTTAGTAGTTTGGCATATTTATTGTATTGTAATTTATTCTTTATATTGTGTATTACTCCTGTGTAATGCCTGTCAGTCAAAATGTAACAAAACTGGTGAAAGTCAAAGAACTCTGCTCTCTTATAATCTTCACGTGGGGCTGATCCATCTGTGTTTACTGGGCACTAATGATAACCGGGGCTGTAGTCCGAGTAACGTTACGTTAGGTTGTTTATTGGACTAAATCCAAAGTGGCAGAAAACAGAAAACACACCCTACACCCTTTCACAAAGTATCATGAAGATCGGACCAGTAGTTTTCATAAATCCTGCTGAGAGACAAACAAACTGAACCAAAAACATGATGGTGGGTGGTCAGCAATGAATATGTTTAGGGTGGTGGTCTAGTGATCAGGCTTCCAAGAATACAAGGTCCCAGAGGGACTGTCACTGTAGGAAGATAAGAGCATCGGCTAAATGACAAATAATAAAATAATAATAATATCCTTGGCGGAGCTGCTTCACTACAACCTTTTATGACCTGGTCTCATATTAGTAGCATTGATTCTGTCCAACTATTAAGATCCCCGGTTATCGTTTAGGCGTTTATTCATTCCTTGGAATCAATATATGACCTCTGACCTCAAATCAGTCTTGTTAATATGTGTAGGTTCTGGTATTAACCGGGTTCTCCGAAGCTTAAGAAGAGTCATTTTAGTTACTAATCAATTGTTTAACAATTGAGATTTTTAGATAACAACGCTCTTGTCATTAGATTTGTAAAAGAAGAAGAGAGGAAGAATTATTTCTACTGCACATTTAATACTTTCCTTATTCAAAAGTCCAATTGTTTTTTAAAGGCTTTGTGTTGAGAAATAATTCTAAAACACTGTATGCATTTTAAACATGTTGTGTAGAACATTGGTACATACTATGTACTTTATAAACTGGATATTTAGAGAAGGATTCCTTCTTCTATTAACTGTGCTGACTGCATGCCATTTCTTGCCCCTATGCATTATTTATAGTGAAACAGCTTTATCTAAAAAAAGAACTGATATGGAGCAGAAAAAAAACAGAACTGGGAAAAAACAAGAGCGGGGTAGGCTGTAGCTATTATCTTAATGGTCACTGGATGACTGTTTTGCATGTTTGAGGTTATGTCTACAACTGCTACGAGGCTTGGTAGCTTAACCAAAACGTTTTTTGTCGTTTTTTTTTACAAAGGCAAAACATTGCATACATTTGGCACTCTATTAGAGAATTAGTGGATCATTGTGCTTGTGAATGAGCTTAACATCAACATTTTGTTTTAAAACCCCTTTTTGAATATCTTAAAGGGAAAATTATTCATCTTTCATGTGGATGTCCAATCAACGTTGATGGTAAATGTAGTCCATTGAAGCAATAATTCCTCAGTGCGTGCTATATTGACTGAGAAAGCTGACCTCCCCTACTCGCGGAGCCTTGCCGGCAGTGGCTCCATGTACCAGGATGCATTGCACACAGGCTTCTGACGCAGCCGCAAATTTAGCTTCCTTGGCCAATACAGCCGCACTGAAGGAAGTCTTGGAAATCCGCTGGCTACACCAGAACCCCCGAAATATTGCCTCTTGCCTCCAGAGGCTTATAATAGTCATACTGATAGCTGATGGGTCCTGATTGGTGACTAAATACCTGCAAAACACGCTACACTAAGATGGTGAACCTGCAAAACACCTGCATGCTAGCACGTCACTGTTAGCATTTAACTAAAAGCTACCAATGTGCCTGAGCCTCACAGAGATGCTAGCATGGCTGGAGACACTTAGTCTTGTTTATTCTCTTACTGTTTTCAAAAACTTGTATTGAATCAATTAGAATCTAAAATACTTTTAGGTTTTTGTGCGTCCAGGTTTCTAGGACAGGAGCTCAGGTAATATAACTCACATTCAGTTTCATGTCATAATGCCTCGGACTGCATAGTGAGGTAATATATCCACATCAAAAGTTGCTATTAGAAAACTAATTTTGTATTGTAATAACACTGATAAATAATGCATCACTATGTCCCATGCATCAATCATTTCACAAATATGCATACACATGATGCATGTATATGCACTCAGGTCCACTTTTCTTCCCATGCTGTAAATCCTAAACGTTGCACACCGAGCTGTGTATGTGTCATTTGAAAGCATGTGCATCATTCCCACACGAGGCCCCAGATCCTGCTCCACAAGACATTGAAGTATTAGTGTCTGGGGATGTCACTTCTCAATAATCATTAATGAAGCCTGGAACTGATGACTATTTAAAGCCACCAATGCACAATTAACAACCAACTCTGCTATGTGTTGAATTTGATTACATTAAATTATATGTGTCCATATAAATGACAAATACATTGATATGCACATATAAACCAGAGTTTTGACTTGTGTATGGGGTTGTGAGAGGTACTTATCCATAGTCAGTGTATTACCTATCAGTTAGCGGTCGGCACGCAATTTTCTGTAGGTAATACTCTGACTATGGATAAGTACCTCACACAACCCCACTTTAAAAACCTGAACTATCCCTTTAAGGGTTAGAATCCATCCCCAGCATGCATTGAGGCATGGTTTCCAGTTTATCACATAGCTCATACAGATGTAGACACGTTCACACTCACACCTACAGGGAATTTAGAGTCTCCAGTGGACATGACCTGCATGTTTTTGGACTGTGAGAGGAAACCACAACACCCGTAGTAGAGTATATGAAAGACTGTTTAAGCTAGGGGGTGAATATATTTCAAGAAATATTTTTTGATACTCTTAACATCCCAACAGGGATGTCGCAGGACTGTAATAAATCTGTCCAATCTGCCGTGTACTCATTGCGCGTCACCGGAGTCGTCTACAAGCTGCTAGCTTGACAGCTGTGAGTACTAACAATAGTCATGTTAAAAAAAGTTGGAAACATTGGACTGGGTTTTTCAGTTTGAAAATAAAAATAAATAAGAATCTAACTCTTGCTGGCTTCTCCAATGTTACCTACCAAAGATTTAAATGCCTGTTTTAAAGATATGTCTACACATATTACTAATGGAAAGCCCTTAAACAGCATCAGATGGCATTAATACGTTTGTAACAGACTCCTGTCAGTTAATTTTAAAGTGATAGGAGATTCAAGTCCTGTTTTTTTACTTTTGGTGGCGGGGGCAACTACTTTGTTTACATTTTATAGAGCACACATTGAACTTTAATCAGTTTGTTGCTTTACATAAGACTCAAAGTTGGGCCAGAGGTTGCACCCAAAGAGCCCCCAAACCACTTCTGCTATAAATCTATAAAATCAATGAGCTGTTTTGGATGTAAGTATGTTGTTTCCTAATGCTTAGAGGCATATGTGGACCATAATGTTTCAAATGTCTTACTGGATCATTACTGTTCTCTGTGCTCCAGGTGCAGTCACATTTAGCGGCTGTTCTCTTCACCTTCACCACCTAAACATTTTCTGTGGTTCAAGCCCAGAGTGGATCCAAAAATAATAAAATAAGAATATCCAGATGTGTTGCCATTAATAGCATCATGTCCTCCACTAGAGGACAAAAAGTCTCACCAAAGAGTTTCAACTACATCCGTCCTTCAAACAAAACAAATGAACTATCTAGTGCTTTGTAGATGCAGAACTCAAACTGCCCCAGACAAGCCTCAATACTACTTTATACAATTGTTTTGCTAAGGTTATATTTTTGCTTATGTTATATTTGTCAACAATGTAAAAATAACAACTATTTAATGGTTCCTGAATTGAAAAGGGGACAAATATTACACTTGTCAGGAGGAGTCACTTTATTCAGGAAATAGGATATGATAAAAGGTATATTCTCATAAACGCGCAACGTTTTGTAATCAAATAAAAAGAAGATCTTGATTTTTCGCAAATTTTGTTCTTCGTGTCCAACAGTCAAAAGTAAGACACCAAATAAGAGGTGAGCACTCTGACAACAACCTGGAACAACAATGGTTAATACCTGATTCCATCATCTTTTTTTGCAAAATTGTATGCTATTTACCTTTTGTGGACTAATATATAAAAATAGATGAATAAAAAGTCAAATGAAACAATGTACTATATTAGTCCTCAAATGGCAAATGAAAAGACATCAGCTGTTTTTACTGTATAAGCCTTTATTTGTAAAAAGTCTGTTGTTTGAATGATAACCCTTTTTATACCACATACTTGAACACCTTGTATTTGTAAAAAACACATTTTGTTCAAACACCTAAAAAAGCTGATTGACACTATAACATTAATTTGCACTGACAAAAAAAATACAACTTCATACTACACACATGTTGATTCCATGAGTACTGATACTCCAAATGAAATCAAACACCTTATTAAACAACTGAACCAAATAAGCGCCCAATGTGAACAAAACAATTACAGTACAAAAACCAAATGCATTTTTCTTCCAGTGCCAGTATATCAGATGAATTACAGTTCCTTCTTATGATAAAACAACAACAACAGTAAGAATAACAATCCATAACAAATGCAACAAATACAATAAATCAGAAATGAACACAGAAATGAATCAAATCATTTATCAATTCATGTTGAAAATTAAATGGGCTGTTGGTCTTGTGGGTTTCTTTCTTTCCATTGCCAATTTTTATAAAGTGTTGTAAAATCTTCCTCACTCACTGGTTAAACATGAGTCTCACTGGTATGCTTCAGGGAGGTATACTGATGTGTAACTGGGAATCAGCACAGCTTCTTCATCATACAGTAATGAACAACAGACCATAACCAGAGGCAACTTATTAAAGAGAAAATACAGGGAACACCCACTCAGTGTGCAATCACATGGCTTACGTTCAGATGCTACTCAAGAGCATCCTTTACATCCTTTATAGTTGAAGGGCGATTGATGTTAATGCTTATGCTGAACCTGATAAAACTACAGCATGCACTTGGTGCATCTATTCCAAATTGTGTGATTTACAGTAAATACATCGTATAGAAGTACATATTTGTGATTCGCACGGATCACACCATGTACGTTTACATTTTCCCTCCAGTTTTACGAACAGTTTTGTTTCACAAGATTTATAGAGCTGGCTGTAAAACAAGTGCAATTTGAGCATGTAAACACTGGATCCTTCTTTTACCTGGCTGTGGAGATGAATCGGATGGTGCGGGAGTAAAAAGATATGAAAATAAACCTTTCAAAACTCAGGTCATGCAAAACAAAACCTACAAGGTACACACAAAATAATGAATGTACCAGCAAAAGTTCTTCCAACAGTGAGGAGTCTGTCAGCCTTGTTCTGGTGTTTGGTGGATGACATTTTCTTGTACGATCATAGTCCCCTCTTTTATGGAGGGCTTAGTTTTGTGTTCACGGGATATCGTGCATGTCTTTTATCGGGATGTAATCCTAGATGAAACGCAAGACTGGAGTCAACAAATGACATGATTTATAACTTTTACCTTATTAGATGCTAGCTTGTAATTATAGCACTACAATACTAGGCTTAGCTTACTTGAACAAACCGAGGGACATTAGTGGAACTATTTTTTATCTTTGCATTTATCCAGGGGACAATTTCCTATCAATACCCTCACATAGCTAAACACATTTTCATCCAGGAGCGAGACCGCACAGA
The DNA here is from genome assembly GCF_900634415.1 of Cottoperca gobio. NCBI lineage: Eukaryota > Metazoa > Chordata > Actinopteri > Perciformes > Bovichtidae > Cottoperca > Cottoperca gobio. The sequence goes on from NC_041368.1 coordinate 12,796,450, forward strand.
CATAGACTTCTATTGTTAGCAAGTGAGCAGCTGCACTTGGACAATTGGCTAGGTGCCTTGCTCAAGGGCACACATGACTGTCTTATTGAGGAGCAGGAAAGAACATCCCACTCGCCTTTTTAAGGCCATCCTGCTCCTCTAGCCTCTATAAGCCAGCTAGCCGATCATGCCCTTAATATTTTTTCGTAGATTCCCAGACAATTCTGTGATTTGTTGATGTCTGAGGTAAACTCTACATGTATTCTGTGCTGAAATCTAACACAAATCCTAAATTCGGGTGTAGTAAATGGGAAAGCCCAACTGGAGAATTTCATTCAAGATGGCACCATCCCATTCGCTGACAGTGAACCAAGGCATACTGTAGTTTTCAGGAATCTTTTAGCAGCGTTAGCCTTGTTCTTGAGGAAGCAGGTGAACCAATACGAGCTCAGAGCCACCAGAAACTCCGTCACTGTGAGAGGACTTTGATGTGATTTCTCCATCATTTTGTTCACACCATGTATTTCTTGTGTTTCATTTTTTAGGTTTCGTTTGCAGAAGTATGCCAATGCTAGAGAAGCGGTCCATGCCATTAGCAGTGAGGCTAGCTGGTATTACGAACTGCCATGTTTTTGTTCATGCATTAAGAACTATTAAGTGAAAGATATCATATTTACAGTACAATTCACATGTAATTACACATATACACTAGAGGCAAGAAAATTCACATTGAAATCAGTTCAACACTTTTTTTTCTCCTCCTCTACTCCTCAAACATATGTGTCAAAAGAAATCTATCTTCTTTCTTGTATAAGCAAATCCTAAAGTAAAAGAACAGAACAGAAGATCCTCACAGCTTTTGGGATGAATGTGCTGATTTCCAGTCCAGAAAGCAGGTAATACATGTTCTGAGTGAGATGAGTGATGAGTAGATTTTGCGAGCATGCGAGGGCTGCTAATATTTCTCCTCTGTATGAGTTTGGAGTTTATTAAAGATACGCATCAACCATCTAAAACAAGAGGAGTTAATACCTGAATAGGCTTATTTATATGAAATTCTGGGAATACAGGGACCTGATTGAGAATTTGATATTTGTGCTAGTTTGCATTACACAATGTAAGTGCAAGTTGAAACCACAGAGTAGATTAGGCTTCTTCCTGGTCAAACATGTTCTATTGTTTTACTTAAAATAACACTTAAATGGTTGCCTTAAGTCCCATATTTTTTACACACAAAATGTGTTTGTTTTTGCACTGGACCAAATTGTACCCTCACACTCTTACTAAAGATCCATCATATTACCGTTGACGGTTTGACAAGCTGTTAGTGTGCACACCAGGATGAAATGATGCAACAACAAAAAAAACTCTTTGTAAAGGGTATTATTTGAATGAACTTGCATTCATGATTATTAACTATTATCACCTTTCTTAAGGACAAGGTAACCTGAAACATGAGTGAACCATTGTACCAACCATGAAGTAATATACTCTGTGGGAACACAATCAAGATCTGCTCTTTATCTTATTGCAAAAAGTAATTGGCAAAAAGAGAACCCTATCTAGTAATTGCAGCGTCTCAAATGAGAAGTTAAATTGCAGCATGCATATCTCAGGGATGTATATTGTTAGTAAAAGGGGAACTCCACCGATTTCACACGCCAAAGTCTGTTTACAGGTCTTAGGGAGAACTACTGCATATGTGGGGGGGGAAAAAGTATTATAAAGCCTTTTGTGGCTCCAGGGGGAGCTGTGTGAAGTCTGATATATTGCCTCAAGTGATGTCACTTGAGTCAGTTAGGTCCAGGAGGAGTTTGAAGATGAAATAAATTTTGGGGGTGTAGAGTTAGAAAGATGTGAGCTGACCAGGCTACTCCTCATCTCTGCTTGAGGCTAGCGCCTCGAGGCTACATTAGCCGCTACTAGCATTGTACACACCCACGTTGACACAACTGATGCTACTGTATTACAAGTTCATTGCATTTCAATCTTGCCTCACTTCCATTTGGCAACTTTTGAAGAATTTGTGCACATATGCCACCATTTTAGCCTTTTCTCTTACCACAGTGTATTACTCAATATGCATTCTCTATATAACACAATAGAAACTGCTAATTTAGTCCGTTGCGGCACTGGTTGACTCATTGTCAACTTTCTCATAAATAACAACAAATTGACTTTCTTCACATTTAAGATTTATCACTATGTTTTGGTCATGTAATCCTTTGGACCTCACAGTTGACTCGAGAGACAAACAACAGATTGTTCAGCTGCAGACAGAAACATAACACTCAGCATGTTACTCTCATCCCGTCGTCCGGTATATTTTCATGGATTACTTCATACTTAAAGGGGATCTTTTTTTTTTGTACTTTCTCTCTTTTCATTTGCTTCCACAGTACAATGACAACGATGCATCAAATTTAACAGAAAGATATACCAAACTGGGATCACAGCTCGGGCCACGTCACTGTACAAACGTCACTCTGACTTACGGAGACAAATTGCTTTCTGATCAGTATTCCTTTTTGAAGACATCGTATGCATACTACACCCTGCGCTCCAGAGGGGAGTGGATGTTTCTCATGACAAATTACTCTGCAGACATTCCATCTTCCTCTTGTCCCCATGTGTTTGTGTACAGTATGAACATTTTCTTTTCTTTTTCCCATTTGTATTTCTCAGGTACCTTGCTGCGCTGCGTATTCTAATGAAAACTTGTTGTGTAGGTTTTGCTCAGAGCCTGTTTGTGCCTACAGTGAAGATGACACTGAGGAAGATGCTGATCTGCACTTCAGCTGAAGCTAAACAGGCAAGGGAGGATTTTATTCCTTCTTTTCACTGTCTATCTGCCTCAGCCATCTAATGATCGGACTTCATCTTAATTCAAGGTTCCTATAATTTAAGGCAAGTTAGATTTAAGACTTTTAAAGACCTCTTTAATGCCACTTAGAATTAAATTTGATTTATTTTCTGCACAATTCTTTCCTATCCGGATCTGCATGACGTTAAGAGACATTTGGTAAATTATATTAAAAAAATAGATGTTACCAACAATTTTGAGATTTTATAATGCAACATCAGAAATAAATAGCATTTTTAAGACTTTTAAAATATTGATTTAAGACATTTTAATACCAATCAAGGCTTTATTTTTAGATTAAGATGAATAAATTTAAGACATTTTAAGGATTCGCAGGAACTATCTAATTTCTTTAACATTGTTTGGGGGCTGATTTGGATTCCGCAACCTATAAACATGTGATTATCTGTTTTTTATTTAAAAAGAAATTATAAAATAATGGGTCCTACAGTACCTTTTTCCTCATTTTCAACTGACCCTGAGCACTGGAAATGCAGTGTGTGTTTGTGTGTTTGAGAGAAAAACAAAACCATAATGTATATGGATTATAGGCCTTTTGGTCGTTATTTAAATTCATGGCTATTTATCGCACATTTTCTCCTCAAGAATCACTGCATCATTCCTGATTAGGCTGATGTTTCGGATCCTCGGGGTTCCCAGCATTTTTGCGACGGCACTGATCGAGTTTGAGTGTGAAATGCTGAATCCTCCTCCTCACTCACGTCTTCTGCCCAGGCTGCCCATTACTATCCCAATCAAATAATCTTGCCTTCACAAACTGCGACTCCAACACGAATGCTCAACAAACAAACAAAGAAATACTTAATACTGAATGACAACTGGTCAAACTGCGGGCTGATATGTTGACTCTTTTTTTTGAATATACATGTCCTTACATCTCTGCTGTGGAATCATTGTCAAACGAATCACAAAAGCAATCCTCCCATTTCCTTTTTAGCAAACACAAAGCAGGATATGACGTCAATGAACTCTGCATCTAAAGAGCATGAGAATCAATCAATAGGAGGAAATAAACAGTACAAGTATACTTTCATGAAAATACCGAATGATAAAATGTATAGAATATTTCTTCTTCACACCATTAAAATGTATGTAATGCATACCTTTGACTCTTTTATCTCATAATGCCCTAGCTCTAGAACATGTTCCGACACTCTCTGAAATCACAGTATTTTTCAAGACAAAATCATATCTACAATAATCAGCACTTGTTTTCAACCATAATGAAAAAGACCCCCCATCCCTCCCTCCCTCTCCCCCAAAGGACGTGTTTTTAAAAATAACATGAGAAGAGAAAGGAACACAAGTTTGCGTTGACTCTGGGTGGGAATGCGGCGGTCGATCATCCCATCCACGCGGCCCTCTAATGGAGCCCATTAGGCCAGAGCTGATGTCTGATAAAGAGAACGATACCACTTCAAAAAACCCAAGGAACAACACATAATCCAAACAAGGTTGCTGTACATAGTAGAACCGGAGATTTCCGTGCATGTTATCCATGGGCGGGGTTTTGGGGGTGGGGGGGTTTCGGTGAAAGCGGCGGGGGCGGGGGACGGGTAGGGGGTGTCAAGGATCTCACTCAGCTGATGCCTGAACAGACGAGCCACCACTGATTTCATGAGCTGCAGTAGAGGATTTCTGATTACAATAAGTATCAATAAAAAGTAAATGGGACTCTGAGACATCTTTTCTCTCTCAAGAGCTTTCACTTTCTCTTTTTTCTTCTTGTTGTTGTTTTATTTAGCAAAAATATCATGCAGTCTTTAGTTCCAAAAACCCCGGGTGGGATCTCGTGTTTGTGTTTGTTTGATTCTTTCAGGAGGAAAGAGAAACTCAAAGCCTTGAAATTCTTCTCTTGCAATTATTCTTAAACATTCAAGTCATCCTATTAATACTTTGTACAGCAGAAAGGTCCTTCAGATTTCACACATGTATATATAAATATAATATATATAAATATGCATATACATATGTTCAACTTGTATATGTGTATACATATTTTGGAACTGTATCAAAGCCAATTTAATGTGCTCTCAAAATATGGCCCATGATTCCTAGTGGGATGCACATCAATTCACATAGTACAACCAGTAGATTAGGTTGAAAAATCCAAAGGTGATAGGGAAAATGACCCGGGACCACTTGTCAATGGTGCTAACATCTGACAGGTTTGGGATTTTCAACTTGAGCTTGGAGGAGCGTCGTCGTAGCCGACAGTTGGCCCGGCTCCGCATGGCGCTCCGGTCCAAAGAGTGGTGGCTGAAGCCGTCTCGGGGCGCCATGGGCTTCCTGAATTGGACCCCGGAGCTGTCGAAGGACATGACTGAATTCCGAGAGTCACTGACGCTGCTCCCCACGTCAGAAGGCATCACTTCGTTGTTCATCTCCAGCGTGGTGAGGAGTATGTTTCCATAAGCGTCCACCTGCGAGGAGAGGGGAAAGAGAGTCAGCGAGGGCCGTGTCGAGCAGTGGCCCCAAATTCCCTCAATAATGAAACTTATATTAGCTGTCAAAAGGCAGGGATGGTATGGATTCTTGCATGCCACAGAAATAGTTAACAAAGATTTTCTTTACACAGATATCTATTAGTGACTTTTCACAAGTGACACAAGTAATTAGAACAGCATCTGACTTTACGGTGAGGGCTGGCCTACAGCTAATATGATTTCTAAATACATGTACCCCAACTTTTCTTTGTTCCTCGAGATACAGATTTCTTCGCTGTGTAAATGACCTGAAGGTGTTGGTTTGAAACGGCACGGAAATGGAGTCCTTGCAATGTGAAAGAAAAAATGAAGAGAACATTAAAAAACGGCTATAAAATTCTGGCAAATAAGCACATATTTTCTCAAAATTACACAATGCATATAGACATAAAGTTAACAGTAAACAACTTTGAATAAGCATCGCATTTACACAAAAAACAGTGTGTGTGTGTGTGTGTGTGTGTGTGTGTGTGTGTGTGTGTGTGTGTGTGTGTGTGTGTGTGTGTGTGTTGGGGGGGGCTTCATTCAGTCTGACCAGTTCAGCAGCTGCTTCTGCATAAATTAAATACCAATGCATTCTCATAATTCTGCATTTAGCCCATCGTTGTTTAAATGTTGAAACACATTGTAGCTGAGTGAGAATGAATGAAGCCTACAGCATAAACATAGATAACGTAGACTAAATAAGAAATGAGAATGTTTACACCGCTGTTGTTGAGCTAGATGAATCGCTCTCTTATGAAAAGGGCTATGCTGGATAAAAAGCAGTCAGTGCTTGAGGTAGAAGCAATGGATGATGGTTGGTGAATACATATTGGGCTGTGGTAGCATCAGTATGCTTCTGGAACATTACTTCAGGGAATACTGCATATGTGTCTGTGGATAAAATGGCTAGAAATCTTATGTGCAGAACATAGCTGTTTTGTACTTGAACCCTGACTGACACAGAGAGTAAAAGAGAGGCAGGAGATGAAGATGCAAACCTGTTCCCTCAGGCGCTTCTCTTCGTATCTTGTGCGCTCGTTGTTGGCTTTGTTCAGCCTCTCATTGATTTTCTTCTGTTGCGCAGGGCCCCGGCCAAAGAACACGTAATTTACAAAGGCATATTCGAGCAGGGCCAGGAACACAAACACAAAACAGCCCATGAGGTAGACGTCGATGGCTTTCACATACGGAATCTTTGGGAGAGTCTCCCTTAGGTGGGTGTTAATTGTTGTCATGGTAAGCACCGTTGTCACACCTGAGTACAGCAGCACACAAAGAGACAAACATTTCACCGTCACACACAGAAGTTAGATTTCACTTTTACGTTTGGACACACTTAATATTTGAACTGATATCATCTGACCAACGTTACTGAAGCTCAGAGACGGAAGAAGTTTTCAGATTAGGGGTGTCGCGTGATACTCCTAAAAGTATAAAATAGTATAAAATGTATACTAGTGGTATAAAATAGATATACCACTATTGACGTTAACTGCAATATTTAAAAAAATAATGTTAATAATACATATATGAAAGGTTCTGCATTGTAAATGTCCAAGTGCACAATTATAATAATAATAAATATACATAAGGTGAAGCTAATTGTAACTACGTTATATTCTGTTTCATCAATAAGATCATATTTTGTAAGATGATTTTACAGTTTGTATTGGTATAGTAAATGAGGTGTCAGATTAATTTAGTGCAGTAAAGATCTCTAAAATGTAGTGGAGGTATAGAGAACAGAAATTGGAAATACTCAAGTTAAGTACAAGTCCCTCAACATTGTACTAACAGTAAGTACAGTTCTTGAGTATATGTACTTCGTTACATTCCACCACTGCTGTAGTTTTACAGAATAATTGTGAAAATCACCCTCTAAGAGATATTGAAAATTGGCAAATACCACATTATTATTTACATCTGTCAAGCTAAGTTAAGTTTTTACAGAGCCCCTAATGTCTGTACTGGTCGTTCTAACATTTCTTAGAAGATTGGTTTGTACTTTGGATAAAACAAAGAGTTCAGTAATATTTAGATGCAGTTAAATGAAATAGTTTCAGATGCCTGTAAATACTCCTCATATATTTGTTTTTTTGGGTCAGAGTAAAAGCTTTTCATACACAGTAATATAAATGTCATAAACATCACAAATGTAATGAAAGTGTAACTTAGTGTTGTTGAATACTGGGACATTGTGTGCTCTATTTTAAGGTAATTGGGACACATTTGTTATATTATAAGTAAGCATGTTTCTCAGCTTACTCATCGTACGTAATAAGTGCTCTCAATACTACTCATCACTCCATATTTGGACATCAGGACATCTGTGTGTCTGCTTTCAGTGTTTAAACTTGTATGTGCCAGTTAATGCACGGCCACATGCTGCTAGTTCCACTGATAATCACTGGATTTTCCTGGTTGGAGGTTAACAATATAGCGGTGGCTGTGTCTTACCCAGGGCCACCCGAGCTGCAGAGGCATCATAATTGATCCAGAAGGAGACCCAGGAGAGGATGGTGATCAAGATGGAGGGCATGTACGTCTGCAGGATGAAATATCCAATGTTCCTCTTAATCCTGAAACTCAGCGAAAGCCTCGGATATGAACCTGTAAGGAGATGGGATGGAGGGATAGTTTGGATCAGTGAAAAAAAGGAGAGAATGGAGAGGGGGGGGGGGGACATTGGCACAACTTAAGAGTTCCAAAGTCTGCACTTTGACAACGCGCAGGGTAGTCATTTCTCCATTTGTTCAGATGGAGCACTTAATTTCCCCAAAGCGATGGATTCCTTTCCAGGGACAAGTTCGATTCCAATTAAACATGGCAGAAAGTCGCAAACACGGCAGATTTTTCTGCAACCCCCTATCTCAGCAGGCAGCTCCAGCATCCCTCTGAGAATTGTCACAGAGAGCTGCTCCGCTTTCCTTTCACACTTTCTCTGTCCTCTACACATTACCAAAAGGGCGTTTTAGAGGCGCATAATTGCAATGCATGCCCTTACACTAAGAGAGGAAGGAAAATATACAGTATGTGATAACTCATTCCATTGTACGTTTTGCAGGAAAATATCAGCCACTTGTGCCAAGACATTAATTGCTCTTTTGACTGCACTTTAATTTAAACAAGCACAACAATACAATGCTGAGGCAAACAGCAATATAAACAACAAGGCAGGATCTCTCTGCTTCAGCTATAACTCGATATTTACGAGGTTGGAAACATTACAAATTGCTCTAAATATAGTTAAATTCCATTCTATGTGTTCCATCTACACTTTTATTTCCAATCTGTCACCAAAGAAAGAAAAAGGCTTCAGATAAGCATGATGGTTTTAATCTAAAAGGCTATTTGCTATTGGGAACACACAATGATGAATGACCTCATCATCTCCAGGTTCCTGTAAATCTTTTAATGAATCAATACCTTAGCATACATACTTCATCAAACCTGCGACAAGTGGCTTAGATCACCCAAGTACATCCTAGATTAATGGTGGCGACAAATGTTCACGGGTTTCATTAAAGTCAAACGTGAGGATTACACTTGAATTTGACTTTTGTCTTTTGGTAGAACTTATTGGGCTTTTTCACTCTGAAACTTGTCCACATTCTGTGTGCCATCTCTATACGTGTCAGAGATTTCAATATAGATCTGATATAGCACACTGCATGTCGTCACCACCAGGGTTGGGAGGGTTACTTTAGAAATGTATTCCGATACAATTACTAATTACCTGTTAAAAACTATAGTCAGTAACCTAATCCAAATGTCACAATATTAAAGTAACTTGATTATTTTCCGTTACTTTTGGATCTACTCAATACCAAATATGCAAATATAGACGACAGAAAAATGCTGACATTTTGACATTATTTTGTATGTAAAGCAGAAAAGGGGAAGAACATCACATAACGCCTTCCAGTAGTGAAAATACTGTCATCATCCAAGGACTCTATCATGACCAGCCCCATCTTTCTACCTTGAGTTTGCCTTTAATAATAGCCATCAATAACAAAATGTTTCATTTAATTATAGGTGTCATTTATAGGCTATTTATTTGATTAAAACTGTAGTGAAAGCTGTAACGTTAATACGACTATCAGCAGATCATGTTCACCGTCTGTTTTTGATGAGAACCGCGTGCGTCACACAGAACAAATAGGCGACATTACATTACAGTTCATTTAGCTGCCGCTTTTGTCCAAAGCGACTTTCATGCTGCTTGAACTGAAATACCAACAATTCCTACACATTTATTGTGCTTAAATGAAGTTCTGATTCTGAAAGAAACACTGATGATGAAACATCCTGAAGAACAATTACTATAATTACATGAGTCAACGTTTGCTACTTCACTTGCACTTAGTTGTATTTGCAAGTGAGTGCACATTTTATAAATACCTGGAAATAACTATCTACAATCTGCTATACTGAAAAGAAAAAATTTCTTTCTGCATGACTGAAATATACTCACATTCCCTGCAGTTACAATGACGTATGTACACGGATCCAGAGATGTTTGTAGAGCATGTAACAATCATTTTGTGAATGCTGTGGACATTTTCAGCCTAATTAGAAGCATGTTTGTCTCCTTACCTGTAGTAAACCTGACCTCCCTGGACACCAACCGGATGTCTACAATGGAGAACTGAGGTAACTCTAACTTGTCAACACCCGTCACAGCGTTGTCCCCTCCTTGCCAGAAGAATACGATGTCATCTGTGGTATATCCATCTGTGTCAAGGTCAGGGCAAATTCAGAGGGGAGGGAGGGGGGGTGCAGGAGAGAGCAATAAAACATGTGGAGTGTAAGTGTGAAACAGCCACTAAAGATAAACACGTTTCTACTTAAAGTCTGTTCTATGATAATGAGTGGAGGTCGCGATGACAAATCAAACACTTGTTCCTATAAACTCTACTTCTTTACTTTCGATATGCTTCACTACTGTCGCTCAGAGCAACCCAACAACATCCTTTTCACTTCTTGTTACACATTATACAGCAATGTAAAACATGCAACATAAACATGAAACGTTTTTCTACTCATTAGTATTCTGTATACTCTTCAATGTCACAGCCGTCAGTAATCAGAGTGAGATTTGTCAATGTCTACAACTCAACTGTCATTGTAATTACATTTGCCTCCGTTGTTTCCTTATTCATTATCAGCCTGTATTTACATGATCACTAATTGTGTTTTTTCTAAATAAAAATGTCCAGTAATTTCAACAAACATACAATGAAATAAAATGTGATTGAAAAGGTTATTACAAAGCCATCAGCCATCTTTTGTGTGTGTTAAAATAAAACACTTTATTTGGTGCCCATGTCTGTAATAAAACATATTTATAATGCATTATAATCTTTAATCGTACGGCATTATAAAGAATTTAAAAAAGACTTATTAGGTCAGGTATTATTGCTGGTCAATGTTGTTTTTGCAATGATCATAGTGTATCATAGCTCCCATAGATGTAATACATTATAACTGTTTTTAGAATGCAGGCTGGTTATAAAAGTAATAGTGACAATTATAAAGTAATATGATACTTGACCTTATATGTAAAAAATGCTTTGTAATGTATTTATGAGTTATTATAATTATAATTATACAGTGCTATCAGCAGATTAAAAGGCATTATTAGTATGTTTATAAAGCATTATAAACACGGGCGTCATAGAAAGTGTTACCAAAGTCGGTTCTGAAAATTGCAGCGCTTGGGATTTCTTTTTTCAACAATCTTGAACCAAGTACTAGAGATGGTTCAATCAGGTGGAACTAAGTACAAATCAGTTTCCAACAAGAAAACACAGCTTTATAAATTAATCCTAAAGATGCACAGCGTATTGCAGTCAGACAGTGGGAGGAGAGGGGGTTTACAGAGAAAGGTTTTCTCCTGTAGGACCATGCGGCACCAAAGATAGCACTAAAACAAAAAATCCTCCTTCAGTGGAAAACAATCCGACCTAAGACTTAAATCTGTCTGTTCTCTCCGCCTGCTGTCACATGCTCCACTGTCCAGACTCCTATGGAGCTTTAAATCACTGCATGCATTACTACCTGCATGAATATTTATTAACATGTGTCACTTGCTATGGCGCTCCCACACATTCTCCACTGGCAGCACAATTGAAAGTGACCACAGCAGAAGATTTATGTCAATAGGCCAGTATGCATTCACTGCAGAGCAATTTCTCAGTGCGGGAAGTGTTACTACATTTCACATTCTACTACCCCGCATCCAGACCTGGATGCCATTAAACTCACTAAGGGACCAGGATTCATTACCATTAAATCTCCCTCTGAGGTTATAGGCTAAGGAAATGTGACATTGTCCATGAAATTGAAACAACTGCCTGCCTAATCAATCAAACTGATGGTTAATGCGCATGACTCCCACTCGTGCAGAGCACTCTACCAGCATAAACAGCACATATTCTTGCACCTTCTTAATTCATGGCATATCCATATTTCATTGCCTACTGATGTCCCCGCGGGTAAACACTCTGCACTTTTATCTTGAACAACAAGAACCACAAATATCTGCTTTATTGAGCAAGTGGGTTGATTGATGGCGTGGTCAATGAAAATGATCAAGCAAATACAATTTTTAATTACAACATGAGCACATTTCTCTCCTGGATATTGATCTATCTAAATTAAAGCATTTGAAGAAAAAAGACATGAAAAGTAAATTCAATGATTTTGTGTGATATCATGTAAAGTCTGCAATTTTGTCTTATTTTCTTTGGCTCTGGGGGGGAAAGATTTTGCAGAACAATCAAGAACACAATTATTGAGGATTATGTTTATTTGCTTTCTAGCTGAAACTTAGATAAGAAGATTGATACTACATGTCTGTGCGGTAAATATGAAGCTACTGCCAGGAGATGGTTAGCTTAGCTTAGCATAAAGACTGGAAATAGGGGGAAACAGCTAGCCTGGCTCCATCCACAGGTAACAATATCCACCTACCTGAACCTCGGAAGCTTATCAACAGTGTTAGGGAGTAACTAGTTACATGAAGCAGAGTTAGGTAATGAAATTACTAAATAAATGTAATTGCAATCAGTTACAGTTACTGAGTTATCAGTAAAAAGCTTATATGTGGAATATAACATGTATTTTGTTCTAATCTTAAATCAAGTTACAGTGAAGAACCTTTAATAAACGTTTGTGTTGAGTACAGTTGTGAGGTTTATACTCCTGGTTCAACTCGTTTAGGACTTTTCAGTTTTGTTGACAGTTTGAAACATTTGTTAGAAAAGTAATCAAAAGGTAATCAAATGTAATAAGTTGCAATACTTTGATGAAGTAATGGAAGTAATTACTATGTACTACCATTTTTAACAGGGCAACTAGTAATCCGAACATTTCAAAAGTAACCTTCACAACACTGTTAAGTAACACATCTCGTATGTTTGATGCAGATTATTTCTTGCTTTGTTCTTACCATCTAACTTTCCACCAGAAAGCAAATAAACTTATTCCCCAAAACATTGAACTGTTCCTTTAAGGACAAAGGTAGATAATGACAGGCTACTGCATCTACATTCTGACCACACCCTTAATAAATCATTCCTGGTTAATCAGATGCTAAAGGATACTTAACCAATAACTGATTATTACTTTCATGCATGTGTTCTATGTGCAAATTATTCAGGGAAATTATTATTATTACTGTGGATGTCATATTAGCGTGACACTTGTGTTATTTAGGGGATAAGAGCCATATTGAGGGTGAAGTAGGATCCCTAATATTAATGCTATCATTTGGCCTTCACTACTGTCTATCTGTCACACTGAGGGAATAGTAATCAATGCACATCAGCACGCACTGGGATTTCTTCACTATTCCTCAAGGCAGTGATCAACTGCAGAGGTCAAACATCTGACAAATAGCACACATTTACAGAGACGTCAAATATTTCCCTAATGACACCTCAAAATTATTTCAGACAAATGTATTTACCACAAAAAAGTACTCAATTAAGTGTCATTTTTAGAGGTAACCAATAAGACGATTTTAACATAACCCAGTGCAAACAGCTTTCTCAGTTTAAAGGTCTTAAGGTCAAATAATACTCACAGCTTTCAATCTCCAGGGTGCAGTTCTGTTCATCGAGAGGGTACCTCCTCAAATCCATCATGCAAGCAGCAGTGGTGGTTATTCTAAGAGAAACAGACAGAATCAGAGCAGAGACTTAGCTGATATCATAACGACATGGATACACAAGAACAGCTGTGTGTAATGTGGTCACACAAATGAAGGAAAGGGTTAAGAGAAAGACAGATTTACTTTAACATGTTGCACAAGTTGCACTTTCAGAGTAATCATTGTGTGGCTGTTTGTGTCCGCAGCAGTTCAATAATTCACAGCTTTTAAACTTATTATTATTGAGAAGACATTTTGCCAATATTGCATGTTAGTGGGTTTCAATGTACGTAACTGTGTAGCACACTCATGGTTCAGGGTCATGAGCTGGAGACTCTTTAATATGCTCTCCTATATTAAAACGGATACTTTATTTTTTGGGGGATTTTTCCACAGCATTTTTCCTCCTTTTGCAGAGACTCTTAAATAAGATTTACTCTTTATGTTTCTGTGAGTAGTCTGGAGAAGTATTTCCTTTTTATATGGATCACTAACTGCTCAGCATCTGCGATTTTGTCAATGCACGTTACTTATTGCTCGTTCCAAGATATGCATATCTGCCAGGTAGCTTTGGAAAATATGTATGCATAGCAGTTTATTAATATCAATAAATCCAGTAGGCCAGGAAAAAACTGCTTTGGCTACAAATTACACATGTAGAGGTCTTTGGCATTTAACTGAAATATTTACCGGTGCAGCAGATTTTAGTAATTACATTTCTGCTGTTTATACCAGCTGCTATGTGTTCATCATACTAGCTTTCATTTGCTTACTGCCCTCCTGTGTAAATGAAATAGAAAAGTTAATTTTCAGCTCATCATCTCGGTGTCAGAAGCCACCAGCTTGCTCCCCTGAGAACGTGCCGGTGGTTTCTGACACAGAGCATGATGAGAGTAATGTGAAGTTTTTTTTTTTATTCACATTTTGGATACATTATCAATCATGTTAAAGTCAAAGCCACCAATGCTGCTACTGTGTGTGGTTGAACATGCAGTAAGCAAATGTGCATATACAGTACCTAGAATAAGTAATGCAGTAGATAATAAGCATTGGAAATACATTACTTGAGTTTGTAAATTGGTCATGGTGGGGTGAACAGAGTGCTGTCGGCGGGTAATTGGAAAACAAAATATGTTCTGCTGAAGCTGATTGGAGCCAGATTAACACACATCCATGATAGCAGGAGGCACCAGAAGGGTAAAGAAAATAATGCATAAACAAAATGTGTGACAGGTATATATTTATTATTCACAATGACATTGAGCTGCATTCTGCTGCACAAGCATTAAGCTAGTGAAACTGCATTGTGATCTGCTGTACTGCACCTCCCTGCTGCCTCACAGTGCTCCTCTGCGCTGTGTGTGTACAGCAGGACTGCTCCTGCTGTACACACACAGCGAGGAGATAACATCATGCCTAATTACATTAATAGGAAAGGTCACTTGGCAATCATGATTTTCCAGGAACAGAATTGGGGGAAAATGTATTTTCCATAATGTTTCTCTTCAGAGCGGTTGACGGCAGTTTGATACAAACAAATGGCTACTACTATACACACAGATACAAAACCCAGAATATTTACAGATTGTCTCTGTTATATCAAATTAAACTGATATATCTTTGGATTTTGTACAGACAATAATTGTTGCATTGCGTTAGTTGCAGCCCGAATCCTATCTTTCACAATAAGAAGCTGGACGAGAAATAAAGAATTCAGGGCCTTTAAGTCTGAAAACAGTGAACTATAGAAACTTAGACCAACATATTATAACCACAGCCTTTTTACAAATCTACCAAGTAACCTTGGCCCCAAAAAGTGAATTAGGGATTACACAAATACATCATCAAAAGAAAAAAGTATGGCAAAGTTGAATGAAAAATTGAACAAACTAAAATATGGAGAAACAGCCTGAAACCTAAAGCGCTAGTGCGGTCCTGTGTCCTCCGTGATCATACACAGGAAGACATATTCTCTCAAGACACAGTTACTGTTCTTAAAAGACAGTGGTAGCACAGTGAAGCAGTGAAACCCTGGCAGTGGCAGCAGCTCGGAGTAATAGACAGAAATGAATTCTCTACCCCCTGGCAGAGGGGGGGGGGGGGGGGGGGGGGGAACCCACAACGAATAAAATTGACTTCATATGTGACAGTTAACAAGTCAGGCAAGAATCCTCATTGAGTAGGCACAAGTTGGGACGGCTCACAGCGAGGGCCTGGGATTTAGAAATGTCAGCAGATGTAGGTCAGCAACTTAAAGTCCCACCAGAGAGCAGCGGGCTCAGACCTGAGCAGGCACTGCAGCTGACACTCAGCAGTTTGCTTACTTTGGACATTTCAATGTGGTATGCAATATTATTTGTATTGTTTTGTCATTATCACTAAGCATGGGCAGATTATGAGACAATGGGTCCATAAGCACAGACATGCAAAAGGCCCCACCACCTTTCCTACATAGGAGCAAGACATTATAGTTGTTTAGCCTTTTTTTGTTGCTGCTGTATGTCTCTTTGTAGACATTTGTTTGGTCGTTGTGTCTCTTTGTAGACATTTTGTGTCTTTTTTGCTTGTTTTGTGTCTCCTCCTGGTCAGTATGTGTCTCTTTGAGGGACAGTTTGCAAGTAAAGGCCAGGGGGGCCCATGACACTGACCGGTAGGCCAGTTCAGTAATCCATTCATGTCACTAAGAGGTGTGAGACGACTTCATGGACAATTTATAAAAAAGTTTTAAATCATTGTTGCAAAACATCTTTAATATTGTTACAATGCTAACTGGTAGAGTCTGCCGAAGTAAAAACCTTTAATTCACAATAAGGTGCATTCCACTCACTACAGGCCTCTTGGCTTTTCAGACCATGTATCTTGCCAGCATATGTGACGACTAAAAGCAATCTGGAGGTGGATCCCAGAGGCTCAGCACTACAGACAGGGAGGCTTTCAGATATATGAGCAATAGTTTTAACACCTACACAGTCTACTCCTGTATCCCTCTATGTGAGGCAGCTTGCTTACCAAAAGAAGATCATAGTACTACACCGTGGTTTAATAAACAGAGGAACACGAGATAGGAAGAGAGAATCACCATCTGGCGAAAGCTTTGCTCAACAAAGCCCTCAATGGTCTCAGGAATCAGTGCACTACCAAACTGGATTCATGGACTCACAACTCACAGGCAAGTTAGAAAATGCTGCTCTATAGCGCTCACAGAGCTTGACACTTTCTACTGACAGCAACTTCTTTTATTGATGTTTTCAAAGACTTTGTTTTTTTGCAACACACAATCGCTCTCCTGCACCACTCAGCAGTCTTCAGACCCGGATTTTAGATCTACAGGCCACCATCATGTGATTCTTACAATTCCTAGTCACTCCTGGGGAAAGGACTAATGGGCAGGCATATGCACATTAATGGACCGTTCATGGTCTCCAATCCACTTGATTTACATGCTATTGGTAGTGGCATCGTTTACTTAAGTAAAAGTAACAGTACACCAATGTAAAAATGTTCCATTATGACAAAAAGTAAAGTTGTATGATCAGCAAAATGTACTTAAAGTATCAAAACTAAAATATTGTATTAATTTGTATTCACTTTGGATTGTTCTCTTTGTCCTTGAGTACTGAGGTAATAAATCAAGTGAGAGGTAGGGGAATGTTCACAGAGACTTCTATACAATTGGACTTCTTTTTGCAAACAGTAAAGTGGCCCACTGCTGGACAATAACAAATAATGCTGGTTTAAGGCACTTCCCACATTGGCTTCACTTTTCTGGTTGCTTTTCTGGTCGCTTGCGTTAACCACAAATCTATATCAAAGCATTACATTACGGGAAATAAGGATAACTATAAACTAAGTTTATTGATTAATTATTTGTTATGTGACTATAGCATCTTTTCAAAAATCCTGATTGCACATGTGCATTTTTGTTTGTAGGAAAATAATACAAACCTGGTGAAATTCGAAACAATCTAAAACCTTGATGCAATCTGCTTGGTTCATCTACAGAATAATGACTGCAGGTATAGAGAATGCACCATTTAACGCTCAGCGTGAGATCAGTGGGTGAAACAATGTGGACAGAGTTGTGAAGTAGAGCTTGTACTTAAACTGAATATGAAAATAGAAGAAGTTGATCTACACAAATCCGAACAGCTCAGATTGAAATCGCTGCAAGCACCACTGTAGGTAAATAATGTTTTTTAAAAAAGAAGACAAAACCCAGTAGAAGCACATTTCACAGTGAGTGGATAGGTGAGAGAGCAACACTGGGTGCAGTCGTGTGTGTAATGTGATTGTCCACAGTTTGCATTCTACCGTGCTTAGAAGTGGCACGGGGGATGGACTCACACAGGCGGTCTTTACAAGAAAATGCATTTAAGACAACAAAAAACCTCAAGCGGTCAAACTTGAGAGACGCAGCATTCAAATGAATTGAACTGAGAACACAACATCTGTTGTTAAAGTTACATCTATTGTTCTCAGAAAGAAATGTCCACACAACCCTTGGGCAAAGTCAAACATTTTCACAAAGCAATTTAATTGCATGCTTACAGGAGGTTTGTAAAAGTCCTGAAATCACCATGGCATGTAGATTATGCACGGCTTCTAATTATTGTACACTGCTGAAAAAATGGTCTGGAGGACAGATCCAAGGGCTCGCCGCCATCTGCCATTTAACCAGTTACTGCAGTGGGTGATGGTAACCGTAAACCCCTGTGCAGTAGGCTTGAAGATGAGATGTTGGAGGATGCTCGTGTCCCTAGCAACAGCCTTAGCTTTCTGCTTTTAATGCAGGCACAAAGCCAGTAGAGGTGCAAATGCAGGTGTAATTCTATTTTCTTCTGGCACAAGTCCATTTTACTATGCTTGTGCAGCGCCTGCTCGGTACTTTCGTGACTCCGAAGGAACTTAGGATGTGCATGAGGTACGTATGCTGAGTGGAGCAGATGGTATGTTTATTCAGATCAGGTGGCGCAGTGTCATTTTGGCACCAAATGGCGTGAAATTGATCACGTTTCCACCTGCTTTATTTATTTGAAGTTTTTCATCTACTACACATTAAAAAGAATCAAAGATACATTTAATTAATTGACTAATGCAGTATTAGCATTTAAACAAAGGGGTTATTCTGTTTGTCGGATGCATGAGGTCCTTCTGTTCAGTAGCCATTAAGCAGCAGCAGAAGGGCGAAGACAGAAGGTGATGTGATTGGCCTTTATTGAAGCACACCCCAATAGTATCTGCTGACGTATTCCTCTGACAAATGATATAAGCATGCTGCTCCAGACCCTTCTCAGGGTGGCACCATGCTTCTCCCAGATTGCACTTATACATTGCCAGGCCCATGTGCGATTGTCACGGAGGGTAAAGAACAAACCTTAAAGATTCAGCTAGTGGGCAGACATTTACAGCAGGGTCTTCAGCAGCAGTGAGATTGCATTTTTACAAACTTGATACCTTGTGAAGAGTCATAAAAAGAAAAAAAACTTTTGCCATCAAATCTGCTTTTGTGTCAGCACCAATTCAGAGTTTCTGAATATTGATTATTGCATTAATAATTCATTACTTCATATGATCTACACCTTGTCACTGTCATTTTATTTTATTCATGGAACAAAACACGTTCCCAGCTTCTTTGCCTCCATCAAACTGCTTTATTCTAATGACTTGTTAAGAAAAGCAGCGATCCATTCTGAGCTTGAACAAACCTCAGGATGCTTTCGTACTTTTAGCCGCCCCCGAGGGATTTTGGATGGGTCCCTGTGTGCACATTTACTGTTGACTGAATTGTCTAGTTTGTCGCAGTGATCTGGGACATTTAGGTGGTGAGTATTTTGAACCTTTTTTTAGCCTTTCTGGGACAATGAATCTCGGATTTAATGTACCCCTCTCCTTTCAAAATATTGTTTTTGTTTGTCCTGAGTCACACTTAGAACTTTGTAGACTATTAACTTTAAAAATAAAGCTTTAAAGTCTGTTTTGCTTGCCAAAAATACATCTGTCATAATTCATCCTGCCACAGGACCAAGTGGTATCAGCGATGGGCTTGTTTTTCTGAGGTTATCAAGATTTTCACTTGCTGCATTACTGCAACAGAGACAACTGATAAAGGCAGCAGTTATCTAATTAAAAGTTATCACGAGCATCTCTGGGACATGAGCAGTCTACTGTTGGCAAATATCACTCCTCCTTCCCATAAGTGCTCCCGTTTTCTCTGGTCTAATATTTAAGTGTTTGCTCTTGCTCTAGATTTCCAAATACTAGTGATGCTGTTAAGGGTCACAAAGGGGTAAAGCCTATCCCAGCATGAGTGAAATGTATTTCCTGCATATCCATATTTTCTCCTGAGGCTTCATCTTCTTGCATTATTAAATCTTTCCCAAAGTAACATTTTAAAAGACAGGAACAATCCATCCATCCCTTCTCTATACTGTACCACTTTTCTTTTCTGGGTAACTCCCATCATGCACTGAGCAAAAGGCAGAGAAACAACCTGAACTAGGTTTCTAGTCAATCGCTGGGAACAGGCAGTCACAGAGTTCACTTCACCTAACCTGTTTTGTCTTCGGACTGCAAGAACAAACAAGTGGAGGAGAGTCTCAAAGCCAGTGGGCCGTGATTTCTACACAAAGTTTGTGAACATAAGTTAACGTTTGCCTCCATAAGATACTGGTCATACCAGACCAGTAAGTCTGTAGCCGCAAAATACCTTCAGACTATTAGTGATAAAGCAGCAGGCAACAAGTCATGTTTAAAGGAAGCTGGTGACATGAACCTATAAACCGACGCCCGGTTCTTTTCAATGTGTGACGTGCTACAAATCAAAGCGCTCCAATGACACAGTGAAGCGTCAAACAATCAAATGTTTTTGTTTCACCATTTCCCGTCCCCTTCTCTTTCCCCATAAGTTTCTGTTCCGTTCAATCTAAAATTTAGACAGTTCCCACTGCTGCTATTCAACCCTACCCTTTTTTTCACTGCGACACTAACAAGAAAAAGTACCCTTGGCATAGGGTGGCACTATTACGGGAGTAACAAGCATGTTAGCAGTGGTACTGTGTTATTTAGCTCAGTAAGCTGACGCTATGCAAGCTTTCTGTGCTCTCAACTGAGAATCCATGTTCGCAGACACAACATGCAACACGCACAAGCCCATGTCTACGTCAAGTCAACAAGCACTTGAGCAACACTGCAGAGGCGATTTGGCAACAATGTAGCCAGGGTTGGCCATTTTGTAGTTGTGTTGCTCGTAGTGTGAACATAGCATCAGTGTATTGAAGTGAGCAGTGGTGGCTTTTATAGTGTATTGAACATCATGTCAATTTTAAGAAGACAAATGTAGAAAAAAGTAGAGAACTTAGTATTGCTTTAACGCACATTATTTAAGTTTAAACTTGCAGCCATGTATTTGCAATAAACGCAGATCATGTGTTGCTGAAACAGTTTTCTTATCAGTACTGAATTTGACTATTTTGGCTACATAAAATTTCAATAGCCGTGTCATTCTTTTTCTTTTCAATAGTTCAGGTTCAGCCTGCAGATACATGTTGAAATGCAGAAAACAAAAGCAAACAGGAAGAATAACAACAAAAACATATACAGTAATGATTAGTCACAAATTAAAATGATAAATGCTGATGTAAACCAGCGTTCTTACCTCAGCCCGTATAAGACAGTGCCATCAGGGTGCAGTCGGATCATACGGTTTTTTACTGTCACACCATGAAGAAAGGACTTCTTGTCATTAAGGAAGTAGGTGTCAGGGAGCCAAAGCTGGTCTGCTACACGGTTGTCCAGAGTCAGGTTTAGCTTCAGCTCACTATAGGCCAAACGCTTATCTCGCCAGCTCTGCTGGAAATACATTGTGATGGTGTAGTCCTGGGTAGAAAACGTATATGAAGTCACAAAGAACATTTAGATCAAGGTCAGAAGCAAGGGGAACACTTTGTCATTTCCGTTTATCTTATTGTTTCCCGCCAGTGCGCGATATGAACAATGTTGCGATATGAGTGATCCCTTGGATTTCAGTCCTAAAATTGCAATTACCAGATAATGCCAGTAGGGGCCAGGAACAATGTGGTGTGTACGAACATGAGTACATGAAAATGCCTCTCTTCAGTGGTTTACCACAATGTAATTTAATGAAGGGCAAAAAGAGGAATACGCACTTGTGATAAGGCCGCAACAGCAATAAAAGAAATGCATCTGCTACGAGGGCACTCCAAAACTGTTTTCATACTCTCAGATTATGAAAATAGTTTTACCTTTTTACACAATCAGAAAAACAAACTGCTCAGCATTTATAAAATAGGACATGGGCAGCAAACCAATACATACATATGTGCCAGTACTTCTGTATTATACTGAACCTAACTGGGAAAGAGCTTAAGTGGAGATATAATGTCTGCCTGCTAATGCATCATTGCCCTCAAAGCACTAGTCTACGGTCAGACCAATGAACCTACACATTTTTTCAACCTACACAGTCCAATGTTTTTAAATATAGTGTGCCATTCATCTCGGACTATTTTTTTAATTGCAGGTTCGCCCACGCTTCATGTGTTTGAGCATGATGCATGTTAAGACAGCTAGTATCCCTTACATTCTGTTTTGTAATTAATGTTCCAAAGTGTTTTGTATTAAGTGAATGAACACACAGTTCTTAATGAGTGATCAGCCATACTACAGATAAACAACTCAATCAACCCACTCGCTCATATCTGTCATTAAAAATGAGCAATTTCAAATGCAGATTTAAGGAAAGCTGCTCTAAATTGGTTTGACAAAAACACAGAAAACAAAACCTTGTTTGGCACTTGACCGTCTAAAAAAACAACAAGTATTACAAACGTGCTTTTTGTTTAACCAGTAGGAGCATTAAAATTCACACAGTATAAAATTGGCAATTTAATCTACATTTGATTTATCAAGTGTTCCTAT
The DNA here is from genome assembly GCF_900634415.1 of Cottoperca gobio. Classification (NCBI taxonomy): domain Eukaryota; kingdom Metazoa; phylum Chordata; class Actinopteri; order Perciformes; family Bovichtidae; genus Cottoperca; species Cottoperca gobio. Next base: position 12,818,879 of record NC_041368.1, read on the forward strand.
GTTCCCACTTTAACTAATGATTCAAAGACGTACTGGAACGAAGACATCTCAAGCATATCATGAACATATTTAAAACAAAGTATGCTGTGGAGTTGGACAAGTCTCCTTGGAAGAAAGAAAGAAAAAAACACAATGTATCAAAATGTATTAAAAACCATATGGGAGGAGTCAAGCTGACAGTGCTAAGAGACAGAATGACGTAATTTTTATGTTTACCATGAAAACCAAAGGTCTCATTCAGTGGATATATGTGGGAATTTTGTATAAATGTGTAATTCAGTCCAACAATCACAACTGGTTTGTGGGTGGGAAGCCAGTGAGGGATCTCAAGACAGAGACGTTTGAAACTTACCATGTTTACTTCTGAGATGGAGTCGATGCTCGCTATGTTGATGCTCATTCCTACGATGACTGGAGCACCTGAGGGAACAAATGAAAAACTGAAGTCACTGAAAAAGTACAATAAGGATAATGTGCTACTGTATTATCAAATACAGTTTTAGCGGACTAAATTGATGCAGTGTAGCAGTGTAACTTAAAACTATTTCAGTTGCATACCCAGTCACGTGTCATTTTTTATACTGGTACATCATTGCAACTATATAGATAGATTTCACCCATGAATTAGATTTCGACATTCCTAGTTAAAACACCAACATCAGATAGACTATTTGAATTGTAGAATGTTTGACATGTAGAACTACTTTTGCTGCCCAGAGTGTGTATTTCATACAGAGAGTAAGGACCAGTTACTCTCAGTTTATGCTACAACACTGGGAAAATGCAATCATCCATCCTAATTTCTAAGCTAGCAAGGAATGGGAAGAGCAGACTGTGTCTCATTTACATGATTACAGTACATGCTGTAGAAATGTAAACAGCTATGCACATCAACTCCCTTACATGTACAGATAACACTAAGCCCACTTCAGTATTCACACATCTTAAGGTTGACAAGGATTATCCATTCACAGAGCCCATGTACCCACAGTCACTGTAACCAAGAGTTACAGAGGAGACTTCAGACATTCTGTTTCTATGTTGTGTGTGATTACACAGATAAGGCCTGTGTACAACATTGCATTAATTATAGGGACATTTTCCATATACATGTCATTGGGCTTGTCGTGATAATTACGCTATCGACTTATTTTACGATATATGGACATGACCTCTAACATTTTTTACGTCAATCAGTTTGTTGTACGATATATGGACATGACCTTGATAATTTTTACGTTATCGGCTTATTTTACGCTATATGGACATGACCGTGATCATTTTTGTGTTAGCGACTTATCGTACAATATATGGACATGATCATGATAATTTTTGCATTATCGACTTATTGTACGATACCTAGATATGACCTCGATCACTTTTGCTGACCTTTTATTTATTGTTTTGATTGTATGGTCTCATTTTATTTATTTAGGATATTTCAATATTTTTCCTCACATTCCAATTCCTATGTCTGAATATTCTTAAAAATTAGAAGTTTATTGCTCTCTGAAAGTGTGTACTTGCATTATTATGCCACTATCTCAATTATTTCTTGCATTTTATATTGTCCAACAAAGTAGTTATCGTAACAGGCCTACATGTCATATACATATACTATTGAAATACATGCTTCCCATGTGTTGTGCAACAGTGGGGGGGGATTCCCTGAGCCTGAAGCTCTCCTTTTAAGACACTAACCTGGAGATCATTTTGTTGTCAGCTCTTTTCATATTAGGTTTTATTCAAAAAAACTTTGGAATATTAGCATCAGACTACAGCCACACATGTCAAGACCCACAGTAATGCTGAAGAAGCTAGACACAGAAGTGCAGAGAGGGCTGGAGTCTGTTCAAAGTTTCTTGTTTTTCTTCCTTTTATCTTTTCTTTACTTGATACCTTTTCTAGCAAGCAGCGATAAAAAGAAAACCAGCACAATTTTAGAAGCTGTTACCCCAGGCAGTGGGTTTTGTGAGTGAACAAATTTGTTGATACTGATTCTCAGTGTTCTATCATTACACATTTTTTTCTCCTTCTATGCATTTTTAGCCCTTATGTTATCCTAAACGGCTAAACACGCTCCCCCCCTGTCCCTTCCTCTTCAAACCGTGTCAGCCTTACATCGCTTCAGTGAGAATGATCGGGCCACAAAATATGAAGTGCTGACACAGCGAACAGAAACAGCAGAAACATCTCAGTGATTGGTTTATGAGGCAGTGCTGAATCAGTATATTCAGATAATGTTTCATAGTATTATAGTGGAAATGGCATTAGCATAAGGATCATAAATAATAGAAAACAGCTGTACTACAATATGTACTTTTTGCATGTGTCATCACAATCAATAGGTACAGAACCTACTTTTACTCAAATAGGATTTAAACATTACTGTTTATGTATATTTGTTTTGTTTTTCCTGTCCTGTCCTTGTGGACCCCTTCTCTTCCTGCCGCTCTGTGTGTCCATGTCCTTTTCTGTGACTCACTGCATTCAAGAACAAAACACGCTAATGATGAGAACTGAACGGTTGTCCTACCATCCTGCTCAGAATCAGAAGTTAGTTGTTTGTTCTTTGTCGGATTTGTCCTTGCACCTCAGTTTAGATCACTTGTTTTCACATTGTCCCTCTTTAAAACTTTGCTCGGTCTCATTCCCCTGCGCAATCCTATCTGCACAATGTGACAACAATGAGCTGACAACATCTGAAGCGTCAGGTAGGACTCACAGAGGACGGGGTGATTCATTTCTACACTCAGCTGATGGATGTACTGCACGGGTTCACAAAAAAGAAAAGAGTGCAAGATCTTTGTTTGACCAGAAAAGATCTACAACTCTCCCTTTCTTCTAATCCTCTCAAAATACAACGCTTTGAAGTGCAAAACAGAATGGAAAAAAAAGATCTTGACAGTTACTGAAGACAGCATGTGTCATTGTGATGTATATAGTTTGCAGACTTGTACAGTTCAGATCCCATAAATATTTTTGACAATGTATAAAAATTGCTAATATAACCCTAATCTGTCTAAATAGAATACACAACCCTGAAATAAAGAATCTAAGTGCATGAAAAAGGCCATATGACACAACTATAATTCCTATTATTGGATATGGCTAAAAATACAGTCCAAACAAAGCTGTCAGTCTGCGCTTTTCCCCTGACTAACTATAGTGTTTATCATTATAATGACAGCATAGACCCACACATTGTGTCTGTGGCTTAAATAACTTAAGAGTATCGAGCACATTTTACATTCTCTTGTATGAAATTAGAGAGGAATGAGCACAGAAAACAAAAACATTTTAATGAAAATAGTTTGAACAATGAGCCAATGCTCGGAAAGCAAGGACAATGTATAATTGTTTTTCATGTGGGTAAGACTTCACCAAGTGCAATGTCCACTTAGTTGATCAAATCATTCATTGTGCATTACATCAGAACATTTCAGTGTATCCACTTACTTCAAAACTAATACAAACTAGACTTACATGATAGTACAATGGGGTCCAAGCACCCCAACCAAAGTCCAACCAAATGCTCACTGTCCCTAATCGATGGAGAAGCCAAGACCATCACTGAAGGCTTAAACAGGTGGTTTAACACACGTTTGTTTGCATGCTTGGGCAGGCGTAGACACCCTCCTACAGGGCACACTGCCAGGATCTGATCCAACTTTCTACCACAGAGACTGTTGAATTTGTGTTATTCCATAATTCTATAAATTATGCACCAAGTGATGACGTGTTTCTTAAAGTGGAAACAGACAACTACCGTTTCAATATGATATTATTGTTGTTAAGACAACCAGGTCGCTTTCCATTTTCCTCAGAGCCTAGCAACTACCACAGGACACACTGCATTTTGTTTTCCACAGTTACTTTGGTTGTTTAACCGTCTTCCATTTCTGCCACTGGGGATAGTAACTGCAAAAAACTTTCATTGATACTCTTTGGTCTCTGGGGATAGCTACAAAAAACAAAAACGCTATCCTGTTCCTGGTTTGGTTGTGCAATGGTTGACGCACTTCCTTTGTGCAGTAAAACGAGCCTCCATTTTCCCGGGAGATCGTACACCAAGGGCAGACAGAATTATGTGTCATTACATTATGCAATCAACATTTACTTCATTATGATAAGTTAAAGAGTATTTCTATTGTCACGTTTCGCACTGTTCGCACAAAAAACTACAAGGCAAAAATCATGCATCAATCCAACTGAACTATAAATGGCTATAGTGGTGCAGCTTGCAATATAATTGCATTGGCACACATGCCTCATGTGTAAAGCATTGCTAATTGTTTGGAAAAGCATGTGGCAGCTGTGTGTTGGGCAATGTTTGCATAAGTTAACAAGTGGACGCAGTACGGAGTAGTAGTAGTAGTAGTATTGGTGTTCTCAGCGGCCTCAGTCAATCAGAAGTAAGTCAAATTGTTCTCAAGTTCAATGTAGAAAAAACATGGGAACCAACCACTGCATTTTAATGGAATAATGTGTGCAATACCAGCCGGTTTAATTTGAGTAAATGCATCATATAATATGTTATTAATTATCTCAACTAGACCATTTGCTCAAAGCTTCTATACACCTCTAAATTTGAAATATATGATTATAATTGGGTCTCTTTTTGTAAGCTCTGCTGCAAAGGAAACTATGTACTATCCTGTACTATCCTGTACTATCCGGCGCTCTCCTTACGATCCTAAGGTATTAGGGTCAGGAAATACTCCCCCGGAGCCTGAGGGAAGACAGTCGTGACTGTACTCATCTATGACATCACAGAGTTATGGGACATTCAGAACTTTTAATGTAAAACTCTGGGCTCTTTCTGTTTGAGTTCAACACTACTGAATGCACCATTCACTATCAGATAGTCAAAAGACAAACGGTTTTAAAACTATGATGGTATGAAACTGACTCAAATCCATAACCACTACTTGTTAAAATTTACCCTGATTCATCTAAATGACTTAAACATCATTTATTCTGATGGGGCCCTTCTTGCAGATATTGCTTAATTATGAGGTTTCTCGTCAAACACTTGTACTAAAATATTAACAAGCAAACCACTTGACCGAAAAGGCCCATCTATCCTCTCTGTGTTATTCTGTAATCCTATTTCCTTCCCCCTACTCCTCCCACTACACTAAATGCCCTGAAGCTTTGTCATATTCCCTGACCCATCTCTTTCAAAAAAAAAAGAAGGGAGAAAGTAGGACCATTTTCCATCGCACTTTGTGAAGGCAACCAGTAACAGTTTTCCCCAGAGATGTCAAAGTACATTCGTTCGCTAGATGAAAACAGAAAGCACCAAATCTCTCCTTCGCTCTCTCTGCATATTTTGACCCTGTTTTAGTGAAACAGAAGCACTCACTTTGTCACCACAGCTTTCTCAAAATAAAAACCGCTACCTGTACTTGCACTTCACAACTCTCCTTTACATCTTTAAATAACCATTTCTCCATTCAGTGTCAACCACTATTTCCAACATTGCCTAGAAAATGCTTGATTTCTTTTCTCCACATAATACTTGAATATTCAGATGAACAAAGCGCTAACTGCAGTCATGTTTTTTTACAGTCTGGATTTTATATAACTGGAAGGAGTGAGTTAAAGAAAACATAGCATCCATAGGCAAAACATATTGTCTCTGAACAATTATCATATCAGTGTGTAAACTGTTTGCACTATTTTTCCAAAGGTCCACTGCATTTGATTTTATACTAATGTCAGGCCAATATCACAATAGGAACAGCTTTCAACAGACGCTAGATGATGGGCTGGATGTAGATGTGAGTACATTAAAACAAATAATAATAGACAAAGAAACAATATGGACTGATCTCAAATTGTCAACCAGTTTTGCCTCTTGACTGAACCCAGCGTGTGGCTGCCTGCAGGACTGGGCACAGCGACAGCACTCAGCGGATAGAACAGATTTATTGCAATTTTACAAAAAGACCCAAAAGTGCCCTGTTGGGTTTGTTGACCACTTAAGGCGTGGCAGAGTACCGATTACATGTTCTACCAGCATGCTCATGAGAATGCACATGCTTAGTCGCCATGAGCACAAACTCACTGCAAAGGACGTAACAGTTGTTAGTGGTAATATGCTTTAAAAGCACCAGTGCACCAATAATAAGGAAGAAAAGGTTAAGTAATGCTGGCAAACAGAGCTGTGCAAATGCTTTATAAGGTAAAACTCCACATGGTGCTATGAAGCGATAAAGACATATTACTTTGTTAGAGCATTTCCATCTTTCTATCAGTTTATAAATGGACAAACAGACATCTGTACAGATCTTTGTAAATTGTGTAAATGCCGATCATAACTAGTTAGCAGCCCTGCGATACAATAAAATATGGCATAATTTTTGCAGTGATTTATTTAATTTCATTAAAAGAATGGTTTAACATTTTAGGAAATTCTCACATTTGCTTACTTGTGAGTTTTATAAAGTACCATTCTCATATCTGACAGGTAAATATATAGCAATAGCCAGCAGTCGGTTAGCTTAGCTAAGCATAATGACTGGAAATGAAGGGAAAAAGCTAGCCTCGCTCACTACAAAGGTAACACAATGCCTACCAGCACCTCTAAAGCTCACTAACCTGTTGTATATCTTGATTGATTAATTCATACAAAAAACGTAAGAACCCTGCTGTCCTTTTACTTGTGAAGGACTAAAGAAATATTGAAAGAAAACATACATATTAGACGGTGTTCATTTATATGATGACATTTCCTTATATTTCCTGCCATCCTTTTGTTAGTATTACCATCGCAACTAACCATCCATTTAATCCACTATACAATTTCTTTATAGCACAGTTAATAATCAATAACCATTTATGCAATAATATGGTATTTATTTTAGCCCATAGGCAAACAGTACAATCTCCATATGACATGTTGATTGTTCTAATGCATACAGCTGTGTAAGACAAAGACTTTCTAAGCTTCAACCATCATCTAAAACTTGGAGGGCATATTAAGAGATTCAGACTCTCTTGCTGACCACAATGATCACACTGTTGTGTGTTTCCTTTCCAATGATATATTGATCGCTAAGTGCAAAATGATTGAGAAACTGGCATATTTTCCAACTATCGTGCCCTGTGATTTGGAACCACTCCAAAATGACATGGGTTCACCCTTGGCCAATGCTACACCCTTCCTTCAAGTTTCATGAATATCGGAGCAGTTTTAATGTAGACCTGCTGACAAACTGACAGACAAACGGAACCAAAAACATAGCTTCCTTGGCGGAGGTAACAAAAGCAATATTTATGATCAATCCCTCTGATTGGGTAGCAGAATTGAAGGCTTTCCTGGATATCATTACCTCATCAGATATCCTTATCCTATTAGAGTATACAATGTGCTAAGGACTTTGACAGTACCTTGTCCCAAAAGACCCATCGAGCAGAACTATAAGCAATCAATTAAACATATAAAAAACAAATAGTATTTTTATTGCATCATAAAATGGCATTCACTTTTCACAAAAGTAATCATGCTGGAAACAATTAAATGGAATCTTGTATACTGTAAGCAGAGAGAAATAACTACTGCTTAGCTTCTGGAGTGTCATGGGCCTAATTCTTCTTATCTTTAATGGGAGATTCCTTCTTAATAATACTAACATAACTGCATTTTGAAACTAAATGCCGTAACATTTACATTAGGTGCTTACTGAATGGTGCTGCCTGCCTTATGATCCCCATGGTAACTGTTTACAATTAGTACATCATCCTCACAACATCTAAATTGTGTTTCTGCATCGGATGATTGACCTGGATCATGGCTGAGGGAATTTTTTGCGAGGTCGGGAACTGTGCGATGACGATAGATGCTGCGTCGAGTAGATTCCCCAGATGGTTCAAGAACCAGCCAGTCATGCATCTTGCTGCGCTTATCAAGTTTTCACTCCTTGTTGACAGTTGCCTTTTTTTTATTTAGCCTAGCTGTCCCCTTCCTTTGCTCATTATGTATGTATGCTGTCCTCTCAACTCCAACAATGTGTCGCCACATTCAGCTTCAAGTCTGACAGTCTCATCTAGCCTCAGGGCAGACAAGCTACACTGATGTAGTGAGCAGTAAGGCTGCCCTATTTAATGATTTACTTGGTAATGCGGGCTTATATCAAAACAATATATGTTCAGTGTCAGGGAGCGGTCATCTTGTTTTTCTAATTTGAGCCACAGTAGCTGGACCTTAGATACCCAACATCTCCAAATCCCATGGTATCTGTCAGTGTTGTACAAATGCTTAAGAAATTATTCTTGGTTGTACACATAGACTGCATATAACAAGTGGACGTAGTATCTGTGAGTTAACCATTGGTTTGTGGAGTTTGGTCATCGCCACCTTTTTTGTTTATTAGGGGGTGGAGCTAAGTACAACTGAACGATAAAAAAGAACTGAAAAGTGTGAAAGGCTTGAAGTTCTAAGACGAAAACACGGACAACACCCAAACCAGACAATGACGTGGGAGTGTCCGGTCAATCACAAGGTAGCCTCACCTACGCTGCTTTATCGTCTATTTTATTCTAAATGGGATCATAATTTACTAAATTAACACCATGCTTAATTGAATAAGACTTGAAACTAGCAATTGAGACCATAAACTCTTCAGGAAAATGTTTACTGAGGTAATAAATCAATCAAGAAGTCATTTTCTCATAGACTTCTATACAATCTGATTTATTTTGCAGCCAGTGGAGTCGCCCCCCTGTTCGATATTAGAAAAATGCAAGTTTAATTCATTCCCAAATTTGGCTTCACTTTTCATGTCACGGAAGTTGTCACCGAATCAAACAGCATGTAGCAGTCTATGTCACTGTTTGCATAGTTTGTAATGTTGTTCTCTTTAGTGTGTCAGAGAGCTTGGTGCTTGACAAATGAGCAAAAATCATTAAGTGCTTCCATTATGGATTGTCAATGTCAGCCAAAATCCCTACTGTACACTTAATTGTTCCTCAGAGATAAAATATGTTTACATAAACAGCTTTATCTTCTAACTTTGACAGAGTCTGACACTGGTTTCTTTATAATTGTGTTATTACCAATAAATGAACAAACAAATTCCACTGAACTGAAAGTAAATACTGCCTGATGTTTGTAAACGTTACCTGTATATCCGTTTAATCATAAGCAAAGCATCATTAAATTTGATGTTTTTTTAATGAAGTTTGACATGGTTTTCTCTACAAGAGAAACACACCTGTCCTATTCTTACTCTGGCCGTTGTTAAGGTTAGCAGTGTTCATTTTAGTCTCATGGAGGGTAATATAAGATATGTCTGCCATTTGAATAATTGCAGGCTTTATCAGACATTACGGGAGTAGGGGGGTTGTGTTCTAGGGACTCATGAGACTACATGGACAGAAAGCATGTGATCAAAGCAGAGACTGAGGATGATGCCCAGAGAGGCAGACCTCCCTGTGTGTACTCATTGCTTTTGTTTTCAATTTAGCAAATTTGGAAAAACAAAAACAAATGATAACATTAGTATATTCTTCGACTATGAAGAATAATAATGCCTGCTTAAGATAGTAATTGTCAACACACCCTTTAATCTCATGAGTCTGAAAAACAAAGGAAACGTACAATGCAAAAGTAGTTAAAAAAATTAAAGATCAACAATTAAAAAAGGACAGATTACTTTCCTCACTCATAAAAGGCTGATATCTGAATGCAACCACAAGAGGGCAACATTATGATATTCCATCATCATGTCCACGGCTTATAAATTGGAAATTTTAATAAAGGGAGCAGCATAACCTACCAGCACACAGGTGCTGAGATTAGGAGCTGAGTTAAATATTTTAGCATATCTGGGTAGATTCAGTGCTTATGCCAAAAAAAGGAGTTTCCATCAGACGAAAAGATATCTCCTTGTACCCCATACAGCATTGGTACGAGATGAAATCTGATTAAAGAGGCTTCTTAAGGAAGCTAGACACTCACAGATATGGTTTTGTATGGTATACGTAGAAAGGAGAAACACTGCTTTCCCCCCAACATCGATGTCTACTCGCAAAACCTTTCATGATGTTTACATTTCATCTAAATATGGAGTGTTTGAATATTCAGTATGCCACAAATTGATTATATAGAGTATGATTGTATCAAACTGGATAAATTGCATTTGAATCTTGGACATCATTGTCATGTTAATCCACAGATCCTGTCAGTTGTAAAAACCTGTCAGTTCTCAAAGCAACTTTGGTGGACGGCAAAGAAAACACCATTCTGCCTCTTATATAAAAAACTCTGATAATCAACCCATTGCCTAGCAACAGAGGGTTCCATAGCAACTGTGCAGCATTTTCCCTACAGTGTTGCAAGAGAAGCATGATGATTTATCCAGTCGAGTCTGTGTTTGCTTTTGTTTTCAATGGCCACTGCCCTCATGAAGCCCTTTTCTCAAGAAATTAACAAATAGAACAACATGTTACATCCCACCAAATCAGTGTTACTCATTGCTCGGCTCGCGAGCCACCTGCGGCACGCCAAGCTTTAATTGGTGGCTCGCTTGGCAGTGGGCTAAATAAAGGGGTGATAGATATGATTATGGAGTCAATACAGATATTTCATAAAAACAAGCAGGGCTATTACACATAACCCATTAAAACACAGTGTCTGCTCTATTAGTCTACAAATAATACAAATAATTGATAATAATAATTGATAATAATAATTGATAAAAGATGCAAATATAGACTAGAAACAAGATATTTAAACTTGCTTGGCACTAAACGGACCAGTTTTGGCGGTCTATCAGCACTACAATGGTGAATGTGCTCTTGGACGGGTAGATACATGGTGTGCTATTATAGAAATAAATTAACTTAAGCTCATTAAAATATGTTAACATAAGCATGCTTATGAATATGGACATTTGCTAAAAAATAATTTATATCGCTACATTTGAACATTTAAATTGAAGGATACTACGACCAACCTGGCACTTCATACTCGCGTTAGCTTGGCTCCGGTCGACTCGTTTCACAATTACATGCTAGTTAGCGCATGTGTTTCTACAGACGTAAAATGGATCAATTTCTTATTAAAAAAGTTGCACACCAGTTGGACAGAAACAAAGCGTGACAAACGAGGAAAATTAAGATTTGGCTTTGGAGCATCCAGCCACCGCCAATCGAGAGGAAGATGCTGGACAGGTGCTCCCGTTAAAAAAGAAAGGTACGAGCCATACAAAACAAGCAAAGGAAAATTCAAGACAAGTGGTAAGAGGAATTGTTATTTGTCCTCCACGAGTCGAACCCTTTGTGCTTAATATGCAAACAAACCCACTCTGGTTTTAAGCGAAGTCATTTGGAGGGGCATTTCCAAACGACGCATCCTGCTTTTGAATGCATTGGTTCCCTGCGTTGCATATTGTATGTTCTGGGTGGGATGACAGATTAATAAGCAGACATGCTTTTTATGATTGGATGTAGCTTTTCATACTTTGCGGTAAAAGTGGCTTTCCTATTGACTTTGTCCTATCAATGTGGCTCTCACGTAAAAAATAGTGAAGACCACTGCACCAAATTCTTCCCCTGCATGTCATACAGCGGCATAGTCAATGATTTCCATCGTGGCACAGAGCAAACAATACAAGTACAGAGAAAACAGAAAAGGATTACCAAACCAAATGGTGTCTTTGAAAGGCATCAACTCTGACCAAACACAGAAGATCTAAAAGTAACAATCACACCTTAAAATTCAGTTATTCAGCACAGTGTTTATGGCAGGGCTATTGAATTCATTATTGTACCAATCTTCACGTGATTATGTCCCCTTTTCAAGAAAACATCTACCTTTGGCTGTGATATCGTGAAGTTAGACGCTTAACATACTCCAATTGTATGATGTCCCTGAAAGCAGCAGAAAAAAATGTGAAGCAGTTATAAAACATCTTCATAAGCTTGACGACTCACGGAAGCATCCATTTGTCAACGCGTGCGCAGTATTTGGAAAAAACGTTGCAAATATAGAAACACCCTGCAAGAAGCTCTCAACACAACGGAAACTGTTTCCAGGGGACACTAAAAAGTGAGACATACAGCTGGGACATGCAGTGCTTGATGAAAGCTATCCGTCAGTGGTGTTAAAGATGAAAATGAGCTAAATGTTCTTTATCTTTCCTTATTTTAACATTGTGATGGCATGATGCAGATATATTGGAGATGTTTTTTCATTTGCTTGTGTTTTCTTTTGTATTCCGAGTGAATGTGGAAAGTCTGAGATCTACCAACTGATATAGAATATAACCGGCAACTGACTGTTTTTCCTGGTCAAGGTCAGGGTCCTTGAACACAACACGAGCGGAACGTGTCATCACTTGGTCACGTCATGTCAAAAAACTTCAATATTAAACTGTCATTGACATCAGCAAACACAGCATGGCGAGTGTAACAAAGAGAAAGGTGGATGCGGCATGTTCCAGGAGAAATGGACAAACAATTATTTCTTTGTGGAAGTAAAAGGCCAGTGTTTGTGTGGATGCGCTTGTGGTCATGAAAAAGGCTCTCGAGCTGCATTACAGCACGAAACATGTCAAACTGCACGAGCTGAAAGGACGAGTCGAGTGCGTTTGAAAAGTTAACATTGTGTGCTTTTAGACTTATTTTTATTTTGCTGAGCGATAAAGTGCTGCTTGAAAAACAAAAACAAGCTCCGTCCCACTCAGCCACCACTGTTCAAAAGCATTAATGTTATTCCAAAGATACACCATGAATAAAACTAATCTGAATTAATGTTAAAACACTAACACTCTGGTCGGGACTTGGCCCAGCAGCGGACGAGCTGCATTCTGGCTGCTTGTAGTAGCAGAGCTAACACCTGCAGAGCTAACACCTGCAGAGCTAACACCAGTAGAGGTAAAATCAGAGCTAACACCAGCAGAGCTAACGTTATAGCAGAGCTAACACCTGCAGAGCTAACATCAGCATCACTGCTTCTGATTCAGGCTGTGTGTTTAAAAAGTGTGGATATTTTCGCCTGAGTTTCTGAACGTTGGGGTCGACGTCGCTCCATTTATAATTAAAGTGTTGGATTTTTGACTTTTTTGCACTTTGTAATTCTCTCCTTTCCTTTCCTCTCGTTTGTTCGCGAAACGGGGAGAATGTCAATGAGCAAAGCTACGCAGTAAACGTGTACATAAATTAGATAAATAACATAAGCGTTTAGTTTATTTAATAAAAGAGCACATTTGACGCTACATATTTATATAAAATTAAACACGGGGTCCGTTGGGGGGGGGGGGGGGGATTATTGTTGGATCACTTAAGAGTGCAAATTGTTTCACAGTTCTGAACTTCTGAGGCTGCTGTGTTTAACACCGGTTACAGTTTGAATGTCTGACCCGTCTCTGATTGGCTGCAGTCTATGACACAGATTAAAGTTTGAATCTTCTTACCGTTGCATTTGTTTAACACTCCTTAATAAAATGTCTTTGTTTGCTCCCTGGGTACATAGTGTATCAGGGCAATTGAAGGTAAAAACAACAAAACATTTGTTTAATAATATAATGTTTATTATTATTTAGAAATTTTATTATGTAACTTCGATCTCAGAGAATTTGAGTTTTTATAATAACATAATATAGCCGCCTAATAATAAGAAAAATATTACAAGAATTGAAATGTAATATAAATTATAAATACTAAGAATAATAATTAGAATAATACAAACAGAATAATAATCAACATTCAGGGGAGACAAACAGCAAGCCTACATTTTATTTGATGGGGTGGCGGTAAGGGACCTGGATAATGGATAGGGGGGCGCTGGCCCAAAAAAAGTTGAGAACCACTGATTTAGTATATGACCTATACAGGTATGTAAACACTTCCTAAATGCCTTCCCTAAAAGATGGTTGGCAACACAGGCACATAACAATACAATCTCACCAAAAAAACATTTCATATCATGCTTTTAACTAGGTCAGTGGCTTGCATACATTGAGAGTACTTCAGAGGGAGGTAGTTCTACAGTTTGTACACGTTAGTCCACAAGGTTGTGAATGTGGATTGTCTTTATGAATGAAGGTATATAGGTCACCACAGGGAACTAATGTAGTCGCCTGCGCTGGCTGAATTTATTCATGCTGCACCCTCAAGACCTTAAATATTCCTAGACGTTCACAAAATGAGAATACTTAGGCTGTGCTGTGTTTAATTCATAATTCAGAAAGCATAAAAAAAATTGATATCAACATCACCATTAAATAAATGGAATATTTTTTTTATACAGTTCCAGCAATAGCAGATGGATAGGTAAGACATATAAGCTCTTATATTTCTTTATAGCCATAGTAGAAAACATTCATTTTAATTTTAGAATTTAATACATACTCTTCCATTTTCTACATGTTCTCTTCGGGGGTTGTGAGGAGCTTATATCCCAGCATGCACTGGGCGTGAGAGAACACCCTGGACTGGTCACCAGTCTATCACAGGGCTAACGCGCATATAAACTGACAAACACATTCACACCTTCGGGCAATTCAGAGTTTCCAGTTGACCTAACCGGCATGTCTTTGGACTGTGGGAGGAAAGTGGAGCAGCCGGAGGAAACCCACTCAGACATGGAGGAGCATGTAAACTGCCCACAGAAAGATCACAGTCTTGAACAGATTGGTAGATTGGAACCCAGGACCTTCTTGCTGTGAGGCAACAGTGCTCAACACTGAGCCACCATGTGGTCTTAATAAATATTCAAAAAGATTTAAAAATGGTGTAATTGGCTCTCCTCCACAGTGCTCCCCGGTTAACATTTCAAAATAAAATGCTTGTTTACTGTTTGTCAGTATAGCAGCTAAAACATATTATAATGTTACCTCTTCACTGTCATTAGTTGATGCAACATTGTTTGTGTATTTCTCATGTATGGATATACAGTAATCATTGTTCTTTACAGTCAAAAGCTCTTTTTGTTTAATAATTCACATCTACAGTAAATAGGTTAATGTTGGAAATAATATACTTGATGTTTCAGCATAATGTCCCTGATTTGATCTAAGTTATGCAGTTTAGTTTTATTGACCAACAGGTCAGTCCTGACTAAAAATGGCAATTCATTCCTAATTCTTAATGCTTAATCTTTTTCTTGAGGCCAAATTATTCAGTCATCGTTATCATTAGTCACATATTCCCAACCTCAGACATTTGACCTGTACACTTTCCGTATCCATCAATCCTTTTTCTTTTTAAATCATTACATAGGTTTGTTTTTGAGAAAACACAAAAACTGCCTGTCTTTAAAAACGCTTCAAGTTTCCTTCAAAAATGTGTATTTGTCTTTGAGCCAATAAGAGTATTGCCCTCCCTATGCGTTCAGTACTGTTGGTCCCAAATACCCCATGCATGCACGAGTGAATGATACTATATATTTTTCATTATAATTATTAAACCTTGCTTCTTTGACTGTTTTCTAATGTATATTAAATCCTTCAGTACCCTGTATTATTATTATTTATTTTTTTTCACATCAGATCTCCTTTGAAAATGGGATCTGATCAAATAAAAGTAACACGGCATCTTTGCAGCTTCCGCCATAATCGGAGGATAATAATCTACA
The DNA here is from genome assembly GCF_900634415.1 of Cottoperca gobio. Lineage (NCBI taxonomy): Eukaryota > Metazoa > Chordata > Actinopteri > Perciformes > Bovichtidae > Cottoperca > Cottoperca gobio. The sequence goes on from NC_041368.1 coordinate 12,834,465, forward strand.
TGTAATATTTGAACCACTAACACTACTGAACAGCTATGAATGTACAGTACGCTGTTACTGCAACTGTATGGATAGAGAAACAGCGAGGTAGATTAGTGATAGCTAATAAAGGAAAATCATTAAAGCAGCTCTGGCACGAAGAGTGAAAACAGGACAGAAGAGACGAGAAAAAGAAAATGATGAGGTAAAACAGGAGAGCAGAGGCAGTACATCACAGGGAGCCAGAGAGACAGGGGATAAGTAAAGGTGGCCTCATCTTATCGTCCTATCCTGTCACAAACCTCCAACCTGATATATGAAACCTACTTAGATTCCACACTAAGAGGCTGCATATGAACAATGCTTCCTACTTGCATACACAGATTTTGTCAGTGAATTATAAAACACAGCACATATTACCCGGCTGCCTTTCCAACTCATAAATTACAATCCCATGAGGAACATTATTAAAGTACTCCGAAGGGATGAAGAGTGAATTACAGTAAAGGGTTTAGTTAAATTTAAAGGACCGGTGTGTAGGATTTAGGGGGATCTATTGGCAGAAATAGAATATAAAATACATAACTATGTTTTCATTAGTGTATGTTTCATTAGTGTGTTTTTGTTAATTTAGAGTCATATACATATATAGAACAGAGTGGGCCCTCTTCACAAAGTCTGCCATGTTGCACCGTCATGTTCCTTCAGTAGCCAAGAGCCAAGCGGCACCCCCCGGGTCTGAAAAGTGAAGCCAATGCGGACGTGCCTTAAATTTGCATTGTCACTAATATCCACGACTGAAGGGGCTGACTTTACAGGTTGCAAAACGAAGTCCGATTGTATAATACGATTGTATTAAATGTATAACATAAATGTGTAGTATAATCGTAATGCGTTAGAAGCTAAATAATGAGTCTATGTTTTGGAAATAACTAAACAATATAAGTAAATCAAAAAGGTATGCCTACTCTCTTATAAGTTTAGGTCGAACAGTGAGATTTAGCTTACAGTTTCTTTACTGGAGACAGAAAAACTATTTGAACAGAGGGAAATCTATTGGACATCACATTATAATGCTTCATACTGGTGAAAGAAGTGCAGAGCTGGATGTGACGGCAATGTGCTGCACTAACAGAGCACAGTGTGTACAAGATGGTGTGAGTCATGATTCTAAACTAAACATGTAATAAAACTCTAAGAAGAAAAGAATTGAAGAGTCTTAAAGAAAGAATGTCAGCATGAGCATGTACAGTGTGGGTATTTGAGGACAAACTGTGCTCATTGCAGGATTTATCCTGAAGCCATTACGAAACATATTGGCTAAAGAAGTGTATGATTCATTTAATAGTCCTTTAAGGTCCAACTTATCATTTATTTACTTATAGACCTCATTTAGTCAGCAAGTTACACAATGACAGTTTTAATCAATGCCATAGTTTCCATGTCCCTTTATGATTTGGAAGTGAACATTTTGAAGTATGACCAAATGGGAAAGGTAAGGATTTTGAGGTTGTTCTTTTCTGTAAAGACTGTCTCCTTCAAAGCTAATCTCCTGAGTAACCCTACATGCGATAAATCCCAGTTACTTCAGTGACATGCCGTGTAATGGTAAGTCCTGCCGAAGCTGACCGCATAATTACATTAACCTGTGGTAATTATGTGTAGATCCTCCTCGACGATCATGGCTAATGTGTCTCAAGAGAGTAGGATTCATGAATTAATTCTTTATTAATAAATCAATTTGTGGTCATTACACTAAATTGGGTGTGCATACAAGTGAATAGGGGATCATGTTGTTGGCTGCCATTTTGACAAACACGTTTTTATTACAACTGATTATTTATTTACTCACGTGTTCAAGCTGTTATGACAATTACAGCAACCAAAGAACGTTTTAAGAAGACAACACATAAAATGTGAAATATTGGGGCCCTAATGGAAGTTTAGGGGTTAAAGCAGCGACGATGAATCACCACGTCCTTGGTTCATGTCTAGCAAGGGACCTTTGGAAAGTCATCCCCCATATATTACCTGCCATCTCTCTAATGCTATGGCGATAGAATATTAATAACTGGATTCTGGGTGTTGCTTTTACATAAAAAATACTTTATGGCCTGCAAATAACCTCATATTTACATCATCCTGTCATAAAGAAAGGGCCAATATAAAAACCACGAATGATTTTTAACAAAGAGAGTAAATGACTAACATGTCGTTGTCCGTTGACCAGTGTAGGATGCAAGGGATGTTTAAGAGAAATATGTGCGTCACGTATTAAACTTATTTTTTACCTGAATAAATCTGACTACCTAATACTCTTTGCTTCTCCTGCACTGCCATCTAGAGTTTAGAGTTCATTTATTTGCACATGAAATGATGATACACCAAAGGAACAGAGAAAGTCATATTGTGCAGGTGAGATAAAAAAAGAAACAAAGAAAAAGAACATCTCACAAGTTAAAAAAAACTATGTGACAAACAAAAGTCAACAGAGCTGGATAACAGACTCTAAATGACAGACTCAAAAACAAGGAAAAAATAGTGTATCAAAAACATAACTGCATAAATGTAAAGTGAGGAAAACAAAATAAACTCACGTAGACCAAATGAGAAAAGTGGAATCAAAAGGAAAAGTGACAGTGTGTGTTCAAAGACTCAAAGGGAGAAGGAAGGAGACGGAGAGGAATAGAGAAGGCGTGTTGTGCTACGAGGAAGACAGTTCAGCTCATCAGTCAGTGGATACGTATGTCTATATTTGAACTGTAGATGCATGTGACCTTATAGGCAAAATGGATGGATCTATTTCAGATGTCTTTAATGAAGACCAGACGGTATAAATTATAAACTAAATGAGCACTTTGCAGGTAGTATATAACGGCAGTCCAGTAGACATTTGACTTCATAAATAAATGACATATGCAGCAGTTATACAAAATCCCACATGTTTAAGTCATTTTTAAATCTTTGTATAGCGGCCTTTGATTGAAACTGATGACTCGATAAGACCAGCCACAGTGTACCCGCGACGTCAATGTACCCAAAAAATCTTGAATAATGGATCATCTTTTGAAAGCATGCACTTAAAAAACAGTGCCAACAAACAGCCAGCTCCTTTAGTTCTTTACTTCTCGTGATGAAAAAGCTCAATAGTTTTGAGCCACGGCTTGTTAACGTTAAGTTGATGTGCATGATTGTAACACAGCTGTTGTTGCGGGAAAAATTATCATATACCACAAAATGTGTGGTATGATATTTGAGTCAAGGAGTGAGGATCTATGCAAAATCAATATTACAGCCGCTCAATGTCTCAATACATTAAGTTAAGTATTAAAGTTTGGATACTGTCAAAGCGCTTGGACTTGAATATCACTCTGCTTCCTGCTTTGACACTGAATAAATTGCATCTAAGTGATAATACACAAAATGGTTATTTTCTATATCACAGCACGTCAGAGTGCATTATCATGATTATACTATGGTCGACACAGCACAGAGCAGATTTGCTGTTGCTATGGTTAGCAGCAGTTCGATGTACATTGTGCACTGAATTAGCATAGTGACTAAACTGTGGACTAGAACTCCCGTTAGCTTGTGGCGTCCTGAATGTCCTTAAATGAATGTCATTTGTAGAAGCCTGGAATCAATTACCCAATCAAAAACGCACACACAATCTTACAGATGAACAGTTCCTCTTTTTCTATTTTTTTATGTCTTTTTATATGCAGAGCCATCACATACTCAAAAGAGAGTGGTACTACTTATCTCCACCCTGGTGTAAAGTCGTAGAATAATAGATCATGTAAATAGATACTAATACAGACTTAGTAGGCCAAACATCAAAAATGGATACAACTACAAAGTCCAATTATTATCAAGATCTCTGACCGTGTGGCATATTAGTACAGCCTACCATAATATATTCTACTCTCATATTGTTGACTTCAACATCTATGCTCTCATATTTAGTTTTTTCCTCCAGCTCTGCATGATGCGCACATCAGTTCTATGTGGAAACCTGCTTTATACGGCTGGCTGTTGGAGTTCAATAATGAGATGGGCTTTTAAGCGTGCTTCCTGGTAGTGAGGATGACAGCATCTATCTCCATATGCTGTAAATGACATTTCTTTCCTTGTTTATCTATGTGAAACAATTGGATAGCTGCATCTTGCCCTTGGCCAGCCTATCCTGTCAAGGGCACACTTCCTATCAATCACTGTAGGTTCAAAAAGTGAGTCACTTGGGACCTGAAGAGGAGAGTGGAAATGGGAAAAAAAAAAGCCCAGCATGCAGGATGCCTCACCAATGTCTGACCTAGGGTTTTTGTACTTTGCAGTCCACTGCGATACATTCTGGTGCAATTCTATCAGCATTTTTGTCCTTCATTTCAAAGTTGCTGAAAACAACACTTTGAATGGGAAGATGAAGTATGTCCTTTCTCCTGCATGCTATCTCTCACCACCCTTGCCCCCCTCTGCCTGCCTACATACACACCTCATTTAATTCAAATAGAAAATCTAAGTGAAGGGAGAAGGAAAAAGCGCCCAGCTTGAGCATTTTTCCCATGTTTCCTCTGAAATAAATCACTGGGTGTTCTCTCTTCATCAGGATAGATACCACTTGTTCATGCCCCAACATCCATCCTGGGATTCTGACAACACACTCCTGTTTTGCGCTGAATAGGCATTACTTTGAGACTGAGTTACGACGGCCTATGCTATCAGCCCGTATGCAAAGCAGACCATCATTTGACATGCGGCAGCACAGAGACGAAGAGATTGTCCTCAGTATTGCAAAAGTGTCCAGCAGTCTTGAAAGAACTGCCACCATATATCACTTAATGGCTGCAGGTTGCACACATCAATCAGCGGTCATGTTCACAGAGGGTCAAACTATCTTGGGGGAAGGGATTTGTGTAAATAGCTGCACACATACAGTATGTGAAGAGCATTTAGTCTGTTATCTCGCAGGACACAAAGCGTAGCATAAGATCAATTACACTTACATTATGTACAGTATAGTGCATTAGAAAGTGAATACAAAGTGCGGCAGCTCCTGCTTTTACTCATACGTCCGGGCTCTCTCTTTTATATTCGGTCAATTAAGTGTCTATTCACCGCACCAGTCTCACTGCAACTGATCTGCAGTTTCATGGCTACATTTACTGCTTTTCCATTACAAACAAGATCAAGCTGCAGCTGGGGCTCATTTGGGTCAATGGGAAATGAGATCAGTAAAAGCCAGGCTGCGTACGGCAGACAGGGACAGGTGACCATACTTTGATGACACGGCTGCAGGATGAACTGAGGGATACAATGAATGCCGCCTATAGCCAAAGATCAGGTGCTTACAGTTATAGCTACAAGCTGCCATACAGATAGAGGCAGGCTCTTACACCCCTGTGCTCCGGGCACCTATTGATGCTTTTTAACGTTAGATCGTTAAGCTGCAAAATATACGCTAATGTTCTGTGAGTTGGAACAATTAAAGGCTCACGTCAAATTCCTTTATAGTTCATTGTGTTACGCACTCAGTTCAGTCATAATGGAGCCTTGAGAGACAGCTGTCCTGCTGTGGAGAAGTATGACTACAGCAATCCCGAAACCCATCGGCTATGGGCCTGACGTCGATAAGCCTCTGGGGCTTGCCAGCGCATATCCGGGTCAAGACTTTCTTTTCTGTGCGCCGCTCATTGTTTACAGTCCGATTAGCAACATGAGACACGAGGACATGCATATACATGGACAATCTAATATGTAGTGTACATACATTTATTTTTTCTAATTCCATCACTTTTATAAAACTCAAATGTATTTTGACGATGACTGCATTAACGGCTTGTATTCTTTTATTGGTTACATACATGGTAACTTTACGGTACCATACAGTGTAATTCAATAGCTCAGCAACATTTGTAAAGCTATATTTTGTTGTGTTTTTGTGTTTTAAGAGGAGTTTCAACTGTCAACGTCTAATTTCTTGATCTACAGTGCAAAAGGAGCCATTAATTTGACAGTGCGTAGGATTTTGTGGGTATATGAACGCTCACATGAGGCTCCATGCATCACATTACAGTCAAGGGATAGAACACATTATTTGCTGTAGTTTTGTCTAAAAGGTACAGGTAGTGAACTCTCACTATTAAAACCTGCACAGAAACATTTTGCATCTACACATAAAGCCATTTATGTGAAGTCATCCAAAATAATCACAGAACAGAAAAGATTACCACTTGCAATTTTGAGCAAGGATTTCTAAATTCTGCAGGGCTATCTACAACAATTGACAACACTTCATAAATTACCCCAGTTCAGCACCTTCTGTTATACATTAACAGGCTCTCCAGTTTCTTTGTCATCCTGTTTATGCACATCTACAGTATGCTCGGCGAAATTCATTTTCTCTCCGCTGCACAACTGACAGAATACCATTTAATACACACTAAGCCAGTATCACTGTTTATTACGCCAGACAAGGACAAAGTAAAGAAGCAGAGTAGCTTAGGAAAGCATCAGGAAACTGTATTTGTGCTGATAATCTAAATGATTTTCCATGTTCAGTATAGGAAAGAGAGAAAGACAATGTAAATGCTGACATAATCAACAACCACTGCAAAGAAGCTGAATAGTATGAAACAGTCCTAACAATAAACAATATGCAATAAAACTTCTAGAGTAATCGTGACTGCTATACAGCATATTCATAACCGCATTTGATGATTTCCATTTCCATCGTCATCTAATGTTGAAGTGGAATTATTATCGCACCGCAACGTCGTAGTTTGCGCAGTCCATGTTTCAATTTTTCCCAAGAGTCCGAGTTAAATGAACTGTTTTAGTTGCAATTGACGGGCTGACACTGAGTTGCCACCGAGCAGATTACCTAGTTAGTCATCAAAGACCAACCCAACCAGTCAACTTATATTTTAAGCTTTTATATGTAATGAAGAGAAGAAGATAAATGTGTACTTTAATCAGTGAAAGAGCTTTAAACCCGTTGCTGAGTGATTTCCCCCCTATAATGTTGCAAGTGGTACAACTTGCAGTTTTCTGTAATCACATTAAACACTGTGATATGTAGTGTACATTGATCATGGGGAAAAGACATACACACACATTGTCAGTGTAGCGCCTCACATTTAATGATGTAAATAATGAATTTCCATTTGCAGTGTTTTACGTGTTCTATTTCAAATCAAATTCAGATGGCAAAAAAAACAATTTATGTTATGTATAGTATGTATTTTGTTCTGCGCACATACTATTAAATGACTTGTGTAGTCTGGTAATCTTCAGCAGAGCCTGCTACCTACCTACTAGTGGGCGGGGGCTTTCAACTTTACTCTATACTCTTCATGACCAGCACACACATATCTTGCTATGTCCTGTAACAGCTTTGTACAGTCTACTTCTCAGAAAAAAGATCCTGCCCCGGCACATATAACTATGTTTGTATCCATAAAACGCTGTAAATATACATTTGAACTAATTCTGTTCTTTGTAGCCCAGACATGTCCTGCACTGGGTTAAGGCTCAGCAGGAAGCATGACACGTTCACAGCATTTGTGATATGTAACCCTTCATGATTTGTTAATGGTGGTAGCTGAGATCATAAAACCCATTCCCGTGATGATGACAGCTTGATTTGATATATGTCCTCCAGAAGGACGAATGTGTGACCGAGGTGAGAGCTGAGCCGGGTCCTGTTTCTCTTCCAACTGACTGGACGTCACATTTGTTTTGTTGATTTTTCTTTAATATTGAGATCAATGTGGTGAATTTTCTCTGGCCGGAATCCTGAACAAGTCTGCACACTGGTGACCCATTACTCTACATGATTCCAGTTCCCATGTGCAAATCAATAACGGCGACAGAAGCAATGTCAGATCACCCCGTCCTTTTTTTTCCTGACTGACAAACCCCATCGGCCACCGTCCATGACCCCAGGTAGAAGAAGTGCACACATGAAGAAATAATTTACTAGATCACATGCAGAAATGGATAAAGACCTAACAACCAAGTTGCCTAAGTAAGTGGCACAAGTAAAATACTATCAAAAAAACTATTCCACGATAAATCCATTCTAAAGACTGGGCTTAACAAATACTCTTTAGCAGTTATGATCAGGCTTAGTCTCTCGGAGACTTTTCAGGCACAACGACGTAATGAGCAGAGAAGACAATGGCTGTGTACAGTAGGTAGAATAAATGCACAATTTCTCTAAAGAAGAACTTGAAATGTCATGTTATAGGTTACAATATGTGATTAAAATGCTCTATGCACGTGCCAAAGCAGCATGCCTTGCACGTCCTTACCATAATTTAAAACAAACAGCCATAAAACATTCATTTAGTTGCTGTTGTTGCATATAAATGTATTCAAATAATTGTCCAGGCTACCACAAGGTAACACCATATTTGTAGATGTATTGAGAGACTGGTAAATAATTAAATGGGCCTCTTATGAAACTGATTTAGCTGGGTCATGTATTTCATTACTCTACTTAATAAATTAATCCCCGTGCCAACATATACCGTATGTGTGGAGGCCATGTGTCAGAGAAACCGTGCCATGCGTTTTGAAATTTGGTATAGACGCAATGATTATCTAAAATTGCAATAATTTTAAATTCTGTGATTAATCAAGATGAATGACATTGTTGTTTTGTTGCAACATACCGTGTTGCCAAACAGCCAGGCTGATGTGAGATGGAACTGTAGCATAAATAGCTGTAATAATGATCTGCTTATTTCTTAATGTGTAGCAAAATGTATGTATATTCAACATACACATATCCATACCTTAATATTTTTACTGATGAAAAATAAAAGCTCTCTTAAAGGATGAGGATACTGTTATTTTATCTTTTTATTATTATTATCAACAATTCCCATAAAAAATGACACATTTATCCTGCAAACAAATATCTCTCTATGTAGTCATGGTGATAGATTTGACTAAATGCTGATATAGCTTATGCATTTGTGCTAGAATAAAGAATAGAATTTCTTAGTAGCCACATAAAAGAGCAAATTTGTTGCATCTGGATGATATTTATTCCTATCAAAATGGCAGATGCAGTTTATTCCTCTCAGTTGGGTAAAGAAGAGAAGCAAAGCAAACTGAAAATATTGGAAAGCATGCTCAGTGACGTCTGCCTGACACTGAGCTGCTCTCCAGAGATCGAAAAAGCAGTCGCAGGGTTGTTTCAGAAGAAACTACACATGAGACAGACTATCAGCCAGAGAATCAGAAATACCTTACCAACAAGACATGTTTTACTCAACAAGAGGCTGTATACAAGTGAGACCTGTGCAAGAAGCCCAGTTGTCACAGGAAACCTTACAGGGGCAGGACAATCAGGGGTTGACGGTATAAAAGGTCCTGTTCATCATTGTGAGAAGGTTGTAACCTCCAAGTCTGAAATGTCTGCCGGTGTCTGTTCTCCTGGCAACAACACTGATGGTAACAGGTGCATCAGTGCCGACAGTGTTGTGTGACTGGTGCTGCCACTAGTAGCTCTGGCAAGCTGACACTCTCGTCTTAAGTCATACATTTGAAGAAGGTGCAAATTAATGACACACCAATCTGACATTTTGACAATAAATTAGACGGGGCCCCTCTGGGTTTGGATATCTCCAAGCAACTCGCAGCTCGCGGCCGTCTGTGGCGTGATACGGTTCAGAAAACAAGGCAAACCTGTCCTGGTCCCTCGTATCCTTCTGAAGCCCTCCTTCACTGTCTGAACTGCTTTGCTCGACTAAACCATTAGGGGCAAGGTACAATTGAGCTGTACTCATATAAATAATACTATTCTGTTTCATGAACTCACTATGAAAGGTCAAAGGTGAATGTTGTCCCACTGCATGTCACTGCAGTGTTGAGCAGGCCATGGACTGCAAACACTTTGTTGTGATGGGGCAATCAATTTACTTTAAGTGAGCGTACAAACGGGACAGATGAGGAACACCGGCTTTTTGAAGGGATGGCTAAGGCATGTAAGGAGGTGGTGGAACCATTGTTGATGATCTCTATCTCTTTGTCTATGTTGAGCTAACAGACATACAATGGGGTGCTGCTTTTCAACCGAAAGTCATGTATCTTATCCGTGATCTGTGATCAGTCACAGGGAGGAACAACCATTCTGGTCCTCCAAAGGGTGCATCTGTTTCCAGACCCTGTGTTGTGTTGACATAAGACATATGGGACAGGATAAGGTCGTTCTCTATCCAATGTCTAAACTGCTACTAGAACTAACACTAATATTATTCCTATATAAGAGTGGCCAACCATGAGCCATGGAGGGCGAACAGTCTGATCACCTCAGCAGGTGATTGTACTGATTTCTCTCTATTTGGGAAGAATACTAATAAGTGAGAGAATTATTTGGTTGTCTCTCAATGGCATATGGTTGGCTACTTCTGCACTAGGCGGTTGTACTTGAATAATTCCTTGGCCCTTTTGATGTTAGTCTTGTGTCCATTATTTTATTTTAGGACTAATACAATGGATGCCACTCTCTTGAAAGGATGCACTGACTCATCCCCAGTCCTTGCAAATGCTCCAACTCTTTCTACACTTTTCTTTTCATGGCATAAAGAACAAGGTGAGCTTGTAAAAGTATGGGGTGGCCTATTGATCAATGTGCTTCCACAATTTAAAACCCTTGAGTGTGCCCAGCTCCATCTTAAAAAACTCATAGTATCTTTGAATACAGTGCTGTACTTGATTTTTTTTCTCAATTCAGTTAGTTCCCTGAGCCAATCATGACTGATAATGACACCACAAATCAGTCTCAAATGTAATGACCCTGGACATTTAAACTCCTCCTTGTCCCTTCTGAATATTTTTTGCATGTTTTTCAGTCATCTTAAGGTCCCTGAGAAATCTCAAGCGCTTTCTTGAAAGTCAGGGAAGGGAACTCTCCCAACAGAAAGGCCTGTACTGTATGCCATCCTCTTTAAACCTTCAGAGCAGCCTGTATTAGAGCATGTCATCAAACACAATGCAAAAGTCACAGTGCTCCAACAACTTGTGCAACTCTGCACAATATACTGTAGGCCTCAAACTGGTCTCACCTACTGGAATGGCAGCGACATTTGAAACTGGAATACCAAGGCTACCAACTGCTCATATGGAATATCGCACAAACAAGAAAAGCCTTGCAGAGTCGAGCTCTTTTTAACCTCATCCGTAATCCCATTAGCAATGTCCCAGTGTTCCAATCTCTCCCTATACTCCCGATAAGCTTTAGTTCCCTACACAAATTAACTGATTCTCCCAAACAGCCCATATTATCCTAACACATCTTCACTCATCCCCTTGAATCAGCTGCCTAACCAGGAATCTACTTCTTAAAAAAGCATTTGCCCATTTATGATCTAGTTAAAGCTAGCGTACAAGAGACATTGGTGTGTGAGAAAGTGTAACTACAGAAGGTGAAATTGGAACTAAAATGTGTTTCATCCTATTCTCATTAGGGTTGAATATTAAATAGGATAAGATGAAATAGCACTGAGGTAGCAAGCGTGTACATACTGGTAACAGGCACTTCTGAAATTACATCGGCTGAAGTGACACAATCAATCTTCAAGTCAATTTTGTCTGTAACTGGATTTCCACACAGTGACCAACAATATGTGTGTTCTTTCTCCTATCAAAGCACATTTAATTTCAGGTATTGGATTAGGTATTAATAGTACTAGTATACATCTTTTTGAATAGTATACTCTCATATCTCAAATGTGTAAAAAAACAAAAAGCATTGGTGCTTTCCTCTAACTTTTTTAGCCAGGTCTGCAATGCTCTGGTCATCTCGCTGAATCTACATCTACGTAATGCATCATTCAGGTTACATGGGGGTTGTGGTCTATGATTCAGCTCTATGACGATGGGCAATTTGTTAGGAAGTCACATCCAAGGGCTATAATCCAAACAAGCAGATAATGAAAGAGAAGAGATACATGCACAATTTTCAACGTATGCATTAGTCTGGGGAAATATCACGTACATTTTCTCTGCAAATTATAATAAAATATAATAATGACTATAATTACAAATAAATTACAATTCACTTCCTCTGCAAGATGCTGAATGTTGGGATAGCTGCCATTTGGGTCTGTGTACCATTTCTAGAATTCCAGTTTGGCTCACACATCAATGGCGACAAGAGGGCAGAGTCTGAATAGAGTGGCTGCAGAGTGGGCTTTTCATCTAGATATATACTGGTGGTAAGGCCACAACACATCTGTAAACTCCTATGGCATCACTGTTGGTAACCACCTTTTGACCATTCAAAACCATAGTCTTTTTCCATCTGTGTACACCTTTGAGTTTTTATTATTTTATTTCAAATATATGTTGGCTGTTAGGAGTCACAGTCAGTGTCCAGCATTGTTCCAAATTAAAACCCTCTTTGTTGAATCTGGAGAGCTGAAGGTCGTCAGCAGTTGTGTCACGACAGAAGTAGCTGACTGATGTTGGAAATATCAAGACATGATGGACTACAGCTCCCTAGCCTGAGGCTAAAGCACAGCTACTCTCTGCCTGGGATACTCTTTAAAACGTGCTCTACCCACTCCAGTGCATTTACAGGCTGCTACAGTGTAGCCCACTATTCTAGTCTAGTGGGCTACAGCCAACAAATACTAAAGAGGCCAACACCGAAGTAGAAATGTTTGTTGAAATCATCTTCAAGTCAAAGTAGCTCTAAACATTTTAAAACCTGACAATAATGAAGTATGATACAAAAGATAATTAAATCTAGAACCAGAAATCAAAACAATTCCTTTTTCAAGTCCTCACATTTTTGCTGAGAACTGTATTTAATAAAAAAAAAAAAGTGATGCTGTTGCAGTATTTGCGTAAATCCATTAGTTGTTTGTTTAATATAAAACGTGCACATTTAAAGCATTGCACATTGGTAAAATGATACAGACAACCAACTGTGCCAATATTTTATCTAAACTGCAAAGTCATTTAGATTGGTTAAAATTGCTGCCAACTGTCATGAAGGCACTACTTGAAAGGCTTACAATGGCGCAGAGTAAGGTGTAAGTTTCCACGACTGACACTGGCTTTAAGTAAAAGATTCTTAAATGTGAAATGTTCATAACTACTGTTGAGCATTATACGGTTGATTCATCTGTCTGAGTGAGACATTTATTTGCTGCTTGCTCTCATTTTGCTCTGGAATGGCAGCACTCCAAAACACAGAACGAAGACGTAACCTCAACTATAACATGTTTTTTTTACAATGGCTAACATCAGGCTAACGTATTTTGGCACATAAGCCTTCATTAGAGCGTCTGTTTTTGGCAGAGCAGCCAACCAGAGGAAGGTTATACGAGGAGGCACACCTGCTATATAGTTTTCACTGCTTGCTCTCATTGTCATCAAGTGTGATATCGTCGCATGACTGACAAGCTGCTGCCCGCAGCCTATTTAGAAATGATACTGGTGAATAGTATAAACTTAATAGTCATACATTAGATGGTATCTGTTAAATAAAATAATAATCAGCCAAATTATTTCTACAAAATGTAAATGTATGTACATTTGAAACATACTGAATATTCTAAACATAAACATGTTATTTAGCATTACAGAAAAAGCCAACCTGCCACAGTGAATTAAATATATGAAGTTCTTGAGGCAATGAACATCACCATGTATCATGTAAACATTACATGATTTTGTTTATTGTTGTATAGCTTTTTTACACATAGCCTGACTGTGTAGCGTATTCACATATTTTGTAGATGAGTCATGCCACATTGTCTCCACCATCCATTCATTAAAGTTTATTCTTTTAATAAGTTGAATATCACGTCTATTATTTCTGACTAAGATTTTTAGTAATTGTGGATAAACATGGGACGATCATGAATTTTGCAAGTCGATATATTTCCATATACAGTATATTTTTGGTCACGAAAGCTGAAGCAGATTTAAGTGGCGACAGACAAACTATTGTGTTACTTGCTCTCATTAAATGAACATCACACTTTGTTAACATGCCCTGGAAGTAAAACGCCTCCTTTGTTCTTTGTTTTTGGAAGTAGTCTTAAGCTTTTATAAACACAATGTTTTAAAATACATGTGTGTACAGCAGGAACAATAAAGCGGGTGCTGAAATGAATAGGTACAATCATATACTGTATTCAATTAGAGCCATCACTGTGGCTGTCAATCAGCGTTGCGTTATGGCGTCTTCAGTGAGTGGCCTTGCACAGACCAGGCCCCAGATGTTAATGTCAGAGCGATGAAACAGGAAACATTCTCTTTAAATTCCTCCTATACAATGTAGGTACAGGCCATACTTAAATTGCAAAACACATTTTGTTTCTCTAAACCTTTTTACATTAAAGTAGCCCGATCATTAGCTATTTGCAAAAGGCTAGTATGCAGTTGAAAAATCCAACTATTTATATATTGCTAAACATCTATTGTGGTTAAATAGTTTCAGTAAAACAATCAACCCAAATGACATACACTAATGTCTTGTCCCCCACGCCTTCTATTTTCAGCAATTATCAAAATAACCATTATTCTAAAGAGCGGATGTAAAAGATGCACAATTTCCAATAAAAGTTAATGGGGCAAAAGTGTTTTTCCCTGATCTGCAAATCAAATGCTTAGAAACACTACTATGTAATACAAAGACGCCATAAAAGCACCTCCAATCAGATAAGTAATAAAACATCAATACATTCATTATCCCTGGTCTTAAAAAACATAGTGTTTGACTGCTCTTCTCCGTGTGTGCCCTACTTCTCGAGGAGCAGCCATCTTCGATATGTGAATAGATGCATAGTAATGACATGGTAGCAGTCACATCAAAACCATTCCCTATATTTTGCCACGGGCCCACTCTTCAACAGATTTCAGAGGAATGACTTGTGAATATCACTGTGCGCACACCTTGACTCGCACATGCCCTCGACAGAGAACCCAAAACCGATGCAACACGTACCTCCAAAATCAGGCCTTAAACGGATGTCATATCCCTTCAGCAACTTGTCCACGGTGGCCTTGGCCACAGACATTCCGGTGCTTCCAGTGGAAGAGCTGAGGGCAGAAACCACAAAGTGTAAGAGCCATTTTGAGTAATGGGGGGGAAAAAAGCAGCAAAAACAGACATACTTTTTGAGTAGAAATTGTCTACAGCACACCTACTGTATGATAAATGATTACTGCACGTTAACGACATGAACCATGGAAGTGGAAGCCCTTACATCAACGGGGTAAGACTTAGACAAAGTGTAAGAAGACTTGGGATGCATCAAACATCACTCAACACATAAATTCATCCATGTATACCAATTTCTTCTAAAAGTAGTCAAATTAGTTTGTCCCGTTGTGTCTATTTCATGAGTTAAATTCAGTCATTTTGAATTCTGGACTGTCACGGTAAGAATAAACATTCACAATGCAAAGACTTTTAGCTGTATTTTTTATTTTGTATGTTGCAGTCAGTTGTCAGACAAATCAATTAAAAGCATGCTGACTGTTGTGTTGTCATGGGGAAGGTAAAAAAAATGTGCCTTGTGTATGCATTTTGCCGTAACGCAGCTTCTAATCAGTTGAGGGGCTGTGATGATGATACACCTGTCACGTGATTTATTGACGTTCGTCCTTCAAAAGAAAGTGACATTAAAAGTAACGTAATGTCATTGTCATTTGTGATATTTTATTTTTTTTGCTCACAGAGCTCAGCCTTATTTGTGGGCATGTATTTAAATAAGCTCTAGCCTCCCATCATGCTGTCAGAAGCTTTGTTGGTCTGAGCCTGGACTGGAGACAGACTATCCCCAGGAGGAGCGTATAGTCCGCACTAGTCTGACTGACACTTATAACATTGGTGCCATGACCTGCATCACCTGACCGAGACCGGCTCGCCAGCTGAGGTTCCTTGTTACAGAGGAGGGTGTGGATTAGAATGAGCGTTATAGGGGTTAGAAACGATGGGAGGAAGTGGGTTAAAATTGCTCCCCAGATAGGAGAACTAGCCCTGGGCTCAGTTAGGGAAGCACTGTTCAATTAGCTCATAGGTAGTGCAGCTGTTCATCAAGCCGGCCGGTTACAGGACTTGTGGGTTAGACACCTGAGCATCATTAGGAGGGGGAATATCAATGACACCTGATGTAAGATTACTCCCCTTTCATTTGTTATTCGGGGTTATTATAAAGGGATCAAAAATGTCAGAAAGAAGTGCGACCCACTTCTCACTGAGCACCTAAATCTCATAAGTGAGGCTGTGGGTTACTGCAGCCAAGGAAAAGGAGTAGGCCACGAGAGATATGTATCAGTGGCTTTAACAACAAAACAATAAAGTGATTGATCTGTTGACTGTGATGATGTTCATGAAGGCTGGTGCAGTAATTCCTGCTGTAAACATTTCAACTGGACCAGAGTTTATTTATTGAAATCTCACACCCTTGCCTCCTCTGTCTGCAAAGCAACAGGAACCTGCTGGGATTATTCTTCAATTTTGAATGATTTGGTTCTGGTTAATTAAGAAGATTATATGAATAGAAATATTACTTGATGAACACAATAAGTACATTCCAGAGTGGCTACAGCACTGCAGACTCATACATCTAACTGTTTACCAGCCAATCAATCGATCATCAGCCAACACTTGTCTACTGAGGGCTGTCCTTCTTTGGCAGGATTGAACTGAAAGTCGCCCTTTCCATATCCCCATTTTGATATCGGGAGTAGGTTACGTTTTCACAATAGGCTTGATACCATGCACGCGCATGTTTTTACGCTCGCGCGCGCCACAGCACCTTCTAATAGAGCATATATCGGCACCAATGCCCCTAATAAGTAGGCCTAGGTACCCCGTTAATGCGATGTGCCACATCTTAGCCTTTTATTGACCGATAATCACGTCTATTGGTGTGAAAGCTTTTTTTTTTTTTTTTTTAAACGACGTTTTCTTACCTTTGAACAAAGCAGAAGAAGGACAAAGCCGCCAGAGCAGAGAAAATTCCACATAATTTATCTTCTTGACGACCCAACATCTCCACAAATCCTTATATATAGTTCCTATAATCCAACCAGTCCAGTGGTCCTCCAGAAAATGCACAAAGTAAAAATTGGCAATTAAAAAATAATTGCCTTTTTTAAAAATGTCGAATAATCTACCCTACATCTACGCATGCGATGTCTTCATTAAATAGGCTTCTTGATTTAAAAAAATCTTGTAATTGGCCCCCGCTGTTTTCCCCGGCTATGGAAATCCGTGCAGGTCACAGAGCCCCTCGACCAACACCAGAAGATCAGACATCTTGCTCAAAAAACAGCATACACAATACTTTTAAAAGTGATGACAAGTATTCTTCCTCTTAAAAAAACAAACACTGGCATGAATGACTGAGCAGCAGCCTCTTGATGATCAAATTGGTGGATGAAATTTCCCAGTCCAAATCTGCAGAAGAGGCATGGTTCCAGCGATGCTCCGGCGCCAGACTATTCCACAACGTGATGTTGTTAAAAGATATTTGTTTGAGCTGGAAACGCTGGTCGGCTGAAGGGGAGCGGTGGGTTTAAAAAAAAGAAAAATGAAGAAATCTTCATTCCCTTTTTCTCTCTCTCTCTCTCCCCCGTTGCTGCTGCTGCTGCTGATGATGTAGATCAGCGCAAAGTCACTGAGGGGAAAATGCACATTGAAAAAGCACTGGGTAATATCTGATGCAGACGTCAGAGAAGGCTATATCACTCCTCTGGTGGAAAAATTAGATGCCGAGAAATATGGATGGCCCCTTATACGCCAATGCATGTATCACAGCGTCGGATTTTATATCAAAGATGCAAAAGCTATTTGAAAAGTCCACTTGCCTCCGCTGTCCAACGTTAAATGACGTTTCAACACGTTAATGTGGTCCACTCGTCTTCTCCCCGAAACAGCGCACAAGTGACAGACATTCAACAGTCCGAAGAGACATGATGAGGAAAGCTTGTCTCCTTTGGATTTTTTTGTTGAAATTAAAATGATGTCCTACGGGGGGGAAAGGAGGGACACCTGAGGTGAATTCCTTAGCGACAGCCTGTTCATACGCTGAATTGTCTGTCTATTCTCTGTGAAGCACGTTAGGGTGCTGGGAGTGTGTACCGGTGCGTTTTTTTTTAATGCATTTCTTCCACTTTGCCACAATTTTTGTGAAACACGCACACATAGAGACACGCACCTATACAAAATCAGGCGCGCACACACAACATGAAAACGCGCAATATTGTTTTTTATTTATTGTATTCCTTATCACGCTCTTTTTTTTGTTTTTGAAACAAAAAACATGCTTACTGGAAATTGCAAACGCACAATTCAAGAATCACACAAGCTTGGTGTTTTAAACAGAGGAGGAGGTTTTCTTCAGGGATCTCTGTGCTGTCCAGTTGCTAAGCAACCCAGCCAGCACTGATGCAGTTGTGGTGATTCGAAGGCTATGCGCAAAGGCTCATTTAAAGGAGTAGACCCAATGCTGTCACCACTGGGGTGTCAGTGGGACAAAAGCAGACAGCAACTGATGTACCATGGAGCCATTTATGTTATGATAGGAAGGGGGGGGGGGGGGGGGGGGCGCCATTTACAATAATACATTTAAAATAAATGTGTCGTGTCAGTGATATCACACTCACACTACACTTTTGCTTTATCATCATTGTCCTGCTCCTCCTCATCATCCTCATCATCATTACTGCCAGGGACACTGTGATGAAATAGCCGAGTTAATCAATCCATAGCTTCTTTTCTTTTTTTTGTTACTTAACAGGTATTTGTTGCTTTTCAATATTATCTGCTGTTGTCCATGACCAGAAAGGAGGGAGAATCAGTGTGTCCCTCCCATAGGTGATGTCACAGCACTGAACAAAAAGAATATGAAATGGCAAAGAAGGACAAATTACATTTGGGTTTTTTGTCTAGTGATGTTTTCTGGTTTGGACAATAATATCAATAATATATATGAATGTCAACGTAAAAGAAAAAAGTAGAATAAGCCTACATTTGTATTTTGACTTTATGTGCCCGAGCTTTGGAATGGACGTGGCCTAGGACTGTATTCAATCCCCTTATCATAAGACCTATATAATGTGGACCTTTAAAAAAGAAAAAGTAATGGAATTGCAATTACATACAGTACATCAAAGTGCACACTGGTGCTGACCATGACCTTGCACCCAAGGGTGAGCAATTAGCATAACATGTTCTGCAAGACACAGACTGCCTTTCACAATTCATACTTGTTGCATCACAGGAGAGAAAAGTTATGCCTACAAACAAACAAAGTTTAAGAAATGGTAAATCTATTGCAAAGTATCAAAAACTATATAATAATAATAATAATAATAATAATACATTAGAGTTATATAGCGCTTTTCTAGTATATCAGTAAATTAAGTGTGACATCTCAGTTGAGACATATGTTTGAGGGAAAAAAACGTCTGAGCCGATTTAAATGTGGCATAATTAAATCTTTGATATTAACAATAACACATCAAGTTTGTATCTTTATATAATAATATATCTAGTTTTGAAGTTAATCTGCATTTGTTCAAAACACACAACATTGAGCATTTTTTCTTTAACAAGATGTATTTACGTAAACTCACTAAATCCTCTTTAGGTATACACACACAACAAACAATGGTCTTGTTTTATTTGTTGCGGAGCCGCAGGTTCGGAAATCACCAAATCTTCCTCCTTTCTTTTTTGTCACTTATGCCTGGCCCTAATTCTCTTCCATATATATTATGTATTGGTCATGCTAGACCACATACAAGGCCTTTGTAAGGCTACCAAAAAATATGAAATAGTAAATGCTTTAGCAGTAATCGGCAAAAAAATCTGGAAAAAGATTTTAATCTTAATCTTAATAGAAACTGGAGGTGAAATCAATTATCTTATCAACCTTGTGCGGTTTAAATTAGTTCACTCATAATAAATCATTGCAAAATACTAGCCTTGCTTGATCTATATAATAAAATTAAGTTGACTTTACTTTTACATTTATTTATTTTACGTACAAAAAATGAACTAGTTTATTCAAAGACTAGTCTTGCTTGATCTACACAACAGTCAGGGGCTGTATTATAGAAACCTCTTATCACCACAGATCTTATTTTAACGGTTTGGTAAGCCATTACTGATAAACAGTTCCTAAAACAATTTTCCTATCCTAACTAAAGTGTAATACACAAATATCCTAACTTCCCAAAATCTTAAATAACATGTTTAATCCGTAGAACTGCTCTTTTATTGCTTTTACACAACCGGCTAGGAGTTTTGGGTTTCTGTGCAGCAAGAGGTGAAAGGTGGTTTCATAGAGAGCAGTGGACAGTTAAAGTTCAGACATGGAGTCTCCATGTCTGAACTTTAACTGTCCACAATCACTGAGGACATACTTTTACTGGATGAACATAATTGTCCTCACATGAAAAAGTTTAAAAGGGGATCTTTTTAATTTGTTTAATTTAGCCAGCTCTAGAATGTTGGGTTAACAGGACACACTATGTGTTATGTTTACCAAAATGTTGGTGAGTGGTAATTCATCATGTTTCATTTGGGTATGTATAAATGATTGTTGTATTAACATCTTAAGCTTAAAATTAGGTCTGAGTTGAGAAATTAGGGGGGAATAATGCTGCATGTTTTTCTTAGTCAAGAGGAGGGTCCAAAGCAAATATTAACTGGAATGGCACTCGGAGAGCGCAGACAATTTCACAAGTTCACAAGTACATACTTCGGTAGGTTCATGAGCTTGGAAACAACATGGACGCTACAAAGAAGATGTGTTGTATTTTATTGCTCAGAGCTTTTAAACAACACATTGATAGTTGTTTCCGAGTTGTTGGTCCGACCTGAGGGGTGTTCACATGAATGTTCCATGTCAGGAAGTCATTTTTCTGATTATTCCGACACCACATGCAGCACAAATGCTCTATTTTGCAATTTAACGAAAGCGAAACATAATTTGTGTATCCGCCCCGTGTTACAGATCCATTCCACAATGTAATGGGTTCTTCTTGGCCCATGCTACACCCGTCCACCAAGTTTCATTAAAATCGTGGCAGTAGTTTTTCCGTAATCCTGCTGACAGACAAACAGACTAACGAGCCGGAAATATAACCCTAGGAAATACCTTGTTTTAAAAAAAAAAGAAAGTAAAACATAGGGGGACAACACCCCTCCAATAATGTTTGTACAGACTCTACATGGAGAGAAACATTGTGTGTTTATTTGTAACCTTGTAAACTTAGTAATTCAGTGGGCTTTCACCTTTGAATCCGGGATAGATATTTAACTAGTACCAGATTGGTTTTCAAAATGTGATTCAGTGATTTAAATGCAAATTATTCACCAGGCCATTTAAGAATAAACTAGCTTGACATACTCTTGTTTTTTAATAAGTCTATTCATGCATAGGTAATTGTATGCTCGATAATTGCGGAAAAAGCAGATTTGTCCATATATGTATTCTTTGAAGTAAGTAAGTACAGTAATGGGGTGCAATAAGGCTTTAGAACCTGTGTGGCACCATGCTAGATGGATCCCCACAATCTCTGTACATGCTCAGTCTGTGTTTTCCGCCATAGCCGGTGTCGCTCACAATAGTGCCTCGATTCACAGCATTCCCTGTTTACTACAATAACCTATAATTGGCATATATGACAAGGAGATCAAAGCCCATGAGATGTGCATCAACCATGCTCTTTTTTGGTCCATTCATATGTTGCATAACACATGTGAGTTACTGGGTCACCCTTGCTCCTATGATATAAATAGTACCACATGGTTAATGCATTGGTGCCTTCCAGTCACTCCCTGTTTCTCTTGCTGTTCATATCTGTCAAACACCCCAATCGACTCTTAGTAACAGATGATACATTTAACCGATGTGTTTTGTTGTAACATGTTTCATCCTTTCGTCGCGCAACTTCTCCACGAGTCTTTGACACAAGTGAATGTATGTGTTTTATAAAAGGGGCTGACTTAACGAGAGTTCACTTAACGTTAATGTGCTGTGGGACTTTGTGTACTCCCTGTGATTAGAGAACACAATTAAGACTTCTTGTGAAGAAGTTAAGTTTAATTCGAGGCAACGCAGTCTGTAAACTATGAGGTGCAATGACGGCTCAAGTTCATGTTTGGTCAACCTCACGATGAGAGGGCTCTCCTTGACTGGTTGAATTAAATCTGTATCACTGCTGCCTCATCTTGGTTTGTAAGAGCAGAGCAGGAGACCTCCCTGGAGAGACAGAGACTGCAATATTCCTGATTCAAGTCTGAACTTGATGACCTGAGTGTCTTTTTGTATTGTGTTAACAAGACTTGACTTACCTGGACTAGATGGACACTATATGGACAGTGGCGTGTCCAGACCTCTTTGACTGGGATGGCCCACTCACATCTACTTTAATTACATTAGAGTATCTTACCGTTTCTCACATTCCTGGTTTTAAAATTGTAATTCAAAAGATAAATAGACCTACCAATCACATACAAATATAATATAACGCTTCCATACTTTATCCACTGCGCTCCAAATCAAACAGATTCTTGTTCTGAGTTTTTGGCAGTTGAGGCTACTCCAGCGCATTGATACCTCTCAGGTCTATTATTCAGGTTATTTTTCTATACATGATTTATTTTGTGTCAGTGTGTGACTACATGCTACTAACACATTTGTAACGATCATAACTAAAATCACCAGAGACACTCTGTTAGTCTTGAGGAGATGCAGCAAAGTATTTGTGCACAAACTGCCAACTGTACTGTAGATTCACTTGATATCTTCAACGCTAAACTTGAACTCCTTACGGCACAAACATACATGTTATGTAATGTTACTGGCTCTCTTATTCTCTAAATGAGCTATGCTGCTCTTACAACACAGGGGGGGTCATAGTGTTGAGAATTGGTTTTTTAATTATGACTTTTTTAGGTTCAATGCTGAAGTTTATAGGAAAAAGTCTTTATTTCAAAGTAGTTGCAACCAAAAAAACAACCAAAACGATATGATATACCAAATATATAGATACATACGTATAGATACATACCGAAGAGGAAAGCAAAACGTATGCATTGTGAAACATTCTCTGCCAGCAGCCTTCTAAGATCCACAGGTGTTTCAGTTTCCCCGGCCACACACAAGCCAAGCCCTTTCAAATGGAGACCTTTGTTGACCTCCTGATTTATGACCTAATTAACAGACTGTATAGTCAGAGTAAAGTTAAAAATTGTGATCTATGTAAGCACTGTGCCAGGTTCTATAAATAGGAGTTTGACCGCAGCTGAATCAGCTTTAATCTGTATAGGGGTAAACGTCATGATTATCAACTGGTCACCATGGTATGTTACACTGCAAGAGCTCACCACCCCACAGTGTGACAGTGCACCTGACAAGCTTTGAGAAAATGAAGGTTCAACTTCAATGTACATCATGCCTTTCATTGACCGCAGTGATGAGATTGGTTGCTTTGAAAACATACAGCTCTGAAGCACTACCTCCAAGCAGGCAACCAGGCAATTGTTGCTATGCTACCGTAGAAAGCCCAATCAAAGTGCAGTGTGTTGCTCGTTGAGGCTGAACTGCACCACAATGTTCCAAATACTTGTGAAGTGTACTGTTTACACTCAAACCATATAGATAGCACACAAGAGAGAAGGGAAATGCATGCTAATGCTTTTGCTTTGCCCACCTCAGGTTTCTGCAGGAAAAAAACAATCATGTAAACAAGCCAGAATGATGCATCACATGAATAATATCCACTATTGATCATTATATGTGGTGTAGTATATATACCACAGGATGGCAGATGGAACTCCAGTATATGATTTATGACTTCACACAGAATAACATATATCATGATTGTTAAACATGGCCTTAAAAATTAAGATATATATGCTATAACATGTATTACTTGGTTTCATGCTTGATTGTTTAATTCTAATGTTGGATTGCTCACAGCAATGTACCAATGTTCCAACTTAAATGGAAATTAATGAACATGATCCTGATTGACCATAAACAAGGACGTCTTGGCAAGGAATATTGAAAAGATATTTTTAAAAAGATCAATAATGATAATGTGACGTGTTTGTCCTCAGGAGGTCTGAATAATACTAATCAGACTAAGCAAAGGTTAGATGTGTCACAATGACATAATAAAATTATTCTTTGTGTTTTGTGCAATTACATGTAATGTGGGTCCACAGCCAGCTGGCAGCTTAACACACAGACTACCTGTTCATGCTCCTGAGTGAGAAAACTAAGGGCTTGTCACCCTGCAGGCGGCACGCAACTAACTGACCTGAAACTCTCATCTGTCCTCTACACCAGAGGAGTACACATCTCAAACAGACACATGGTTCGCCCGCTCCAAAATTAGCATGGCTGAGGCGCAACACTCGATGCTAAATAGCTATTGATGGAGGACAAACACTAATAAGAATATGTAATTCTGTCCCATACCTCACCCATGTCCCTTTGCAACTCTCTTCATTTATAGAACATTTGGGGTGGTGCATATTTAACCAGACCCTTGTGGCCTTTTATTGATAAAATCAAAATAATTCATTAAGTGTTTGTAAAGGTCTGACATGAGGTTAATCTTCTCAATGATTTATCAATATGAAAACAGCACGTCTGTGAGGCATATGTCGTCCAGCAAAGTCTTTCGTTGGTGACAACGTTACCTCTTTCTCCCTCTTGAGAGTCAGTGTATGTATGTATGTATGTAAGTGTCCTTGTTTGTCTTTGCATGTGTGAGTAAGTACATGTTGTCTGCATGTATGTTATGGATTCCTCTTTGTTTTTTTATACTCCATGTATCTTTTATATTACACTGTCTTTCAGCCAGGTGCATTTCAGCATGCCATTGATTTATCTTTTATCAAACACAGTCTCTATATTTCTCCCTGCAAGGACGGCTTGAAGCAGTAAGGTGGACGCTTCATTTGGTCATTCTCTTATTCCTCAGGTAAAAGCTCATGTAATTCCCTTGTTTGCATTCAAAGTGTCCTCATTTCAGTTTTCCTTAAATTCAAATGTCAAAGCCTGATGCAACAGCCTTCAGTTGTCTCCATAAAACGGAAACAATGAATGTCAACACCCAAAAGCAAACATGGATTCACCACTACACGCCAAAAATATGTAGCATTTTGTCAAAAATAGCACTGTGTAGCATCCCTTCCTCTTTTCCTATCTGTATTCTACGTGGGATTTCTACACGGAACTCCTTCGAGAAAGGGTTAATGAATTCCTCACACAGATAGATATTGCCATGGAAACAGCTGCGTGACTGCTTGCAGCTTGTATACACACAGGAGGGGGAAAAAAACAATGGTGCCAAAGGTATTTTAAAATTCAGCAAGCAGAGGCTTTCCAGTGCACATAGCTGCATTTAAGATTGTTTCATTTTTTTTTAGCACGGAGCCACAAAGAGTGAGGAGTAGCCACCTTGCACCCTCACCCCCGGTCCTCCTCTCTCTCTCTCTCTCTCTCTCTCTCTCTCTCTCTCTCTCTCTCTCTCTCTCTCTCTCTCTCTCTCTCTCTCTCTCTCTGCATCTTTGAAATTCAAAGGAATGTGATTGGCATTGGAGATGCATTTACAATAGCCATGGAGTTAATGCATTCAAAAATATGAGGTCTGGATTTGGTAGATGAGAAATAATACTATGCTCTGTCATTTCCTTTGCAATAACAAAGTACACACACAGCCACTAAAACACACACACACACACACGCTCTAACACAATTCCAGCAGAGAATAATTAATTCACAATATGAAACAGACCTAAGGCAATGTGCCTCGCGGTTGAGCCGAGAAAGAAGGAATAGATTGAGGGCTGTGATGCTTATTACATTCTTTAATACAAAAATGTACAAATACACAAAGCCTTGCATGACTGCACACACCGTGCACATGTACATGCAATAATTATTTGTCTCTTAAGATTATACAATCATGCCCGTGTTTTCAAAATAGGTGGCGCAGTACACTATGAACTGGTGGGATAACATAATCCATTTCCGTACAGAAACATGTTCTTCTAGTGCCATTAGCCATCCTCCCAATAGCGAGTCAATAGTCTCTCGCACTGCCCAAATGGACTTTTATGCTTGAGTCTGCAAATATGACTCTATAGGTTGGTTTCTGCAGCAGTATTCACTGCTGGCACTCAGTTGCTGAAGCAAACTAACTGTATTTAGATTCATAAATATTTTGAGATGCATTGAAAAGCTCTTAAGTCTATAGAGAGGAGTTAGCATAGTGATGCAAGGAACTGTAGGTGCAGCAAGTATCGAGTGTGGAGTGTTCAGTAAACAAACAAACAAACAAACAAATAGAAAAGATGAATACACAGGGACAAGCAGAAACATTAAAACACAGATAAGCTGTTTTTTTGTGACTTGCAGAAATCTAGTATGTGGCTTTCTGTCCATTTTGGACTAAAAGGTTCTCATTCACTTTAGGTTGTTTTTCTCCTGCTCCAATCAGAAACAAGAGCAGGGAATTCTCCCAGGAACTGAACCACCTTCTACGAGCATGTGTCCTGTCCATTAATGGATGTAGAGTGTGTAGAATGTTCCCTCTTCTCAGGTACATACACTATATTATAAGGCAACAACAACATTCTTCATGCTTCACGTTAAAAGCGGCCATGTAATGTAGGGCAGCTGTAAGTCTTCAATAATTTGTGTCAGATAATTCAGTTTTTTTCATATTTGTTATTTTGAGTTGCTGCGTCCTTTCTGATTTGTGTTAAGATTCCCTGCAGAATATGAAACAGGCAGAACACTTGAGAAATTAGATAATTAAATAAAGAATGTGATGTTGCTTTTCATTTGTGAACTGTTGAAATAACAATGCTATCAAAATGAATTCAAACAGGCACAGATGAATACAATCACATCAAGTGTTCACGTGCACTTGTCAAAAACGTATTAAAGCTATTTTCAGAAATCAACAAACATCAGCTATAATTAGTTGGGAAAAGTCACCGGTTGGGGCTCGCATTGGGATCAGTCGATTCATAATTTAAGTTTAGACCAATGCATCAGACCATTCTGTGAAGTTTTTGAGCCACATCCATGCGGGTTGATGAAAAAGAGATGGACTTCAGCAATCCTCTCGTCACACAGCAAACTGTGGTCAAGTATAATTGCACAGCTGTAAGCAGATCATAATTGGATAATAATTTTTTAGTAATTCCTTTTGGGATCCAATCCCCCACTGGGATTTTGTAATTGATGAGTTAGCTCACAGCTGCCAAGAAATTACAAGATTAGGTGACTATCAAAGCTTATCACATAGGCACAGAGAAGTAAGTCATACAGCAAATTAGTGGGGGGCTCTGTGACTCTGTCAGGCAGGTATGTGAAGAGATATTATCTTATTTGCTAAATGAGCCATGGATGGACACTATCATTTTTTATAGATAGACATTACACGCTAGGCTTAACGGTGACATGCAGGTAAGATATTAAAGGTGCATTTCAGAGACATTTTCAGTATTAAACCTTAATGTTTGTAATTATCAACGAAAGACTGAAATTTGAAGGTCAATGACCAAAACGTCTCTATGAACTCAGTGCTGACAGTGTGTCATGGCTACACAAGGAAGCACAAAAATCACACGCAATTTGAGGACACATATTAGGGAATTTAAAGGTACGCATTTTATTCCAGTAAATAGAATGGAGGGAATGTAAGTATATTCATAGTTGGACATTGTGGGAAATATTGAAGTTTGCTTTCTTGCTGAGCGTTAGATCAGAAGATCAATACCACTCTCATGCCTGTACATATGTACATAAATATAAAGCTATCACCAGCAGTCGAATAGCTTAGCTTAGCATAAAGACAAGAAACGTGTGGTAACAGCTGGCTTGGCTCTGTCCGAAGGTAACAAAATCTCATTAATCAATTATACTATATTATATTGTATTTGACATCATCTTGCAACATGTCCCCCAAATTAAACAACTAAATATGTAATTTGTCCATGCCCTCTAAAACAATACATTAGTTTGTTGTCTGAGCTGACACCCCATGGCATTTGTATTAATTAACAGAGGTGGGACCAGGTAAGACAAATAAGTCTCAAGTCTTCACACTCAAGTCTCAAGTCAAGAAAGTCCCAAGTGAAGAGTGACAGCTCCCAAGTCAAGTACCAAGTCCTAAACTTTCAGTTTCCTGAACAAGTCATAAAACCCTCTTCACCAAATGTAATGCCAGTTTAGATCCGCACATTTTGCATACTGCAATTTGTTAATGTTGAGCACCGCATAGTGTTTGTACGCAAACGGAATGAACTTTTGTCAAGTTTTTTACAACTGCCGTTTATTAATGTAACGTTGGTTCCTAATGGTTCTGTCCTGCAACCTGATTGGTTCTGGATTATTAAGTGTTGACATGCTGGGATTGAATAGCGTTAACGTTAGGCTATAGTTGAATAAGGAAATTAAGGGAAATGTATTTATTTGTGGAACACTTTTTAAATAACATACTTTTTAATCTTTGGGGGAAGGTTTCAAGTATTTTCAAGTCAGAAGTCTAGTCCAAGTGAAGTCACGTGTCATCCGTGTTAAAGTCCAAGTCGTGTTGCAAGTCTTTTTAGATTTTTGTCAAATCAAATGTAAGGTCATCAA
Organism: Cottoperca gobio; assembly: GCF_900634415.1. Lineage (NCBI taxonomy): Eukaryota > Metazoa > Chordata > Actinopteri > Perciformes > Bovichtidae > Cottoperca > Cottoperca gobio. The sequence continues at coordinate 12,863,102 of NC_041368.1, forward strand.
ATTTGTTGACTTGATTTTGGCGAACACCTCTGTTTATTACTGTTTTTATCAGAATGTAACTTTAAAAAAGAAGAAGAAAAAAGCACATGACAGAATAACAATCAGAGATTCTTAATTCATCTTCATTAAATAGGAGGATCACACATCAAACTCACCATGTTCATCCTTGAAACAACTCATATGATTAAGGATTTAGAGCCTTAGATGTCAGACTGACTCTTCTCTGATTACATTAGGAAATGATGGTTTACACAGCTTAGAAGTTGTTGTGACTTATCTCACTGTCTTTCAGAAAGCAGGGGGTTCTCACCAATGTGCTCAGGTCACAAGCCTCCATCAACCACACCTCCACAATAATGACTGCCAGCTGCTGTGCCTGACATAAAGTCACATTCAGAATTCCCAATTATTTCTCAGACACTTGAGACACCTGGGAGTGGAGTTGCAAAAATAAAATATAATGATTAAGTAATATACAGTAACACAAAGAAAGGCACTATTTTTAGTATGAGAATTAAATGTCTTATGTGATGCAGGTCTGTTGCTCATAACACCCTCCTCCATCTTGAAGCAGGAGGGAGGAAATGTCTTGAGATTTCCAATGCACAGGAAGCTTCACCTGCAAAATAGAGAGGAAATCTCGGCACCTGGTGAGTTGTGTTGATTCACTTGTATTGATCAATAATCACATCAACCCACCGTAGATATATTACGGTCATTTTGTGCGATGGGGCAGTAAAATCTTACTTATTACCCCTTTACAGTAATGTGGAGCTGTAATTTATTGCAAACATTATTTAGCCTGATACTTGCTTTTGAATCAGCTCCGGTTGTATACTGACCTTGAGCCTGTGTGTTATAACCAACCCTTCTTTCATTATAAATATCTGGACGTGTGGCACACAATCCGGAAATTAACATAAATGTTAGATTGCAACGACAATGTATTCCTCAAATTAATAAAGCTGAAGAATTCAAATAAAACAGTGACAATGTTTTACTGAAATGAAATGTCAGTGAAATTGATGGCTTATATTTCAGTAGGTGTAAAAAGTATAAACTTCTTTTTATGTAGCTGGTCTGAAGCATATAGAAGAAAAAGTGCTGTCTTTGCAGTTTTCTTTGCTTCACCGATGCGATCGGTACATTTATTATATGTAAAGGATACCTCTGTTAAATATGCGTGTCACCATTATTTTGTGAATTTAATATCTACACTATTAAGTGCTAAATGACAAATCACACAGTGAACAGAGCACTACACACGCACAGTACTCTGAACGTGGATCAACTACAATTAAAATGTTTTCTTCCATGTTCTTCCATTTGTATTTGACTTTTTAGTTTTTATGATAACGGTTGCCATCAGGTTCCACTGTCATCTAAATTGAATTAAAAGAAGGATTCAGTTTAAATGGTCATGTTTTAGTTAAACTGAGTAAACAGACGCACCCCAATGATTTCAGGTCACAAGTAAACATTGCTTTGTTTTAAGGAGTCAAAAACGTTGTGAAGTATTGCACACTTGTTTGCGGAAAGCTTGCCTTAACCAAAATAGCCAATGACAGACAATCTGACAACATGCTTATTTCTGCCAAAACATCCACCAGACCACACCTACCAGTTTCTACCAAGAAATTTCAGAGCTGCATCTAGCTGTACAGTATACATGGGAAAATCCACCAGAATCTCAAATATCATCTCAGGGGCCTAACAAATCAATTTTATCCTGAAGCTATTAGTCACATCTCGGTCTTCAGTACATCAGCCTTCATATAATTTCATCTGGCCTGGCTGAATGCTCCAGTGGTGCACCACCGCAGATGGCTTTTCCCTTCTCAATTACAACAATACCTATTTTCCCCGACTTTGACAGCAAGCTAAACCCATCTTTTGGTACTCCCAAGAATGCAGTTAAGCCCTCCTTGGCTGAGATGTTGATGAGCTGGAGAGTCTGGAGCCTCCTATAGAAACCAGGCAGGCTAACTCTTTGGCCCCCCAAGGCCAAGCGTCTGGTAGCAGGCAAACCCAAGGTTCTGAGGAAGGTCTTTGTAACACCTCAGCCACTCAGTTGGACAGATCATGTACTGTGTCAACATACACCAGAATAATGAGCTTAGCTGCTGCACTCCAGAATAGTTATTGTACATTATGTTACTGGCTGACCTGTACTAAAGGGCGGTCAAAAGGAGAGGGACACCAAGCCCTGGATGGCCATTTTAATCTAGAACATGTTTAATATAATATGAGGGGGGGTGGATAGCAGAGACAGTGGTGGGTCACTGTTGCAGATTTATTATGTATAAGCCTCCACAATAACCACCACCAGCAGTGTGCAGAGTGCAGTGGAGTCAGGAGTAATATTCAAGTCCAGAACCAATATGACGCCCTGGGGGCCACCAGTCCAGGTTAACTGTTAGATTAATAGCTATCAGAACTTAATTGGCTATCCATAGCTGTCTGTACCAGCAACACAATTAGCTGCTAATGAAGCCAATTGTTTATATTAATCTATATCATTGTCTTATTACGTTAACTGGTGTGGAAACAGGCAAGTTTATTCTATTCATTGGATTTCTTTTTACTCACAGCTGCTGACAAACCGTCTGACCTCACAGGATGACTGGTTACCAATACGCTATCCAATCAATGCGTTGTCCAATCATTATTCACCAATCAATACGTTTTATACGCTCTGCAATTAGCCTGAACAAAATCCTCTCACCTCTATGGTTTTGACTAAACATTGTTTCACATTTCTGGAGAGTCCTTAGTAGAAGCCATCATGTCAGCATTATGATCAGATCGGACATTCTTTGGGTACAAATTGCACCATCTATCCACAATAGCCATTGATGACGTCCTGGATGCCACTATCTTAAATCACACAGGTAGTAGACCACTGTGGTGTACTACAATATGCTGCATCTCTCTCATATTTCATCCGTGTGATCCCATCAGCAGCAGGAATGGCACAGGAGTCACTTTCAAATAGGAAACCCCCCCATGCTGCAGAAACAGGAGATCAGAATAGTTTTCCTGACAAAAATACAGTGCTGATATTTTTAAGAGCCAAAAACGTTGTTTTTTTCTGGATTTGGAATCCTTATATAAAAACACAAAAAACAGATTTAGAAAAAATCTTTGACGTCAGATGTAGTGGTGACGGGAGAAGCCTCCTTTCACACACTGTGTCACTGTGCCTGTAGGATGGGTAGTAAATGGCCGTGGTCAGTGGACCACAGTGCACTCTAAATGAATTATTTGGAAGCATCTCACTGTCTCTCGTGCTTAAACACATCTTCACAAGGAGAGGTCTGTTACCTGGCCAACACATCTGGTCGTGGGCTGGCAATGGATGCAACAAACATGCAAGGACACGTTCTCCCCCCCCCCATTATACAAGCTATTGACTCAATGACGGCCACTCATATCCCAGAAGTGATGAATTTACAACCAGGTGCCCTCTCCAACTGAGATCCTACTAGCAGATAGGAGCTGGAGCCCCGAGCATGGCTACAAATATATCCAGTGCCCCTACCTCTTGTCAGATATTTTACATTGCTGATTTAAGCAGTATGACTGGATGGCCTCCATACAATTCAGATCACTATGTAAACCAAACCACTCAAGTACATCATCTGGCTCATCAAATCACAATCCAAGTATCCAGATCCACCACTTAATCTATCCTGGCATAAGTGGATGATAGAAATTGCAGTGAAACAACTCTTGTCTTCCCATTTGACACTATGCTAACTATGCCAAGAGCTCTCGTGTTTGACACCAACATATGCACAGTTATAGTGGCATTTTGCCACTTTCAATTCTGTTGTTGACACTTTTTTATAGATTTTTTGCTGTCTTCCCTCTCTGCTTGTCTGCATAGTTAATGAATGGGATGTTGTCACTTTGCAGCTACTGCCCCTGCTAATGGAATTAAGGCATTACTTTGAAAGTGACGACTTTTTAAGATGCATTTTGTTTTGTCAGACTAGGCTGAGAAAGGCACTGTGTGGGACTATAGAGTTTAAAGTCTTTGAAATACAGAACATGTCTTTTAAAATGAGGTCTCATGTTAATTTTGAGGTCAAGTAAAACATTATATATTCTTTACAATATCTAAGAAAAGTATGAACTGACCTGAGGTCAACGTCGTTTCAGTCTCAAGCAATCAGCAACCGCTGTACTGTTCACACCTCATTGGTCTCCCTGATTGTGATGAGATCAATAAGAGGATACACTGGGTGAGGGAGAGGCTGGATGTTAAACATGTCCCTTCCTTTCCTTAAAAACTGCCCCAATAGATGTCAGTAATGACAATCATAAACATATTACATTAATTACTATACTCAATATAATTATGTATATTCTGATTAATTATATAACCTGATTTTAAGTATATTTTCAGACCTACAGTTAATTACCTACCAAAGGCTTTGATTTAAATAAATCGATATTGTAATGTGCCTTGTCTTGCAGGCCATTAGCCAGTTTATACAACAATTTAAATGAAACTATTGGCGCATCGCAAATCCTACATACTAATTCCATACAATATGCTCTTCATACTGGTCATCATAGTATACTGTTTTAGCAGATTATATTTAAAAAACGTTTCCATTAAATACTAAAAGAAGATGACACAATACAAGACATGGAGCAGTGTCACTGCCGTTCACAATTCATACAACTTTTTCCAACTGAGACCTCCATTTTCTGTTTTTGTTGCATTGTGGGTGTCCATCGACAACACACTCAAAAATGCATTCTGTCTGGTTTTGGTTTACTTAATTTTGTCACTTTTTCATCATGAGTTTTCATCAGTACATAATCAAATTGTGCCTAGAATGAGTGCTGTAGTATAGAATTGGGACATGTCATGTGTCTGTCACCAAAGGCAGAGAGAGGGATACATGGTGCTAAATGTTTTCACCACATTGTAACCTACCACTTTACCTAACGAGCAGTAAGCCCAAAAATAATGTGAGTACAATCCCAATGTATAATTTTTTTAAATATATATATTTTAATTAAAATTAACATTTCCAATATATATAGCCACAAAAAGACAAGACAATCAAACTATGACCTGACCTGAGTGCAGACAGGACTTGCAGTATGACAGCAAAGATAACACAAGACAAGTCAACATTGAGCTTTGTATGGTTGTCCTCCAAGAGACCGGGAGACAACATATGATTAGAGGGGTTCACAACCAAACACAAGAACCTCAACTTTGTTTGGATGACGCACATTTTGTAATTACGTAATACCACTAGTATAACAGTATATTTACAAATGTACTGTGATGAAGCTTTATAATGGATAGACTAACTACAAGTGCAGAGGATCCCTTGCCTTCCACCAAATGCTGTAACAAACAACCCCCCACCCCGAACTCTAAACACCAAAGTCAATGTGTTTGCACCTTCTTTGTTCTATCTGCAGGACTTTGGATGTAGTCACTTCCACTTTATAAATACACATGTAAGTTGATCTAGTATTGAGCTCTCCTGGCACGATTAGAATCAATACTTGTTTCTTTTTAACTTAACTTCCTATAAGGATAGGTTGGCTGTTCCGAGATAGTTTTTTTTAGAAATGCCCAGCTTTATAAAGTCACACACGTTGCAGCAGGGAGCACACAAGTACAGCTAGAATCAAGTTTTTGCCACCAGGGATCTCCATTTGAGCGACTCAGGGTCAAATACTTTGCCTAAGGGCACATAATTGGGTGACTTGTAAGACATTCCCAAAAGCACCAGCAAGTGTGTTCTCCTATATCTGGAATGTATTTTTGTTCAATATCTGACATGTGTTTCCATTCATACTCATCTTCCTCGAGGCACCAATTTTTCCTACAATCGTGTAGATTTTTGTTCTGGCCCTAGTGATCCAAATCACGCAGACTCTGAGCAGGAACAGCTGCGGAGCCCACTCTAGGGGAAATGAGGTGTGTGTGTCTGTTTCTGTCTGTGTGCATGTGTCTGTTTGTGTAGTGGGGTTCAGCCAGGGGACCTGAGCCATTTCAAAGCAGCTGCGCTACATTTTTAGAGAGGTGGCCTTACATAGATGGAAATGAATTAATCAGGTAAACGCAGCACAAACTGTATTAGTTTGATATTTCAATATCATTGTCTGAAAAAAAAAGAAAATCATCAAAATCATTTGACTCAATCAGCTTTTAAATGATTTATGTCATACTTAAGCTTACAAAGCATGTACAATAACCACAGTCAATTTTACAAAGAAGCACATGAATGACTCTCTGAGATGGTCAGCGCTGCATTAAGCGCACTTGAAGCCTGATTATGCATTCTTCCGTAATGCAGCCTCCAGTGGCCACTAATTTAGAAACAGAATCTTCCCCAGGGTTTTTTTCTGCTTAACTTGTTATATATGGATTCCCATATAGATGATTCACCTCATACTGCAAAGACACGGGGGCTGGGACCTTAAGGGCAGGTTCTACTGGGTTTAGGGTATGGACCTCCATATGTCTCTTGGCAGGCCATGCTTTCAAACTAAACAAACCCAGAAAGCAGCGGTCATTACTGCAGGCAAGCTAAGGCCTTCTCTTGTTGTGTCAAACCAAATGTAAACTAATCTGTCAACCTAAATGTGCACAGCTCAGTGTTCTGCCTGTCTAAGAGACCTGAGGGAAGAAACTCATATACTGTACAGCAGGGGTCACCAACCTTTTTGATACTGAGAGCTACTTCAAGGGTACTGAATAATACGAAGGGCTACTTGTTTGATACAAACTTCCTGAATAACATAGTTGCACGGTTCACCTTTAGTGATAATATTATCATTAATAATAATAATAATAATAATCATAATAACTATTCATATATGTGAAGAGACTGTCTGATCACATGTTAATGTTAATTATTCCTCACAATAATTATTAACAATGATTTATGGTAGGAAACACAGATATATTTAAACATGCAACATTATTTATTTATGTTCTCAATCTATTTCAACATTTGAAAGTCAGAGTTATCACATCTCTGTTATTTTTGTAAATATCTTTATTGACAGTTTTGTATGAATGAGCACATTTGTAGCATTTTGTTCAAAATCACACCAGTTATATTTTAGTACAAAGTATCACTTCTCTAACATTTTATAGGAAATCATTAACTGTCACATCTTCAAATCATATCCTGTTTGTACAAACACTAACTTCATCAGAGAGTGGAGATCACATCGGAACCTTTCTTCTCGTCTTAGAACAGTGTTTTCAATAACATCATTGCACCTTTCAAGACCTCTCCGTCCGAAAAGGCTTTCTTGTTCTTTATTACACATGTGCAGCTCTAAATGAAGCTTCCGATGCTTTCTGTGACTTGTTCACCGGCCTCGTGAAAAGAGACTGCTGCTGCTCAAAGCTGCCTTTAACTCACGGCTTGTTCTGCCCGCAGCGCTGCAGCTGGGTAGTTAGTTAGTTAGCATGGTAGTTAGTTAGTTAGCATGGTAGCTGTGTAACACGTACCGAAGTGTCTCCACATTGTGCCGCTTTGCCGTCACCCCGCAAATGAGACATACACACTTTTCTTTCACTGTTGTAAAAGATAATTCTTCCTCCCAATCATTGTGAAAATAGTTAGTTTTCTTTCGCTTTTCTGCCATGTTTAGGGTAAAAAATGCACCTAGCGCCCCATCGTAGCTGCTCAGCGAAAAGGGAAATGGAGATTTAGCTTGCGCGTGGAACTCTGACCCATGACAGGTTCATATATACATAAAACATTTTAGTTTTTTTTAATTCTACATTCAATATTGTCATTTTAAAATAAAGATACAAATACAAAAATTTGACGGAGCTCCATGGTGACTAGTGCTATTTTTAAAACATGCTCTGCGGGCGACTCACATAGTCCCTGCGGACGACCAAGTGCCCGCGGCACCGTGTTGGCTACCCCTGCTGTACAGCATCAAGCAAAGACAAGAACATAGCACACTAAAGGGGGCTGGAAAGCAGATGGATTGTGCAATGAGAGAGAAACAGAGTGTATGTTTTGATAGAGTGCAAGATCAGATTTTGATAATTTTACTTTTAGTCATATTAAACATTGTGATTTGACAACAATTGCTATCACCAAATGACAAAAAAATATTATACGGTAGCACTATTCACGTCTTATTAGTCATGATTCAATAATAATAACACTTGGTTGGCCTACTTCTCTCATTTTTTAAAAATGTTATGTATATTGTTGTGATGTGTGAAGTAAGGCCAGCGTGAAATGTGGCACATTTGTGCCTTCTGATCTCATCTGACAGAGCTGATGAAAAAGGTGGTGACAAAACAGTGCTGATTTGTGCAGATGTGGATTGTCCTAAGGGAGCCCTTTTGCGCACGCGCTTCATTGATTTCCCAACTGTGGGTAACAGTGGAACCAGAGACCAGACCCCAGTGCCCTTGCACCATTTCAGGGGAATAGGATATACATATTGAGCAGGCGACAAAGTGTTATTATCACATTGTCCACACATGTCACCACTCACGTCAAATGGGCTCCGGTATCAGCCTTTAAGATGAGAAGGACATTTCAGAACCAGATAGATAAATAAATGTGATTCCAATCAGTAACCCTTGACATCCTCTGGTCTGGTCTAGCATTGGTCTACTAAAGCTATTGCTTCTTTTTTGGTAAAGAGTATTAGAAGCCACTACATCATTCGTCCCACACTGTGAGCCCAGAAGTGGCGTGCGACTCTCTCCCTGCACATTTATCATGCCGTTACCGCTGAGGGATAGCAAGCAAGGCCAAGGAATGAAAAAAGAAGAAACATATAATTTTAATGGCATTTGGAATTGATTTCAGTTGTCAATGCCAACACATCAAGTACTGTTCATTGGACCAGTATTTTAATATCATGGCATATTCCATCATTGTCATTGCTCTGTTCAAAATCATCAATCTATTTGTCAAGTAAAAGGCTTATAGTGTAATGTTGTGTTTTCTCTATTAAGCATATTGCTTTCATTCCAGAAATACTGTATGTGCAAAGTTACCTGTTTAAAATAGATCTCTGCTACATCATATATAGCAATTAATAAATGCAGCAATTTAATTAACATTTATTATCATTTCTGCTTGGAAGATGTGTGTTTGTTTGGATAAAAACAGTAAACTACTGACCTCTTGTCCTGCCATTGTAAGTGCTCTTGTATATTCAGAACCTGAAAGACAGAATTGATTTATGAAACTACCTCCTTCTGCCCGGAGGTATTGATAGACCACCCGTCACACCGCATCTCATTGCCAGTATTGATTGCGCTGTATTTCAGGGTGGGGGGCTGTGACCTTAGATACGGTTGTAGATTGCCTGACTGTCACTCACTTCACGTCAAGGGTCACACGCAGCCCTCACACAACTCCACATAGGATTGCTCCTTCAATTGTTCATGCAGAGCACTCAGCCTGATTATCAACAGTGTACTCTTTGGAGTGATACCTTCTCTTCAGCTGAATGTAGAATGTTACCAATAGGGATGGAGCTTAATGTCAATATGGAAATGAACTATAAATGTATCAGCCTACAGTCAGTAAACCCATAACAAAGACAGTTAGGGCTGCACGATATATTGTTTCAGCATCGATGTTGCAACAACTTTTTTGGTGCTTCATACGAAAGGAGCACGATTCTCATTTCCCATGACTAATATACAAGAGAAGTCTGTCTGATAGAACACCATTTGCAGTGATTTAGGGTTTCTTGGATACACAAAGTGTGTTGCTAGTGAGTCACATGCAGGCTCTGCATGCATAGCTAAACACCAAAGTCAATCATTCTTCAATAAAAAAACAGCTAATGCAGGTACTGCTAGTCGTCGACCACAAGCTGCAAATGAGCAAGAGACAAAAAACAAAAAAAGTAAGTTGTATGGAAATATTTTGGTTGCAGAAAAGATGATGCAACGAGTCACTTTGTCACCATCTGTTGAAAATGTCTCTTTATTTCATATCGCAATTAATCACAGGAAAACGAATTGCGCAACGTCAGTTTTCTTCCAACATAATCTGCCCTAAAGACAGTTGCACATAAATAGCTGTTGTTGCATGAAAAATAGAGCATAAGAACATATGTTACTGCAATTAAACTATTCTCACAAATACAATTAGTTGTGAAATCCAAACAGACTTCAAGAAGAGCTTATGGGAAAAAGCTCCTTTAAATCCACACCTACAGTCTGTGTTATATATTGCATTCTGTATGCGACCTAATCGCATGTTAACATGTCTATTTATAAATGCCTGTGTGTTTACATGTGTGGGTGTGTGTACAGCAGGTTCCATGTGTTTTGCATAATTAAACTGGGTTGAAATATCACAGGTTTGGGCTATTTGTGCCTCCGTTTATGTTTGTGTTGGCATGCGTGGGACAGCTCTGGAAGTGTGACAGGTGAAGCCTCCACCTGGCCCCACTGGGTCCACCTGCTCCCTCGCTGGCAGGTGACGCCGAGGGGGCCGACTGTTGCCATAGAGAACGGGCGGACCAGCGAAAAGGATTTATTTTAGGGGCAATCTGGAGGGCCATGGGTGAGCACTTAGTTCCTCAGGGCTACTGGCATCTGTCAGTGCTTGTGGACTGGCACAAAAGGCAACACATAATTAACTTCATTATCTCACCTGGCATTGTTAGTCTGGGTGCGAGCATATTCTTTTATCCTTTAAGGGTGTGCAGGCTGTATTAAACATGAGGCTGTGGTATATTTCTGTCTCCTGCTTATGTTTCATTGGAGTGCCTCCTTAGAAGCCCCCACCCCCTTCATGTTGGTACCATTATAACTCCTATGACTGTACCTCTCCCTGTATGTGGGTTTTTTCTTCTTCTAATGCCACTGAACACAGAAGCTTCCACTGACACCATATGTTTGTGCTGCCAGGCCACGTGACTAGAAGGAATCCCGGACATTGAATTGAATGCATGTCCTGTTCCTCAAACAGACAGTGAGCTACAATGGTTGAAAATATTTTGATGAGGAGATGACTAATGGCTGGAATCCGTGATGGAATAATGCGGATGCTGGTTTGTTTGCACTGCTTAATTAAGTGCACACAGTGACATGATTTCAAATGACGTCATGTAATCGTTTGACTAAGCAATTCAAATTAAATTCTTCAGATGAAATCCAGCTCTAATTGGAAATATCTTTAACAAATACTGTATCTACTAGAGAAATATATTAACTATTTTATATTTCCATGTACATGTGGTGAATAAGAAGCATGTTGAACTTAAGAGTGATAAATGTCCTCTACTAATGAAATCATAAACAAGGCCAGTAGTACAGCATGTGTTTCAAAAGAGGGTGCCATACTGCAGTTATTGACTGGGTAAGATGCCAGTAAATTTGCATTTCTCAGCAGGATTCAGTAAAAATGGGGAAAAAATGGGGAAACCCCCTTGAACCGAACAAAGCCCACAGAGATTTTCGGTCTCATGAAAGTAGGCCTCACAGTGGTAGCAAAATGAATGGCATCCAAATTGTGTCTCATGAGTGAGGCGTGGGCTAGTACAGAATTACTCTACAACAGCACGCCCATTGGTTCAGAGAGAAAAAGACAGCTCAATCCGCTGCTGGGGGGAGGGGGCTGGTGAGGGGTGAACAGCATGGCGAGATGAGGATCCTGGAGAAGAAGCATGCATGGGGAAAAACCTCCATAGAGCATGTGGAGAGGAAATGCAATAAAATACGGACCTGAACAAATCTGATAAAAAGACGAGAGCATGAAAGGTATAGAACGCGGAAGAAAAGGCTTTAATAGACGATGAAGGCTTGCAATATAGTTGCCATGGAGATGAGCAAGTCTCCCAAGCCTCGTCATTTCTCTGACTCCTCCCGTGAACGCTGGGATAAAAATAGACATGGACAGAGAACAAAGACCTATTTAAAAAAAAAAAAAAAAAGAAAAAAAAAAAAGACAAGATGAGTGAAGAAGAACGGTTGTGGAAAAATTGGGACATGTGTATGAGAAGTGCATGTGTGAGTCTGTATCTGTGTGTTTGATTAGTGAACGAAATGGTGTGAAGGAACCAGGAAACCATGCCCTGTGTCCAATGGTGGAGCTGAGTGAGTTATAGACATAGCTGGCTTTTCTGGGCGAGGAAATCCCATCATTAGCATTTGTCATTATTAAAGTAACAGAGGAACAATGTGAAGTTTTGACTTTATTAGCCACAATGACCACATATACATCGTTAGTACATCATCATCATCATCATCATCATTATTATTATTATTATCTTCATCGTCAATAGTAGTCACAAAAGATATCTGTGTTATTTATTTTTGATCCAAAAAGGGGTTATTTTATTATTAGTGAATAATTATTAACTTATTGTATAATTTTTCATTCATAGTTTTATTTGTCTCCACTTGTACTACTATTATTATCGCTCATCATCAGTATCATCATCGTAGCAAAATCTACATTATAAATCTTTCAAAATGAAATCTGCTATGTTACTGCTCTGTTAAATATGTGATCATTTGTAGGTAAGCTTTTAAGTATGTAAGATATTTAAGTAAGACATAATCAACAGGTGGAGGTGATTTTTATTTTGTTTAGGATAGCTCTAATCTATTGCTGTGTCCCTATTCCACACTACATACAGATTCTTAGCAGGCTTTGAGAATGCACTGTGTTCAGAGGAGAAAGGTGACACAATGATGAATGCTCAAAGAAGACAGTATGCAGACGAAATCTGGTCAATTTTGGAATGTGCTGTTCATGCACACTATTTTCCCATAATGCAATGCAAAAAAGGAAAAAAAGTGTGTGGTGAAACAGCTCCAAAGTTCAATTTCCACTAGATTATTAGATCTAAAGAATATTGTAGGTCTAACAGTTGTTATGTGTTCATCTTGGTTTTTTTTAACCAGAAGTGACAATATGTGGATGAGAAGGTGGAGCTAAATACAGATGCACAAAATGTTACAATAAACTTTCATTGGGTGATTAAGTTCCACAGTGTGAAAGGGTTACGGTTCTAAGACAACACAGTAACACCTAAACCGGACAACATCGTGTGGTAGCGACCTGTCATCACAAGGTTGCCCTGCCCTATGGCATACGCTGCTTTATCGTCTATTTTATTCTAAATCGGACCATAATTTACAAAATGAACATCATGCTGTGTTGAAGAAGACTTGAAACTAACGATTGAGAACATAAACGCATTAGGAAAATGTTTACTGGTGTAATACATCTAGTGAGAAGTAGGGTAATTTTCTCATAGACTTCTATACAATCAGACTTATATGTTTGCCACTACAAAGATGCAGGTTTAAGGCACTTCCACATTGGCTTCACTTTTCAGACTACCTGAGGTTGTCCCTTTTGAATAACCGTATGAGCTAGTTAAAGAGTAACTTCACACACCGTGAGAATTGTATTTTTGCTGACCTCCAGTGGTTTGCTACAGTGACATCGCTGTTGGTTGTGGTTACAGGTGCAACAGAGCACACTTTTGACCACACCAACCACTGTCATTAATGATGTTTGGTGTGATCAGAGGTGAAACAGAATGGACACGTTCAATAAGAGAAGGTAGACTGATATTAAGCTACTCTTTTAAGTGAAGAACACACTGTGAGATGTTGCTTAAGTGACACACTGGACTCCTACCTTGTCTGCTTTGTACTCACAGCTTTATGTTTGCAAGTTTCGTGTTCACTAGTAAGCCTAAAATCCTAAAAATCTAAATGGGTTTACTCTGTTGACTCAGGGGAGAAGACGGGCCCAGAGAGAAACCCAGAGAGTGGCAGCTGGCCCTAGCTAACAGGACAACTGCTAATGGGACGCCCCATCTGCTGCTCCTGTTTTCATGCCCACCGCCCATTTAAGTGCCAACCTCTGGGCTTCTGGAAAATATCCTGAGCTCCCCTGCTGTTTGGCATCTATCATCTCATAACATTATTTACCCAAACATCCACAATGCCCTGAGCCTTTGACACTGAAACTTCTAGTGCATGAAATCAGATTGCAAATATTCAGCAGTGGGCAGTGCATTTAGTAAAGCATTGCTCCCAAATGTTAAATTTACTTGGTTTAATTTTGAGGGATTTCATACTTGATATCTACATGATATGTGTCTTTATAAGTGAAACTTTATAAGCAAACCTACTGGTTTAAGATTGACATATGATGCATTAGGATGTAGTTTAAACTGACAGTAGAAAGCAGCTACTCCTGGACTGACATTAAGTTGCTGCAACAGAAAGACCATTCACTCTTCAGAAAGAGCACTTTTAGTTTTGATCCTTTAAGGACATTTTAACTTTTTACTTTTATTTTGGCACAATTTTAAATGCAAGACTTTTATTTTTAATGGATTGATTTGTATTGTGACATTAAAAACAACTTCTGAAGTTTCTTTAAATACTGTTTTACTGTGATTATTTTATTTGGGTGATACGTTTTTTTCCTTTTCTTAAAAAACAAAGCATATCTTGATCTTAGATGCAGCTCACAGCAACAGTCAATCCATCTGCTGCCATGCATCAACTTCCACGAGCAAGAATTGTCTGTAGTAATGATACGGCTTTTCCATTAACAAGTAAGGAGCATTGTCCCCACGGACCTCTCTAATTTCTAAAGTGCAAGGCATCACTCTCCTCCACAGCATATATAATAGCCTCTTTTCTATTGTACCGGATTTATAGCTGCCATCGGTCACTTGTCCGCACGCCAGGCACCGGAGTTATGATGATTATCATGATGCGAGTGAACCCTCCACTTCCTCATTCCTTCATCCTCCTGCCTGGTCGAGCAACACATGGATCAAACCTGCCTTTGCAGCACCATCTGGTGACCACTGCTGTGATTCAGGAAGCCTTCTCGCAGATGTATGAAGGAAATGAAATTCAACTACTACACGTTTTTACTTTGCACCTGTAATACCATTCTGATCCTCTGGATGGTGTCTCAAACCTGTGTCCTTCCTCCTCAATGATGGTCTGGGGGATTTTATAAAGTGCACACAGACAACCAACCTGAACATTATTATACTTTTCTGCTTCATTATAAGCACAGTTCCTCCTACAATAAGGCTACTCTTTGCTACATATGGATCAACTCCTCCATGCAGGATGTGTGTTGGCCCTCGCATGGCCCCTGTTATTATCTCACTTCCACCCACAGCTCTGATGAAAGCTGCTGAGCAGATTCTGACACTATTGAAGTACAAATGTGTAATGTTAGAAGACACATATTAAAGACAAAGTAAGTAAGTATCCTTTCTGCTGATGGCAGTTGTCTTTTCTTTTGTTTAATATGTGGTGCAAAAAGAAAACTAGATCAGACATTAAAGGTTGCAAAACATTTTTTATTTCCCTTTATGGTGTATTCTTGAAATATTAGGAATTTCCACTAATGACCCACTAAAAAAAGTACTATCTTTTGTTGTCGTCTATTGAATTAGTCGCCTATTGATAATCAATTAATTGGTTTGAGTAATTTTTGAAGAAAAAAAGGCAAATTCCAGCTTCTTAAATGTGGATATTTTCTGGGTCCTGTACTCCTCTATGACAGTAAACTGAATATCTTTGATTTTGGACAAAACAAGACATTTGTGGACGTCACCTTTGGCTTTTGGAAGCACTAGTTAACATTTTTCACCATTTTATTTTTTTATAGACCAAACAACTAATCGATCAATTGAGAAAATAATCGGCAGATTAATGGAAAATGAAGAGAATCGTTAGTTGCAGCCCTAATTGAGTGGCTAAAAAATTCATAGCTCTTTAAATTCAAGCATGTTCTCCGTTTCAATACCCTATGTCACACTGCATTTGGAAAGCCACCAGCTGAGGATATGACACTTATGCAGCCGACCCTGACCTCTGACCCTGATCTCTGAGGGGAGATGAGAACAGGTTCTATTAATATGACGACCGACACAGTAATATATTATTTAAGTAACTGGTTCTGGCAGGTAGTGACAACTGTGGTAGACATTATTTTCTATATAATATTTCAAGTGTAAAAGGAAAATGTGTATTTTGTTCATAATTCATTGAATATTCATATGTTGTCATATATTATAAAGACTGGAGTAAAGGCAAGTATTGACAGCCATTGATAGTATTGAATGTGGCAAATTCAACGTTTCCTCATTAGACCGAAGGCATTAAAGCCCAACAAAACCTTCTTTCTCATTTATTTACTGCAAACCTTACAACAACATTTTCTGCAAAGGTTGGACAGTTTTGGGCGTTCCGCATGAGAGACTTGTTTTTTGTCTGTGCTTTTCTTTCTGGTTTAAAGTGGGAAGGAGCTCAGTTGGAAAAAGGTGATGTCATTAGTCCTGAGCACCAATCAGGATTTAGCAACAGTTGAATTAAAATGTGAAAACAATTGTGTGGTGTTTTTATTATGTTGTCAGGCCAATCAAATGTGATCAACACACACCTACACAGTCCTGATGACGCAGATTAGCTGATGTTAATACTGTTGAACTCTTAACATTTGTAAAAAATAACTTTCTTAAGTATTATTTATTAACACAAGATTTTACTTATTGAGTCGTAGATATTTAATGTTAGTGAGAAATACTTTTTTACAACGTATTCTGGGCATATTTCTGGACTGTTACACAGTCATGAACGTCTCTCATCATCAACACATAATTTACATTTGTATGTAAAGTTGATGTTAGAGCCAAATACATTGGGATGTAAAGATTAAGTTAGAGGGACATGGAACGAGCTGCTGATGACTAAAGTTGAAAACATGTTGTCTATTGTGTCACTGAGAGATCATTTGTTGGTGGTGTTTGAAAGGGTATGAGAGATAATGTTAAAAGAGCATTGAAATTATAGAGCACAGCTGTTATTATTAGATCAGACAAAGTTAGATGTACCACTTTGCTAACCTCTAGCATGCATGTTCTGATCCGTGTGTCAAGGTTTTGGTGTCAGAGACAGAAGCTGCTCTTGGAACAACATGATCTCTCTCATCTTTATTTTAAGCAAGATAAAATGAGCAATGCTTGGCCTTCCTAGTAACTCCTAAAAATAAGGTTAAGATTTTTTTGCAGCAGAAAACTTTCATCCTGTTCTTGGAAAACAGATCAAAAAAACCTTCTGTTCCGGGATAAAGGAAACTTTGTGATTGACATATCAAAGAGAAAACATTTCATTTAGTTTTCCATTTGGGTTCATTTGCACAATTTGTCAAATATGATGCAGGGAATTAATAAGATGTCAGACACTTTACTTCAGTAAAAGTATCATTACAACAATGTAAAATTTAAAATCCTACTTAAGTAAAAGTACAGTATTATCAGCCCAATATGCTTTAAGTTTAAGTTATGCATCGACCCAAACATTTTGTAATAAGTAGTTAGAAAGTTTTAATTACTTTATATACCGTTTGGTAGCTTAGTCAATGGTTCCCAACCTTCGGGTCTGGTCCCCTCCAAAGGATCACAAGATAAATCTGAGGGGTCGTAATAAAGAAGAGATAAAAAAAGGTTTCCTACAAATCTTTCTCTTTTCTTTAGTCTTTGTTTACAGTGTGTGTGTGTGTGTGTGTGTGTGTGTGTGTGTGTGTGTGTGTGTGTGTGTGTGTGTGTGTGTTTGTGTGTGTGTGTGTGTGTGTGTGTGTGTGTGTGTGTGTGTGTGTGTGTGTGTGTGTGTGTGTGTGTGTGTGTGTGCGTGTGTGTGTGTGTGTGTGTGTGTATTGGATAAGTTTACCTCTTTGGGCCTCACACATATTTAAAGAGCCCAAACCCTACACTGTGTTTTTGGAAGTCACTGGTTTAATCTTTAAAGATTTATTGTATCATTTTAAAAGTAAGAGGTGGTTAAAGCTGTCAGGTAAACATAGTGGAATAAAAAGTACAATATTTGGCTCTAAATTGTAGGAGTAGAAGTATATAGAGGCATAAAATGGAAAAACTTTAGTAAAAAACAAGCACTTTTAAATTAGTACTTAAGTAAAAGTACTTAGTTACTTTCCACCATTAGTACAAACCATACAGGCAACCATGGTCACAGCTTAATTCTAAAATCAAAATGTTGATATGATGTGAAATGGGAGACTTTGTGTACATGAAGACTGCTGGATTTCAGGTTTATATACTTATATACTGACATTTATTTGTCTGATGCTTAGTTTCATCACTTTTATACATTATGATAAATGCTTTAATTAACGTACGTTTGTTGGTGCAACGAATACAAATAAATCATAAATGTCACAAGATTTCTGGTTCCCCTTTGTACAAATACTAAATGCTCAGGATTGAGCGTTTGAGAACCTGAATCCCAATGAATGGTGTGCGATGCCAACTCAACAACAAAGATGTTACTGAACGGAAATTATGCAGAGAACAAATAAACCTACACTGAGCTGTTAGAGAATGTTCTTCCCAGGATCTTAAATCTGAGAATACTCTTTGTGTGAGATATAATTTACTCCCAGAAATGTATTTTGTGCACTGACTGGAGAAATAACAGTGGAGACAATGAAACCTCTGATTTGAATAGTGATTGTGATTCATGACTTACTGAGCTGGCTTCAGGGGAAATAAATATGAGTTCACTGATGTGGACTATTCTTCATTTTGCAGAGACCTCCTGGGTCATGGCAAAAGAGTCGGGCCACATTTTGGGACTGTCTCTCATTTAAACTGTGGTTCTTAGGCAGACACAAAAACAGCAGCAGCCGTGTTACACATATTGGTTCTAGTCTCTACAATTGATCATGATTGCAAAAAAAAAAGATGCCATATTACCGCTTACAGAATTACATTTCATGGTGAACAGCTAGACAAAAGAATTGCCTTAGTGCAGCCAGATCCACGAGAGCCCCCTCTTCTCTTCACTATTCACGCAGTCTCCCACAGCCAACACTGTAAAAAGCCACTTTAATTTCTCTAGGGCCTTTATGTATGAGGACGTTTTTAGAGATGGGTACAACACACATACAGTACACCCATCCAAACACTTGTGCCGCCGTCGTTTACTTCTTCACATTCCTGCAGTACGTCTGTGATAAAAGCCTGTCCTTTTTCCACAATTTGGTATTCCCAGCTGCAGCCTCAGTTTGTCATATTGGTTATGATGGCAAGTCCCTCGGAGTGCACTCTGTGCTCGCTCTCTTTACGAAGGACATACACCATTTAAAATCAGCGCATAAAACTGTCGTTCGCTCTTAAGGCCTGTTCTTGGTACTGTAGGCAGATGCATTATTTGTGGCTCTTTTTGCAGCCGTAGACTGGTTCTCCATATTTTGTCTTGTTAGACCGCATAAGGCACTCCAATCAACTAAAGCGGTACGTGATTTACATTCACTGTCAGCTCTCCCTTCCTGTATCATCATTCCAGACATGGCCAAGGTCACTTTGCACCCAAATCCAACAGATAGTCTGTCCAGCATTGGCTGTTAACATTAAGGCCCTTTGTCCATAAAGAAGAAAATTCTCCATGTTGTCTTTGTACGTGACGTGCATATACATTATATATATATGTATAATATATATGGAATACCAGGGAGTCAGTCTGCATAGCAACTAGCTATTTGGGTAACACTTTCTATGACGCCCCTGTCTATAATGTATTATAAACATACTAATAATGCATTATAATCCGCTGATAGCACTCTATGAATATTCATAATGCTTTATAACAATAATCATAACACATTCTCTACCAGAGCAGCCTAGGCCAAAGGTCAATGATCAATTTTGTAATCGTATCATCTGATCTGAGGCCGCATGTTTTGGACACTCGGGAGAAGAAAGGGGCGGAGCTGTCGACTGATCACCATCTGGTGGTGAGTTGGATCAAGGGGTGGGGGAAGACTCTGGACAGACCTGGTAAACCCAAACGGGTAGTGCGGGCAAACTGTGAACGTCTGGAGGAAGCCCCTGTCCTGGGGATCTTTAACTCACACCTCCGGCGGAGCTTTTCAGCCATCCCTGTGGAAGTTGGGGGCATTGAACCTGAGTGGGCGATGTTCAAAACCTCTATTGCTGAAGCTGTGGTGATGAGCTGTGGTCTCAAGGTCTTAGGTGCCTCAAAGGGGGGTAACCCTCGAACACCGTGGTGGACCCCGGTGGTCAGGGAAGCCGTCCGACTGAAGAAGGAGTCCTTCCGGGTTATGTTATCCGGGAGGACTCCGGAAACAGTTGCAGGGTATCGAAGGGCTAGAAGGGCGCCAGCTTCTGCCGTGTCAGAGGCAAAGCAGCGGGTGTGGGAGAAGTTCGGAGAAGCTATGGAGAAGGACTTTCGGTCGGCACCAAGGTGCTTCTGGAAAACCATCCGGCACCTCAGGAGGGGGAAGCGAGGAACCATCCAAGCTGTGTACAGCAAGGGTGGGACCCTGCTGACTTCAACTGAGAAGGTTATCGGCCGGTGGAAGGAGCACTTTGAGGAACTCCTGAATCCGACTGACACGCCCTCTATGGTAGAGGCAGAGCTGGAAGCTGATGGGGGATCATCGTCAATTTCCCTGATGGAAGTCACTGAGGTAGTCAAACAACTCCACAGTGGCAAAGCCGCAGGGGTTGATAAGATCCGTCCAGAAATGCTGAAGGCTTTGGGTGTTGAGGGGCTGTCTTGGTTGACACGCCTCGTCAACATTGCGTGGAAGTCTGGGACAGTGCCTAGGGGTTGGCAGACCGGGGTGGTGGTTCCCTTATTTAAAAAGGGGGACCAGAGAGTGTGTGCCAACTACAGGGGTATCACACTTCTCAGCCTCCCTGGTAAAGTCTACTCTAAGGTACTGGAAAGGAGGGTTCGGCCGGTAGTCGAACCTCTGATTGAAGAGGAACAATGCGGATTCCGTCCTGGTCGTGGAACAACAGACCAACTCTTTACTCTTGCAAGGATCCTGGAGGGGGCCTGGGAGTACGCCCATCCGGTCTACATGTGTTTTGTGGATCTGGAGAAGGCGTATGACCGGGTCCCCCGGGTGATACTGTGGGAGGTGCTGCGGGAGTATGGGGTGAGGGGGTCACTTTTGAGGGCCATCCAATCCCTGTACGCCCAAAGCGAGAGTTGTGTTCGGATACTCGGCAGTAAGTCGGACTCGTTTCCAGTGAATGTTGGCCTCCGCCAGGGCTGCGCTTTATCACCAATCCTGTTCGTGATTTTCATGGATAGGATATCGAGGCGTAGTCGTGGAGGAGAGGGGTTGCAGTTCGGTGACCTGAGGATCTCATCGCTGCTCTTTGCCGATGATGTGGTCCTTATGGCATCATCGGTCTGTGACCTTCAACAGTCACTGGATCGGTTCGCACCCGAGTGTGCAGCGGTTGGGATGAGGATCAGCACCTCTAAATCTGAGGCCATGGCTCTCAGCAGGAAACCGGTGGATTGCCTACTCCGGGTAGGGAATGAGCCATTACCCCAAGTGAAGGAGTTCAAGTACCTCGGGGTCTTGTTCACGAGTGAGGGGACGATGGAGCGAGAGATTGGCCGGAGAATCGGAGCAGCGGGGGCGGTATTACAGTCACTTTACCGCACCGTTGTGACGAAAAGAGAGCTGAGCCAGAAGGCAAAGCTCTCAATATACCGGTCGATCTTCGTTCCTACCCTCACCTATGGTCATGAAGGCTGGGTCATGACCGAAAGAACGAGATCCCGGGTACAAGCGGCCGAAATGGGTTTTCTCAGACGGGTGGCTGGCGTCTCCCTTAGAGATAGGGTGAGAAGCTCAGCCATCCGTGAGAGACTCGGAGTAGAGCCGCTGCTCCTTTACGTTGAAAGGAGCCAGTTGAGGTGGTTCTGGCATCTAGTAAGGATGCCACCTGGGCGCCTCCCTAGGGAGGTGTTCCAGGCACGTCCAGCTGGGAGGAGACCCCGGGGAAGACCCACGACTCGGTGGAGAGATTATATCTCCTCACTGGCCTGGGGCCTCAGGATCCCCCAGTCGGAGCTGGAGGATGTGGCCCGGAGAAGGGAAGATTGGGTTTCCTTACTGGAGCTGCTGCCCCCGCGACCTGATCCCGGATAAGCGGTAGACGATGGATGGATGGATGGATTACACATTTTATAATGACGTATAAGTTAAAGTATCATAATACTTCATAATTTCTGGTCACTCACTAACACTGTATGTGCGAGGATCATAGTGTATTATAATTCATAATACACATAGTTGTAATACATTATACTCACTGTTATAATGCATTATAGTTTGATTATAAGTTACTATAAGTGGTCATTGTTTGATTCAAACAACTTTATTAAAAATAACTTTTTGTCATATTTGCTGAAGCTGTCCTGACAGTCGTGCATGAGAGATAATCTGGGAAACTAATCTGGTTCCTCTGCCTGCTCCTAGTGCTGCAAATGTATTCAGAAACATATTCCAGCGTACTGTTACTGTAGCGTACTTGTAGCTGTAAAATTAGAAAGTTTGTGACCTGGCCGCAAAAAACAAGCACTGCCCACCATCCTGAGCAAACGTTCACATTTTACAGTGAAACAGTAAACTAAAATATGCCTCTGGAAACATTTGAGATGAGAAATGGGCAATGCAGTAACAGATTCTTGATTGTTATTTGATCAGCGCTGCCTCGTTTGACAGTTTGCTGCAAGTTCACGAGCGGTGATTGACACTGCGTTGGAGACTCCTCGGCTCTGATTGGTTGCTTTCCTTTGGCGCGACGGAAACTTGCAAATGCCATTAGGAGCACTGGAGGGGGATAGAAGAACATCATTTCTTTTCACAGATTATCTGTTTCATGCACATGTCAGGATATAGTATAGTGAAAGTTTCAGCAAATATGACAAAAAGTAATTTTTGAAGAAAGTTATCAAATGCAGCTTAAAGTAAAGTAAAAATTCATTTTACAACCTATTGTGTTGTTCTTGCCTAGATATACTTATGTTTTTACTTAAAGCAAACGATGACCCCTTAGAGTAATTTATAGTCACATTATAATGTATTATAACAATGATTATAATGTATGTAACTATTGGAATTATAATACATTATGATCCTTGCAAATAAACGTCAATGAGTCTTAACTAAGTCTTATAATGCATTAAAAGTAATTATAACATACTTAATAATGTTTTGTGATTAATGTTATAAAGTATTCTGAATATTTATGAGTGCTTATAACTATAATTATACAGTGCTCTAAGCAGACTATAACACATTATAAGAATGTTTATAATGCATTATATAGATATAAAAAGTGTCACTGCTATTTGTCTAGATTATAAACCCTGTGCAAAATAAGCTACTTTAACCCTTTAAAGCATGCATTATGAAATGATCACTTTACATTTTACAACATTATTCAACAGCAGACAGTTGCAAAGATGAGCAGTTTAATCAGAGATATTAGCTAAAGACATTGCCACAGTTGAGGAACATCTGCAGCTGCATAGAAGACAGACAGAGTATGTGTCCTAAATGCAAATTATACAAAAATAAAGAATGACTTGTTTTAAGGCCACCTGTAACTTAACTAAGAGCCATGTTTCCATGGTAACAATCAGTAACACCTGCTGAACAACAGCACCAAATGAAAAAAAGGAGGAAAACATGGTTCATGATTCGTGGTTTGCTAACGACGTTGTGGAGCCAGCAATGAGAAAGGAATGAGCGCTGAGAGACTGGAGCAGTGAGGACACCGTCAGGGTTTTCCTTCGTCCAGGCAAATTATCTCGAGCCACATCAACAACATACGGCATCTCAGATCCTGTGCTGTAGGTCTGCAGGTGGTCTGCAAGCACAACAAATCTGACTGCAAATAACTAATTATTGTTCATTAGATGAATCTGCCTCTCATTTTCTCAATGAATCTATTAATCGTTTAGCCATGAAATGTCAGAGAATAGTGGAACATTCCCAGAGACAAAGGTGATGTATGAAATGTGGTGTGACCACCTATGAAGATGGAATTCAGCGGGGGTCCTACACCCCACAGCGATGGAGGTGGGGGGCGACTAAATGAGATGAGTATAGCTTTCCCAAGGCCTCACCTGCTACTTCCCCAGAGGGGGGAACTCTGGGGACTGTCGGTGACTCAGGTCTTTCACCTCTGCAGGTGTAGGGGATGTAGTCATTTAATAGCTCATAGACACAGAAGCAGGGTTATTAAAGGAATATATATTTCAAGAATGAAATGTCCTTGCTGATACAGCAAAGAACACGACAGTCACTTTACAAACACATTTGACCAGCTTTCAACATCTTTTGACCTCAAAATCACTAAATGAATGCTGGTATTAATATCTAATTTAGTATCTGATATCTAAACTATATTGAAAGTTATCTACAATTTAGTAAAATCCAGAGACGCTCTACCGTAAAGGACAAACAATGTCTTGTTTTGTTCTTAGAGCAAAGCGGCAAGTCCTTACTTTTTAATAAACTGGAATAAGCAAATGTTTGGGATTTGTTTTATTGAAAAATGATTGATGATTAATTAATTATTCATACAAATCAGGATACTATGAATACCAGCAGATGCCATGAATATGGTTTTCAAGGTGTTAATGAATGTTTCACAGCACTGCACAGAGCACTATCCATCATACTGCTTTCTCAAGAACTGGGAGAGAGACGCTACAAGAAGTTGCTGTCACACCAGCTGTCTGGAAAAGAGAGAGAGCAGACTGCACAAAAGCTGTTTCCCTAATTCAGTTTGGATGTTAGGTGCTGATAGCGAAAACAATTACTGTAGCAATAGGCAGCCATTTCACAGAGTGCACTGGTGCTACAAGAGGACAAATAACAAGGCAAACCAACTCAGAATGCCACCACGGATTAAAGTGTGTACCAATGAAATAGCCCCTGATGGAACAGGACAGCCAATCAACCTGAGTGGACACGGTGCGGTGATGAGTGAGAGCTTTACAGTCGGTGAAAGAAAAACTCACATCCCCATTATATACTTTGTTAAAAGCAAAGCCACACTGTGTCATGTGAACATAAAATATAAGCACTAGAGAAATGGTAGAAGAACTGGAGAAAAATACCAGTGAAAAAAGGGTGTGCGCACTGAAATACCTACAGCTTTGCAGTGCTTTCAATCAAAGCTTAGTATTAAAGCTGGAGTGCGATTAAATTATCGTGTGTTGGGCTCCTGCAAGATCATTGAGGGTTGTGATACAGTAATAAAAGAGCAAAAAAGGAGCAGGATGAGGAAGGAAAAGGCAGACGTATGAAGCAGTAGAAGAGCTTCCGTACTGTAGTGTGACAAGGAAAAATAGGCCAAGGCTAATCCCCAACATTACAGCTCAGCATATGATTAGGGGGTGCTGGTGTAATTTCGTAACCAAGAATGCCATTAAGTCATAAAAAGAATATTATATTTTACCGATTTGAACCTCTCATTCCGGAAATCTTGAAACACTGTAAAATCTTGAGATTACGCAGACCCCTGAAACTAATTATTTAAGCATGTAAGGCTAAACATTCATGTATTGGTGGGTGACTAAAACCTGGACAAAGCCTTAAAGCTCACATTAAATCAAAGATTATTTTATTCATAGCCTTTAATTAAAGAACTCAGAAAAGTGTTAAATATTAATCAATGCCAAAGATGTTTGTTGTAATGCATCTGATGGAAATTCTTCACAGCATCACTGTTTATTTTCAACAAACAACAAGCCTCTCTCCTGAGTTCAGCTGTTGGCAAGCTGAGGGGTTGTTCCAGTTAGATAAAAAGAAATGGCCAACAAATACTCTCACAATCAGCTGTGATAAAACATTTGGCAGGTGCTTCTGTAATGCTGCTGGGAGAATCTTGCATGCACAACTGGGCCTAATCCAGTCTTGTGATGTAAACTATGTGAGGTTTACTTTTTTGTTGTTGATGAAAACATACTTTATGTGATAGTGTTGCAGATACAAGGTGTGCAGTCGGGAATCAGATTTTGAGCAGCTTCTTTCTGCCTTGTCAAGCTGCGCTCACTGTGGGAGACACCGCGCAGACCATGGTGATACTCCAGATGAGCTGAACAGCTCCACGGTGCTTAAAGGGAAGGAGAAGTCACAAAGTAAATATTTTAGTGTAGAGAGTTCATACCTTAGGTTATCAACCCTGTCTCCAAAATGTTCTCCTTATGCAAGTTTCCCATCTCACTAGTGGTCACCGTTCATATTTTCACTGATTGCCGTCTTTTGCTCACTATAACCAAGATTTTCTAATCTTGCAGGTACTGATTTTACACATTTAAGCATGTTTATAAGCAGTATGAAGCCTTTGAGGCTCCAGAGCTGTTTGTAGTCTGATAACTCAGCCAGTTTGGACAAAAGTTTGACAATAAAATAAATCTGCGGGTGTGTAATAAAGAAGTGAGCTCACAGACCAAATTTCCGATCGAACTATCAGCGGTTAGAGTTGCATTCACAGACTGTATATAAGATGTGGACGTAGGTTCACTTCGCCCCAGAGTGACTGGTGTCTTGTGGAGGCCAACTCATGTCGATCCACGTCATTTCAAGCCCTCGCGTGTAGCACTCTGCCCCTTTCCCCCTCACAGTTCACATCTAACCCCGTTGTAATTAACACTCTAAAGATCTGGGCACAAGTTAGACGTCACTTTGGTTGGCTCACTCTTCCTCAAGCAACTCCTGTCTGTAATAACCATCTATTTCTACCAGCCACAATTGACCCCTGATTCTCTTACTTGGCGAGGGGAGTTATACATTGATGGCCTGTTTGCCAGTTTTGACCAACTACAGGTTGCCTTTCATTTAAAAGGATCTATTTTTTTCAGATTCTTCCAACTAAGGGATTTTGTTAAGACCCTCTCTCCACAATTCCCCCAAACTCTGCCTCCCAGTGGAGTGGATCTGGTACTTAAAGCAAGAACTTTATCTAGGCGCCATGTTTCTTATTTTTATGATCTTTTTTCTCCGGTTGAGGAATCTGCCATTAATAAGATTAGAACTAATTGGGAAAAGGAACTACAGATCACCCTCTCTGATGACTTTTGGAGGGAGGCCCTGAGAGCCGTCAACTCATCCTCTAGTTGCGCTAGTATTAGCCTAATACAGTTTAAAGTTCTCCATAGACTACATTATAGCAAGGCTACGCTCTCCAGGATTTATCCAGATAGATTCGATGACAGGTGTGATAGATGCTCCCAGGCCCCCTGCGACCTGACTCACATGTTCTGGTTGTGCCCTAAATGATCTACCTTCTGGCAATCTTTCTTCGAATGTATTTCTGAAATTGTAGGTCTAAAAATCTCTCCATCCCCTCATGTAGCTATTTTCCGTAGGCCACCAGATGGAATCAACTTGACAAACACCCAAACCAATGTCATTGCCTTTACCTCCTTGATTGCTCGTAGGAAAATCCTTCTCTTGTGGAAATCTCCTTTACCTCCCTCTCTTAAAATGTGGCTGAGCGATACTATGTCTCTCTTAAAGTTGGAAAAAATTAAGTTTACTCTCCGGGGTTCTTCAGATAAGTTCTATGCTCATTGGAGACCACTGATCAGTTATGTAGACCGTCTTCCCCCTTGATAGAGTGTCGCTGTAGGGTTTCTCCCTGTATCTGCCTATAATTCCAATATCTTTACTCCCCTGTCCACCACATATGCAGCCCATGTGACATCCGTTGATATATGTGTTAGTATGTGTAGGTTTACATGTGTGTATGTATGCAGGTATGTATATATATGTGCATGTATATTATTGTATCTTTCATTTGGTATGTAATTAGTGTACTGTTGCCTTATTGCTCCGGGAGAGGGGTCGGTGGAATGGGTTGGGATGGGGCTGGGTTGAGGGAAAGTGGGTAAGGGTTCTTTTGTTAAATAAAAAAATTAAAATGCCTTATTTGCTGTAATGCACTGTTACACTTTTTCATGTGAATAAAAATATATAAAAAAAAAAAAAAAGAAGTGGACGTAGTCACCATGACCAAAAATCTTCGAGTTTGGCATTTTGGACGTCACCATCTTGGTTTGGCCATCACCATCACACATTTTTAGGCGTTACAATTAACTTTCATGAACTGAAAACAAACCGTAGAAAGGTTAAAGTTCTGAGGCGAAAACACGGAGGACACCCAGACCGGACAACACCGTGGTACTGACTTATCAATCATAAGGTATCATGCTGCTTTATCGTCTATTTTACTGTAAATGTGACCATAATTTACTAAACAAAAATGCTGTATTGAAGAAGACTTGAAACCAATGATCAAGACCATAAACTTGTTTTTTTCTGAGGAAATAAATCAAGTGAGAAGTAGGGTTATTTTCTCATAGACTTCTATACAATCAGACTTTACATTTCCACGGTAAAAGCAAGCTCCACCAATCATGCGTGTTTACGACATAAGTAAAATCCTTGATACAGAATATTAAAGGGGTTATTAATTCAGAAAACGCACTGTTGAACTCTATAGACGCAGGGGACTTTACTGTATACCCTGGGATCTCCAGTAGATCTGAGGAAGGAATTAAAAGGTTTGAAATGTAGGCTACTTTCTAAAGCTATCTAGAAACTAGTTTAGTGAGGCTTACATAGGCGCGATATTATCTTGACTCTCTTTATAGGTGAAGAGTACAGTGGCTGCATGATGCATTAATTGCAGAAGTTGGAGTAGAGGATGAGATCAACTAATCTAAACAAGAAGAGATTAAAGCAATGATAGCTTTCTTGAGGTCAGCAAGGGATAATAAAGGAGAAAGAGTAAGATTGAACCACCCTCTTCACTTGATCATTAAAAGAGAGATTGGAATGGCCCTTCTGGTGGCTTAGCTCACTAAAGCGTGTACCATGAAAGCAGCATCTCATTGTTGCAGCCTCCTTTTTCTATCAATCAATTTTGCCTTTCAGCTACAGAATAAAGCTAAATGATGTCCAAAATGATTGTGTATAGTAATAGATCACCTTTTTATCTATCAAACACATGTGTTATAACCAATTACTTGTTAATCATTTTAAAAAGACACATTATTGTGTTCCAGCATTACAGACAGCTTCCCTGCAGGTGTGAGCACTCTCAGCCAGCAGTAATAAGCACTTGCAGCTAGCAGTCCACGCACACCATCAACATTTATACCCTACCACACTAACCGTGCTGCTGTTTGTGGCAAGATCCCTGACAAGCTCTTACAATTTATGCTTTTTCACCATCTGCACTGCTTGGGAAGCAGCACTGACAAGGCTAGTGCACTCATGTTGTCAGATGGAATGCACTGCAACATGTCAGATCTTACTCTGAACAAGCGAGAGATTATGTTCAGAATATACTATAACAGTGGGACAGTGGTTGTGTTATATCTGCACACCCGTCTGTCAGCCATCCATCAGGCAGTTTTGAACTTACTTGTGAGTCGGAGAAAATGGGTTCTTCTGACATTATTTCCGTACATTTGCAGGTTTTCTTTTCCTACTTTGTGTCAGCAGCTCCTATTTAAAAGAGAGTGACTGACCTTTTCTTTAGGATGTAAGTCTTTGTATCCTTGATTGTATAACCGACACTTATAAATAATGGACTGCGGCCGCTGATAGCACCATGAATTGCGCATAATTTACACCCACTATCTGCTCCGTCTCAGGTTCGATTCACTAAAGATATTGTGCTAATGATATTACAGTGCAAACATAGCCATAAAGTTTTGCAGCTGAGTGCAATTTGCCCTTTTTATCTATCTGATTGCAATTATCCACAAGTATGAATGCGCTTCAGGCCAAAGCGTCTATGATGAAGAGTGAGAGTCCGCCTGAGCCAGAGCTGTTGATATAGAGGAATTAGTCATATTTCTATTATTTTTATGATTATTGTCATTATTTTTGCTGTGCATCTCTGCGTCTGTGTGTGTGTGTGTGTGCGTGTGCGTGTGTGTGCGTGTGTGTGTGTATGTGTGTGTGCGTGTGTGCGGGTGTGCGTGTGTGTGTGTGTGTGTGTGTGCGTGCGTGTGTGTGTGTGTGTGTGTGTGTGCGTGTGCGTGTGTGTATCTCAACACAGCCGGTCGAGGTAGATGGTCCACCCTGAGCCTGGTTCTGCTCGAAGTGTCTTCCAGTTAAAGGGGAGTTTTTCCTTGCTGCCGTCACACTGCTTGCTCATGGGGGAACGTTATAGAGCGTCTCTGTAAATCATGGAGTACGGTCTAGACCTGCTGTATATGAAAAGCAATATGTGATAACTTCTGTTATGATTTGGAAAAAATCATTTGCTTATTTGTTTTGGCTATATAACATTTTTCATTCTTTTTTTGTATGTATGTATTTTCAAAAAGGACATATACTGTTATACTGCTTTACTCATTTATTTTTCATGACACAACTCAGCATCCTGTCACTGCATGACAAAATAAATGAGTTTGAGCGGACCTTGCACTTCAGGTACCACCAACTCTCTGAAGACGCTGATAATTTCCCTGGTCATAGGACTGTTATTGCAACGAGGCTCATTTTCACAGAAAGCGGTCAATGTTTCGCAAAATGTATGCATATTATTTCATTTAAATGTATGCAAAAAGAACAACAGCACCGAGGCACTATAGGCTTGGCAGCGCGGTTAGGGGTGCATTTCACAGTTTACAGGTGCTTTGAGAATTACATGGTTTGTTTTTGTCTTATTTGCAAGCCACGCAATCCTTTTGTGAAAACAACAATACAATGTTTGATAAAAATGTCATTCTCAAGAATACTGTTAGCCTGATACCCATACAAGCTCCACTGTGAGGTAAATACCACCTTGATCATACAGTAGCATTAAGATAGAGAGTAGACAAACCAACTATCACTTGAGGGACGGGAAAAAACAGAGGACAAAGTTTAAAAACGAGACTACAGACCAAACCACATAGAAAGCCTTTTTGTTTTCCGTCACTCAGAATAGACGCACTTCCATTTGATGAAAAATATCAATCCACACTGACTGTAGGCAAAAACAATGAATCAATCAATAAAAACAATGCTTTGTGTGAGGGCGTGGATTCCCAGTAATAGTCTACAGCTTTGCTAACAGCTCTGTAATGCTGTACTTTCACTGTGATTTATTTGTCATTTTTAGCAGGTATAATGGTTCCCATGTTTCCCATCTTATTTTAGCACACTAAAATGCTAAGCAACATTTGTAATTTCCCCTGAACACAAAATACAGCAGAGGCCGATACAGAGAACGCCATTCATTTTGCGGGCATTTGGTCATAAAGCAAAGACAAATGAATGTTGCGGTCTGATGATGGTGAAGTTATTACAACTCATCACTGGAACATTAATATCTGTGCCAGACTTCATGGCAATCCACTCAATAGCTGTTGTGATATTTCATTCTGTACCAAAATGATGGACAAACCAACATTTCCATCCATGAGGCTCAATCCAAAGGCTGGTGATGTGAAAATACCAGCATGGTGACCAATACCACCTGATTATAATTACAGCATTGTAGGCTATCAATTGCAACCTGTTATTTTGAAACTGTGTTCACTGATATTTCTAAGTGAAGCTAAACTACACCAACAACAGAAGCAAGCAGTAAACTGCATTATAAACTGAGATAATGGTTGCTGCCCAAAAGCCCCACAGGCAATGGAAATTGAGCACACCTACAATGTCAGGTAGACATGGAGGACTAGAATCAGCCATTGTTCGATGTCTTTTTTCCCACCAAATAATTCTGTTTCTAGTGTGGGTTTAATAAGACCCGTCTTGACTCTGGGCACAGAGCAAATTCCCCTTTGTGATACCTATACGGTAGAGTGTTATTCGTCCTCTACTCCACACATATTTTCCAGGAAAGTCTGATCATTAGTAGTGGATGTCTTCGAGGTTCAAGTCTGCATTTCTCACCTTCACATTACAGCCCCATGGCCCCATGGTAGTGGATTGAATTTATGGCAAACTTGCTTTCTACAGTACTCCTCTTCCACTCTGTGCCCAGAGCAAACATGGGGTTACTTTGTTCAATTTTAAATGTGTTATTCAAAAAAGTGTCCTGCTGTGTAATGGCACAGCCACCTCATTATCAAAATATTCCTTCATCAAATCCAGAGGACGGAGAGTCCTTAAATGTTGGGCCATGTGTACGGCCTCAACTGAGTAACTGTGAAAACCTGACACAGTCTTCTGGTAATTGTCCCTTGTGGGAGCGAATAAAGAGGAATAACGGTTCCAGTGTGTTTTGTTGGAACCAGACAGTGTTATTAGCTACAATCTTTCCACTCAGTAGACACAGCATCTCTATGCTGTGAAGTACTGTAATCAGATAAATTAAAGCTTTGCGAACTACTAAAACAATAAAAACACTTATGTTGAAAGTCCAACAACATTGTGAGGCTTTGTAAAATGTAGCAGTTGTTTTTTATTATTCTTTATAGTAGACTTTCAAACATAGGTTGTAGTTCTGACATGCTGAACAGTGGACTTACATGTAATAAAAGAAAATATGATGCATAGGAGCTCTATAAGAACTTATTGAAGGACTAGCTCGTCATTTTGGGATATATGCTTATTTGCTTTCTTGCCAAAAGAAGATTGATACCACTAAGTATGAAGCATTTACCAGGCGGCTAACTTAGCTTAGCATAAAGACTGGAAATGGGGAAAACAGCTGGCTCTGTTTAAAAGTAACAAAATCTGCCTGCCAGCACCTCGGAAGTTTACTACTTAACACGTTGTACCTTGCTTATTTAATCCGTACAAAGGCTTAAAAGTGACATGTCCGGTCTTCATGCTAAGCTACATTAGCTGCCTACTGGTGGTAGCTTCATATTTAACGTACAGATGTTTGTGAGTGGTATCAATCTTCTTATCTCATTTTTGGCAAGAAAGGAAATAAGCTAATTTCCTTTTGATTTTATTAGGTAAATCACAATTTATAAAGCTTGTACTTAATGCTCAAATGATGTTGATTAGCAGAAAAATATATTTATAGAAAAACTACGATATTTATAGAATTTCTTAACAAATGAATTAACTCATTCTTACACTTAGCAAATTAAATACACTAATGTTTCTGTGGGCTGTTGATAATAGTTTAATAATCTCGGTTTTTTTAAAGCAAAAATGCCAAGAATTTACTGATAACATTTTTAATGTGAGGATTTGCTGCTTTTCTCTGTTTTATATCAGTGTTAAATAATTATCTTTGGGTTGTTTGATTGTTGGTTGGAAGAAAGAAGAAATCCTTTTTAGTTTTCTTTTACAATTTTTTACATACAAGATTCATAAAAAATCAAAGAGGGAATTCATAATGAAAACAAAAACATTATCTGCAGTGACAACGACCACTGTTCACAAGTATAGCTCGGCTTTCTGTTCTGATAGAAACCACAGGATGACTAAGACCTACCACAGAGTTGCTTTGGTGGATTTAATATGCTTCACTGGAGTCCTTGCTGCTGTCTTGACTGCAGATGGACCCACTAGCTACTGTCAAACCCACACATACCTCTGTGACACACAACACACACACACACACACACACACTCACACACATTTCTCAAGCCAGCGCTTGGTTGTGATCGTGCAGCGGCTGTGCTGATGTGCTTTGAGTTGTGACATTTGAACTGGGGCTTAAAGTCCCACAAACAGCTCAGTGTTGATTATTGCACTGTTTGCTATGAAAGGTCCAACACATTGTGCAAGCTACTGAACACTTAAAGTGATTGTAGACATGAAGCCATACTGGTCCATTGATCATACAGAGAATCCCGGCGCTGACAAGATAATTGCTTCAGAGCCTTAAATTACCATAACTCCTTCTGTGATTGTAAAAGTCGTGACCCTTCTTGTCAGCCTCCTCCTGCCACCATGTTGATCAATTCCTCCTTCCTTCATTGGACAGGCGTTATTGATTGTCAGAAAATGTGATACGATCAATCATTTTTTAATTTCTTAGGAGTCAAAGAGCCGGTGGTGATTTACGTTAACCTTATCATTGTGAATAAAAAAAACGAAATCGGACCTATACATATGGAGGTGGAGTGGATTAGATTAAAATGGCCGACTTCGACTTTCAGTAACTGCATTTTACTCACCACGACTTGCCATTGCTGTATATCACAAACTACAGTATCCCTCGAGATGAATTTTCAGACTTTGGGTCCCAGATACAGTAAAGCCGTTTCTCTTCCACAACAGCCGCTCACTGCACTTTTTTCTATCTGCCTGTGAAGATGCCCTTGGCTGTTGATGAAACCCTGGCTAAATTTTTTTCAGGCTGTAAACTGTTCATTGTTCAGCCTTGGCTGCAGGCTCAGAGTGGTTCCGCTGCCTGTCTTTATGCTTTTTACTTCCATATGCCTGAACTAAAATGTTTACTGCATCTTCCTATGGCACAGCGAGCTCTCCAAAGTAAACAGAAAGCTGAAAGATGGACTCTTGTAGCAAGGCAGGTCTTACAGACTGGTGTTTGTTTTCTTTGGCATGACAGAAAGTTGATTTTGTATGCTTGCATTTCCCATTCCCTTGTGTACCCAGGCTGACCTTACTTGTGCCTACTCAATAATTCTTTCTTATTTCCTTTCCACCTAAAATGCCATAATGATGTATGGTTGTCTCTCATAACACATGAATAATTAATTTCTGTTGGTTTACTTTGAATTACTACTTCCATGCTCTGCAGCAAATGGCTATGTTGCCAGTGCCAACTTTATCTACAGAAGACTAACATTGCAGCCTCTTAGGACATACAGTATCTCCTCTTTCTAGCTAAGCTTCTTTCACTCTTCATCTTCTGAATTCATCACATTTCCCAAAACGTGTCTACAACAAAAATATAGTGATTTAAATAAAAACGTTACTTTCAGTAGCCTCACATATGAGATATTTGATTGAAAGGCAGAAGTGAAGAGAAGTGCAATGAACACAGGATTTGATGACACTTTGTTCCAACATAAATGTATGTGCACATAATATAGTTAGACATGCAAGGCTGTTGCATTCCTAGTAATATTATGTTTATAAAAAACAGCATTTGTGCAAATTAAAGGCTGATGTTAGCTCACGGCTTAATTCAAGTATCTAAAGTTGTCTGCCTGACTGCAGCAGGAAATGTTCCGTGGCTAAAGTCATTCTTTCGTGTATTCTCCATCACAGAAAAATCTTGAAAGCATAGTTTCTGCTTTCTAAAACCCACATCACAACCACAGAGTCTTTGAACCCTACAGTATAGAGCTGACTGGCAGTTCTTTTTCACTGATGCTACATGAAGCTCAAACCACCAGGGCCTGCCTGGAGATGGACATCTAAAAAGTTGTTAGTATGTGATCCCCCACACACACACTTGATACAAGCCAAACCTTAAATTAAAATGTGTATTTTTCCTCTTACCTGTAGTGTTGTTTATTATTATTATCAAATTTTACAAGAAAAGATATTGGTTGATGGCGCTCAGCTAATAATTGCTATTAGTATTAATAACACGTTTTACAAATTAGATTTTTTTTTTAGCAAAAGACGTTTTGGGCGGTGGGCAAGTAATGTAATCGCTGTATGTTTGGAACAACCTGAAACACTGACTACCGCGGCAAGCATAGATGGCACTCGGCTTGTGGTGCTCAAAGCTAGCTAGCTAACTAACGTTACAGTTTAGCTAAAGAAGAAAACATTAATGGTTAAATCTCGCACTGTCAATGGCATCTCGTCCATGAGTAGATGCACGCTTCAATCTGTGCGGTAACAGGTTGGCCGGTGTAGATCAGTAGGAAGAAAATAGTTCCTACAGGAAACTGATCACAACAAGGTATGTGGAGGATCTCGGGTAACCGGGTAAACCTTTTTGGAAAGAGACATTGCTGTTGAGTTTTTTTCAAATGTATTTTTGCCGCTTTGAGCACCACAAACCGAGTGCCAAGTAGTTCCAATAAATAGGCAAGAAAACACGCATCTCTATGACCGATATCTCAAACACTCGGCAGCTCACACCAAAACAATCCAGATTGATAAATGCAGGGTTCCCACATCTTCTTAAACATCCAATTCAAGGACTTTTCAAGGATTTTCAAGGCCCAATTCCCTCATATTTAAGGACTCACTAGGGCAAAGTTTGAGACACGGATCAAGGTTGATAACTGTTAGAAGTTTTATAACGAGAACTAGCAGGCTTTACAGAAGCTCACAGACAACAATTAAAAAGAGAGAGAGAGGCTTGAATGTGTGCTGCGTTCCAGGGATGGCAGACTATGTGCTCTCTTGCCTTCTCTAACACAGCACACACAACAATACATCGTTTTAGTTGAATGATAGAGACAGAGACTTATTAACAAGTTGAAGAGCTAAATAAATATATTTTTGTCTATTTTCAAAAACTTCCAAGGCCTCGATCCCTTTTCCTCAAATTCACAAACTTTCAAGGATTTAAGATAAGATAGAACTTTATTAAACCCGAGGAAAATTGCAAAGTACAGTTGCAATATACAGTAAGAACAATGAGATTTACAAAACAGAAATGTACCAAAATGTACAAATAGTGCAAAATGATTTATACAAATCTATATATGTATATAGAAAAATGTAAAAATAAGATGAGGACCTGGGGGAACTATGTGAAAGCACTGCAGGTAAGAGACAAAATATGGGGTGAACCACAATATCAAAAATACATATTTTTATATGCTCATGGTTACATGGAAACCTGTATACAGCCTGTATGTGCTTTCATTGTGAGAGAAGATATTGCGACAAAAATACATGTTGACGTATGAGACGCTGAGTCACGTTATGTAACTGGCCTTACAGTCGACATGCGGATGGCTCAATTGTATATTGTGTGTACCTTGCAAACTTTTCTCACAGGATGCGTGCTACTTGTCATCCTGCTAATCCTTCCTG
This sequence comes from Cottoperca gobio, assembly GCF_900634415.1. NCBI lineage: Eukaryota > Metazoa > Chordata > Actinopteri > Perciformes > Bovichtidae > Cottoperca > Cottoperca gobio. The sequence goes on from NC_041368.1 coordinate 12,899,845, forward strand.
CTTTGTTATGTGTGGTGAATTTAAAATATTTTCCTATCACACAGATAATCTAAAATCACATTACTAGAATATGAGAAATACATTTCATATCCCTCTCGTGTTAAAAAGAGGCATTTATAATGTAGCTCTTCTTCCAGCGTTATTAGAATTGTATGAGCATTGTCGATAGTCTTCATCATTGTATTACTATTGCCATCGTATTCTTACAAGGTTTTGCTGAATTTCTTTCATTCAATATTAACATTAATTGTGCATTATTTATGATGTTCTTATTTTTCTATTTAACTTCAGAAGCGTACATCCTCAGGATAATTGAGAGTTAGTAGCTGAGATGGATGTCACTACACAGATAGAGTTCTGGGTTAAAACTGCAGCATTATATATTTTCACCCCATGGGGTCTTATTCCACAGTTTCCTTGTACTAACAGTTTGTGCTTGTAGTGACATTTCAATACAATTCTTAGAGTTACTATCCTTTCTAAGAATGTCTATACCCTATGTGCTAACACTTTCTATGACGCCCATGTCTGTAATGCTTTGTAAACATACTATATTTTTTAAATTAGTTTAATCAAAACATCTTTTGGCAATGGCGGACAGTGGAGACGTGAAATAGTTTCCAAACATTGGCAGCAAGGAGCAGAAATGTTCAGTCATGTGACACATAATATGGTGATTATTTGGAGTATTGATTCTAAAGTAGTAGCGTTATAATGACCTTATTGTCGTGTCATGCACACACAGTAGCCAACCCTCATGGGCTCAAAAGACCCCAGAAATACAGTTGTAGTGTTCAAATAAATGTTTGCATTTGTTAGTTTTAAGGCACTTTATTAGCACGAAGAGCACAAATGGATTTTCCAAATGATTGTAATGTCTCCTGAGATGGAAGATCGCTTTGTCAACCGCGTGTCATGAGCCCTCTCCCTGCCTGGTAACACCACTAATTGTTTTCAATTATGTGCCACTCTGCTCCCTGCTCTCTCTACTCTGTCTGATTACCTCCACCTGTCTCTGCTCTGCTCCACCCTCGTTAACCTACCAGCTGCACTGCATTTACCACTCATCATGCCCTGTATAGAAAGCCCTGTTTTTCAGTCCACACTTGTCAGATCGTCTGCAAGCTTGCATCGGAACCCTGCCTGCCTGCCTGCCTGCCTGCCTGCCTGCCTGCCTGCCTGCCTGCCTGCCTGCCTGCCTGCCTGCCTGCCTGCCTGCCTGCCTGCCTGCCTGCCTGCCTGCCTGCCTGCCTGCCTGCCTGCCTGCCTGCCTGCCTGCCTGCCTGCCTGCCTGCCTGCCTGCCTTCAACTCTGACTCCTGATCTGTGATCCCGGACCTGTTACTACTACTCTGATCTCCAGCCCCGGTAAACCCGACTTGCCTTCCGCCTTACGACTACGAGTTTTGAATATCCCTGAACTGTACTACTGCCGTGCCTCATTCGGTCCTGTTGTGTGTGTGTGTGTGTTTCAATAAATCCTTGATCTCGAAATTGCGCTCCTGGGTCCTCGTCTGTTTGTCCTGACACCACGGTGGAATTCAAGAGGCTCATCTACGGACAAGACTGAGCTACTTTTATTGAAGCTTTAACTTTAGGTTTATTATTGATTACCCACCACATTCAGAAGCTGTATTATATCTTTACCTAAATACCTTTTAGATATTATATTAGCCATAAGTTACTTTACTGTTGGTATAACTACAGATATTTATATGGTCAGCAATAAGTAGGAGAATATTTCCTGTTTCATCTTCACATCTACCAGAATACATATAAAGTGATATAATTACATATCACGTAGAAATGAATACTTCAATAAAGCTTCAATAAAAGTAGCTCAGTCTTGTCCGTAGATGAGCCTCTGCAGCGATCTTCCATCTCAGGAGACATTACAATCATTTGGAAAATCCATTTGTGCTCTTCGTGCTAATAAAGTGCCTTAAAACTAACAAATGCAAACATTTATTTGAGCACTACAACTGTATTTCTGGGGTCTTTTGAGCCCATGAGGGTTGGCTACTGTGTGTGCATGACACGACAATAAGGTCATTATAACTCTACTACTTTAGAATCAATACTCCAAATAATCACCATATTATGTGTCACATGACTGAACATTTCTGCTCCTTGCTGCCAATGTTTGGAACTATTTCACGTCTCCACTGTCCGCCATTGCCAAAAGATGTTTTGATTAAACTAATTTAAAAAATATAGTATGTTTACAAAGCATTACAGACATGGGCGTCATAGAAAGTTTTAGCACATAGGGTATAGACATTCTTAGAAAGGATAGTAACTCTAAGAATTGTATTGAAATGTCACTACAAGCACAAACTGTTAGTACAAGGAAACTGTGGAATAAGACCCCATGGGGTGAAAATATATAATGCTGCAGTTTTAACCCAGAACTCTATCTGTGTAGTGACATCCATCTCAAGTGGCTTAAAACTGGATACAATGTAAATTCATGACAGCTTCTGGCAAACAACCACAACGCTGATGCATCGCTATTAAGAGCGAACAAATTAAACGGACCGTTGCCTTGACTGATTCCTCTAGGTTTGAAAATAGTTGGAAACCTTTGGGATAATGTAAGTACACAACTAAACAAAATAAATATTTAGACATTTTAATGCAGAAATATTACATAATATACCTTTAAGTCTCACACTATTTAGCCAAGTTAGTAAAGTTGTCCCTTGTGAAATAAAGAGCCCAAATACACAACCTGGAGATTAAGTCAATCTGATCCAGATCTCCAGAGAACTGTTTTTGAGAACAAATATATACTTGTGTTTTCTGCTCGACAGACAAATAGGCTACAACACACTTCTGGGACAAGCAGTGCTCACCTAGTCTCAGGAGGCCCGCTGTGTATATACATCTGGGAACGACTGCGGAGAGGGTTTCAGTTTAAATATGTTCTTGGCTTCGTTTCAACCGTCTAATCGAGGGCTGATTAAGCACTAAGAGAATGCAATGAGCTTCAATTAACGACGTGATGGGATAGAAAATCAGCAGCTCTCCGAATGCCAAGAATCAGGATTGAGAAGCATTGCTGTCCAGCGACGTGTTTGGCCATGAGCACCTTTTGTCCTCAGAGCAGCCACACATCTTGTGCAGGAAATGCCATTGTCCCATCTGGGATTATTCTGAGCTAATATGGTCTGAATTCAGATTGCTTTGAGGGAGTTTCATTGTGCAGCATGAAACAAAGTGGTAGTCGTGGTGTCATTATACATTTCTATTGAACTGATGGTGATCTATACATAACCTTAACAACCTTGAATCCTTTTGGAGCGCACTGCCAAATGACCTCTTTTGTCAGTGTGTTTGCTGTGGTAACGAGGGCTCTGGGAAACAGGGAAAATGGTTATGATGAGCGGACAGATTGATGGATGGGGAGAGGACTTGTTAACAAGCAACAATATCTTTCAAAAGCAATTAGCATCAAGCTAACAGTGTTTATGTGCTGAATCCCAAAGCGCTTGGTGATTAATTATATTGTTGACAATGATTTGTGACGCTATGTGATGATCGCAGCACTTCCTAAGTTTGGCTCTGTGCAATGTGCACATTTCAATCAGAATCATTTCTGTCGTGGAGTGAAAAACTATTATTGTATTAAAAAATGTTTACTCAGTTGTATTTGGCAACACAGACCCTCTACGGTTCTCCCTGCCAAAAGTCGAAATCAAATCGGCCCCGAGGTGCGCAGAGCCATACAAACGCATATCGCTGAGATGTGGAATGTGAGTTACTATGAGGGACAGGCCTACAGAAACATACCACTGCAAGTGTATGTGATTACTAGGGAACCATAGGAGGAAGAGACTGGGCTGGTGAATCCACACAATGAGCAGTGTGGCAGAACCACTGAATGACAGAGGAGCTGATGGTTTAAATGAAGAGCTGACAGCTTCAATGAACTGCCAGGCATTAAATGCTGAAAGTGATTAGAGGTAATTAGAATAGGCTGATAGCAAGTTGATGTGGCGTGCATAACTTGTGTTTCCTGCCTGAACTTAAGCTTTGTCTGTAAATATATACATTCAGCGCATCATGTAAATGACATTGTTTTATGCATAGTGATGAGATTGATTGTTCATTAATTCAAGCATCTACTTAGAGCTGTCACAAGGGGGCTCCACAATTTGTAGTTATTCACAGATGATTCATCGGGCGACACAATGCGCTCTTCTCCAAGAATCTAACACGCTGCTTCGTCTTCATGACAGACAAAACGTTAAGCCGCCAAAACATCTTGCATTTATTTATCAGCAATGACAACCCTTGCACCTGTGGCTCAGACCCCGCCAGACACACACACACACACACACACACACAAACGACCAGAGCGCAATAATAGATGTAGGAAAAACAGCAGCCTCATTTTCACGAATACAAAACGTCAAAAAGGTCACACTCATTAGATGCAGAGGAAAGAAGAAAGCAGGAGAAAACACAAAGCGAAAGGTTGGCTCTTACATTGAGATTGCTCACCAACACCATTTTCGGATACATGTGTTCAAAACTTGGAGCCGCTGAGTGCAACCTTTTGGTCGGCAGCACCTCTTGAGGCTCAAGCGTCTCACTCAGTGAACCACAGAAGTAGATGATATCGAGCGATAAGAATTCCTCATTCACATCCAATCTGAAATGACAACCTTTGAGTCTCAAATCTGCTCCTCGAAACAATGTGACGATAGAGATTACAGTGCTTGGACCTGGGATGTGCAGTAGTGGTTTGTGAGCTGATAGGGTTGACAAAACCTAAGGTACAAAATATTTCCCATGTGGTGTGTTGTACATTGTACTTTTTGCTTTACATTACACAATCATTATCAAGTATATTATTAAAATGAGCTATGGCTTTTTCTGCATACAGTGTTTTCAAAAGCCAACACATCTTTGTCCGCAAGCTGGGACTAATTAACAAAAGCAGCCGAGACACACACATACCTCAGTGTCAGTTTTCCTAGAGTTTATAATTATTAGCTGGAGGACATGATTATGCAGGCTCAAGGAATTATTGAAAGGAAGCTAACTATAAGGCACTTGGTAACCGTAAAGTGTGGAAATGGCACATTGTGCTTTGTTCATTTTAAAGCTCCTGCTTAGCCACATATCTTAAAGAAGGTAAGACAAACAAAATGGTGTAAAATGTCATGCTGTTTTAGCTAACCTGAGTTTTACATGCTCGGAGGTTACACAGAAAAACAAAGAAGAAGAAAGATTAAAGAAATAAACCAGGATACAGCAGGTGGCATAGATGATATGGGCAGGGAACCATTTAGCTTTAGGGAGCATGGATAATTCTCGCCCTAAAATAAGCATGCAGGACCTGAAGTCAGACACCTAAACTGTGTCTCTATCCGTGGCTCACAGGCTCTTTGGCAGATCTGGCCGGTGCCTCTCTCTCCTTGCCCAAAGGAGCTCACAGCAAATCAAGTTTATTACAGCCTCTAATTACAATTACAGTCTCAAAGGGCTTCACATTGAAACAATAAATGAAAATGATGAATGAAAATGGCACCGCCAACCTTATACCTCAGTGAGAACGAGGGGAAACCCTTCCACAGCAACTTAATTAGGGGCGAGGATGAGACACCTTGGGGTGGACCTCACAGAGAGGAATCTCACCTTTCGCCGGGCGATAGGTGGTGAAAGTACTGTATTTAAATTCAAACTACAGGGATTCAAAGGGGAGGTAATCCTGTGTTTTGAAGGTCTCAACATTTTCCCTTATTGACGTGTTTAAACCTTGTGAGTTTCTCGAAATCAAGCGGTTTTCAAAGTCTTCCGATGGACTATTGTAAATGATGGGAAACAAACTTAAAGTGGAAACAGACAACCTTTCCCCTCTAGCGTTTCGAACTTGGTATTATTGATGGCACCGCTGTCGCAAAGAGAAAACCGGATTGCTTTCCTTTTTATCTTCAGAGCCTAGCAACCACCAACAACACAGGACACACTGCATTTTGTTTTCCACAGTTACTTCAATTGTTCAACCGTCATCCATTTCTGCTACTGGGAATAGTAACTACAAATAACTCATTAATACTCTTTGGACTGGGGATAGCTACCGATAGATACCATGGAAAACAAGCCCTATCCTCTTCCTGGTTTGGTTGCGCAATGATTGACGGACTTAAATCGCCGTAAATCGAGCCCTATTTTCCTGGGAGATCGTACTCGGTGGCAGACAGAATTGCATAGTGAAAGCGAGGCTTAAAGTTAACCAATCTTAATACCGGTGGTGTCATTATTCTATAGCCATTACATTGTGCAATCTACATTTACATCATAACGATTAGCAACTTTAAAATAACATCTGGTTTGAAAAACAGTGAACCTATCCTTTAAATATTTTATTGTCTATCTTGTTAAGTTCACTCAATAGGTTACTTAAGTCACTTGAAGGTCCGGACTTCGGCTGAGCTGATAACTTAAATCTCAGAGGCCTTGGCTGCTAAAGTTGCTCATCTATTACTCATGAACATTAAGCGTGTATTTGGTTTAACCACGCGCTACAGAAGTCTGACTGCATGAGCTTCCAGAGCTCGAACATAATAATCACTACCAGTCACAGAGAATTTAGCACAAATACTGTGTAACATTTAGCAGTAATATTGTATATTTAAGGGCAGTTTGAACATCATTGTAACGTTATTTATCAAAGATGAGGGTTTTGACATAATCTAAGTCTGGTAAATTGTTAGGAAGCACTCAGCATGCCTCTGCCGCTTCACTTATCATAACTTTGTTAAACTGAAAGAGGCAACCTCTATTTTAGCTTGTATAAGAACTATTCGACCAAAAGAAATACATGAAAGCAACATGTGTGATAGCTAACATGAAAGTGAACACAGCAGCACATTTAACTGGGGGCTTTGCATGGGGAGCAAACACAAAAAGAGTCAGCGCGGTTTCAGAATTAGGAATTGCAATAATTCTAAAAAGTAATCATGTTGCAAATTGTCTTCAGCAAAAGAAGGAAATTTCATTTTAAGCATCTGACTACTTTAAAACCAGTGGTTGAAGTGAAACTGTTGAATTCTCTACCGAATGTTTTAAAGGGTACTAAAATTCTAAAATACTTTTACATTTAAGAAAACATATTTAACAAAGTAGTACTTAGACTTTATGAAGTGACAAGTATTCTGTTTGCTTAGTTGATTGTGAAGTATTGTGCATGGCTCTTGATTCTACTTGTTCTTATGTTACTGTAAGTATTCGTTGCAAGTAATTGTAATTTCATTAGACCATTTAATTCAATTGTTTATTTATGTTCCAAGCAGGGGGCAGGAAACATTGGATGTTTTCTTTGCCCTGCTCCTTTTTATTCATGGAAGAGGTAAATGGAGTTGTTTTGATTGTGAATTTCTGAGATGTTGTTCAGAATTGAGAAGGCGTACATGTGAATTTTTCAAGAGTTGGGAAATCATTTCGCCGGTTATTCTGACACCACATGACTCCACATTATATGGGTTGGCCCATGCTACACCTTTCCACCTAGTTTCATTCAGTAGTTTTTCCGTAATCCTGCTAACATACAAACAGAAAAATAGACAAACTGAGCGGAAAACATAACCTCCTTGGCAGAGGTAATTATCAAATCCATGGCAGCTGTCATTTTTCAATTAAATGTGAGCTACAATCTCACTGACTGGTCACTCATATCAGTGTTTTTCTGTATTTTATTTTAGATCTTGTATAGCGGAAAAGAAAACCATGTCAGAGACTGCTTGCTGCTCAAACAAACACACCTGGGAGTTGGCACGGTACCATCACACTCTTGTACTATTTGCCGCTGTATGAGCAGGGGTGAGAGGTGACATTACATGCTTTGTACAAGGGCACCTTGTGCACATTTTGAGTTGAAGGACAGATGTCTCATTTTTCTTTTCCCCCTGCCCAGAATTTTCCCAGCTCCTCTGTTTGATCAGACCACACACCAATCCAAGGTCACAGAGTGGGGAATGTGCTCTCTTTTCCCTACTACTGCAATGACTCACATGAGGTTGCTGTATCACTGTCAGCAGCAGCTCACAGGCTTGGCATCTCTGTCAGCCGCGGTTGGACCTTGGGCACCTGCGTCAGTGGTCGAACTGCGGAGCCCGATGAATAAGTGGGCCCACTCACTGCTGTGTCTCGCCTGGCAGGGTTGCTGTGCACTAACGCACAAGGAGGGGGGGCGGAAGAGTCCCCTACAGCTGTCGAGAGCATCACTAACAAGCTGGTCGGATAACAGTGAGCCCTCCCGCAAAAGTCCACCGCATGTCCATGTGGGCATTGATCCGCGCGTGACAGATCAACGCCTCTAAAGCAGCCCTTAGGTTCAGGGTTTGCCCCTCCTGACCAGCACCAATCTGAGATGGATAGAAAGAGGGGGCGGGAAGGTTAGTTTGAAGAGGGCAGAGCTTTGCGAGAGGACGCCGATTTCCCTTATTATTTCACCGCTGGAGAAGAAAAAAAAACCCGAACCCAATGGACAATAACAGCTGAGGGAGAAATCACTCGGACCAAGCGTCAGAACCTCATTAACTCCAAGGAAACCCAGTCGGGAGAGAGAGAGGGAGAGAGAGAGAGAGGGAGAGAGAAGAAACAACAAATACACATCCCTTTATTGCAGCTGGTGAGCTTAATATTATTTCTTTAAATGCTTCTCATTACCTATGGTATGTTTTGTTTTTCGTGTCATTTATTATAGGTTTCGCAAATGTCGCTGCCGGGGTAATAGTCGGAGATGATTTCAAATGTGCTCCATGACAATGTTTCATTCACATGCAACAACTGCTGTTTGAGTGTAGCTACCGCAGCATAACTGATGGTTTAACAGGTCTCCCTCGCATGTTGAAGTGGGGGTGATGCTGGTGTGTGAGGATGCGGCGCTGCATGCTTCAGTGTTGCCTTGTATGATAAAGGCTTAGTTAGGGATTTAAGTGTTGTTTTGGGCAGTGTAAAGCGACACATGTGTGGGGGGGGGGGGTTATGTGTAGTTGAGACAATGGCGGTGTTAAATAGCTTTCTCCAGCTTGACTTCTCAGGACAGTCAAATGGATACACAATGCGACACTAAGGCGATTGTTACTTTCCGTTAATGGGCAATTAAACGACGGCGCGCGTGACGGTTTTTAGGCATAAATAAATCCGCACCCGCTTAACTCCCGCCTCGTGCGTTTTGACCCAGCGTGCGGGAAATCCTGTCAGAGACAAGTTACTGCAACCAGTGATAAGATTGTTGAGCAGAGGCAACTTAACCTTGGAACAAAACCCCCGTAACAGCGCAGGGTCTGTCCGCTTGGTGCGTCTCTCCCCCCCCACACACACCGGCTAATAAAATAGTTTCAGAATTATTCAATTCAACTGACGCAAAAACAACAACAACAGATGATCAATATTATGACGAGAAGAAAAAATATAATTTCCATTTTGCCACATGTTTTTCACTTAAGAGATTTGTATCTCTAAATACTTTAACTCAATATAGTTGTGTGTTCCTGTAGAATATAGTGAAGAAGCATTAAAAAAAACATAATCCCTCTTTAAGAAATCTGAGTGTGTTTGAGTGTTTCCACCCATCACTCTCCCTCTGCATCCTCTCACCCCTCCTCCCTGTCAGTGACCATGCATCCTATGCAGTGTGTTAATGGCCACATACACCAATGTCCAAGTAGAATGATGTTTCAATAACATCACACCCAACAGCTTCAATAATTAAAATATTACATGCACATGCATCTCCCCCATGAAAAAGATCAGGTGAAATTGGGTCACCGCAAACTAGACACACTCTTAGACTGTTGACTTTCTACTGTTGCATTGTTGTTTTGTTTATTCTCTGCCCAAGAAGTGTGGGCAACAAATGGTTTCCACCCATGAGTAGTGTTGGAGAAGGATTGTGCCCCCTGCTCTTAAAAAATATTATTTGTGATGCATCTGTGTGCACAATGTGGTACAGTAATTGGCACTTTTCCAGAGGCGCTGCACATATAAAAACCTGTTGGTTCTGCATATTTAAATGTGTGTGCACAGGTTACAAAGCAGGCTTTGCATGCATACACTTAACAGCAGGAAGAGTTATGATAATGCATTACATTTTAGCTTCATCTGTTCCTGCGTTTCAACCAGCCAATGTCAAAGGCCATGCTCTGGTCTTAATTACTGGACATCATCCAGATTGAGGTTAAAATGAGTCTTGCAGGATCATTTTTCTGCTCTCTACTATGTCCTTTTGCCAGCCACATTTTTTAAGGAGTTCCTCCTCTGCACATCACATATTCATGTATTTACCACACCTCTCGTTTGATGTAATGCACAGTCATCTGTAGCTCCTCGCAGCGTTTCCCCCCTGCTGTCATCTCTCAGTCTGCACGCTACAGGGCTTATAATGTGATGACTCCCTGGACTCATGAGTGTGACCACAAGTAAATGACTTTTCTCAGCCAGTTTCTTCATCTGTTGAGACATCCGCAGCTGAGAGACCCTTTTTCACAGCAAATGGCTGTGTGATTGAAGGAAAAAGCAAACTCAGATTTATTGTCCAGCAGGGAAAACAGATTTTGTTGAGGGTGGTGTTATCTTTTCAGAGAGTTGCAGATAGATATTTTGTGCTTCTGCGTCTCACTGTACAGTGAACCTGCTAACATCTGAAGTGCCGTGATTAGAGGATGTGTTTCTAATCAGAATCAGAATCATTTTAACTTCCATGTAGGTTTCCACCTACAAGGAATTTGCTCTGGTTCGTTGGTGCATAAATATAAAAAATGTACAATTATCAATTAACAATATATACAGTAGGGGTAATGTACAACACACAACACAAGGACAGCCGGCTGAGCAGTACGTTAATGTACCGTGTAGAGGTGGGGGGGGGGGTGAGACAGTGTCAGTGGGGGTCTCTGGCCTTGTTGATGAGGCCGACTGCAGAGGGGAAGAAGCTGTTCATATGACGTGAGGTTTTAGTCCTGATGGACCGCAGCCTCCTGCCGGATGGGAGTGACTAAAAAAGTCTTTGTCCAGAGTGGGAGGGGTCTGCTGCAATCTTACCTGCACGCTTCCAGGTCCTGGAGGCGTACAGGTCCTGGAGGGATGGCAGATCACCTTCTCCGCAGAGCGAATGACACGCTGCAGTCGGACCTTGTCCCGGTCAGTGGCAGCAGCGTACCAGATGGTGATGGAGGAGGTGAGGATGGACTCGATGATGGCAGTGTAGAAGTGCACCATCATCGTCTTTGGCAGGTTGAATTTCCTCAGCTGCTGCAGGAAGTACATCCTCTGCTGTGCTTTTTTGATGGTGTTCAGCTCCCACTTCAGGTCCTGGGCGATGATGGTGCCCAGGAAGCGTAAGACTCCACTGTGTCAACAGGGGAGTCACGCAGGCTGATTGGGGCAGGTGTGGCTGGGCTCTTCCTGAAGTCCACTATCATCTCCACTGTCTTTAGAGCGTTGAGCTCCAAGTGGTTCACACTGCACCAGGTCACCAGTTGGTCAATCTCCCACCTGTAGGCCGACTCATCCCCGCCAGAAATGAGTCCGATGAGGGTGCTGTCGTCCACAAACTTCAAGAGCTTGACGGACCGGTGACTGGAGGTGCAGCTGTTAGTGTACAGGGAGAAGAGCAGAGGAGAAAGAACGCAGCCTTGGGGGGATCCGGTACTGATGGTCCGGAAGTCAGAGACATGTTTCCCCAGCTTCACGTGCTGTCTCCTGTCAGACAGGAAGTCTGTGATCCACCTGCAGGTGGAGTCAGGCATGTTCAGTTGGGAGAGCTTGTCATGTAGCAGAGCTGGGATGATCGTATTGAAGGCAGAGCTGAAGTCCACAAACAGGATCCTGGCGTAGGCTCCTGCGGAGTCTGAAGTGGAGGGCCATGTTGACAGTATCGACTACAGACCTGTTGGCTCTGTAGGAAAACTGCAGGAGGTCCAGGAGTGGGTCTGTGATGGTTTTGAGGTGGGACAGGACAAAGCGCTCAAAGGTCTTCATTACTACAGAGGTCAGGGTGATGGGTCTGTAGTCATTTAGTCCTATGATCCTTGTTTTATTGGGGACGGGGATGATGGTTGAGGCCTTGAAGCATGCTGGCATGTGGCATGTCTCCAGTGAGGTGTTAAAAATATCTGTGAACACTGGAGACAGCTGATCAGCACAATGCTTCAAAGTGGAGGGAAAGTCAGGTCTGTCCCATTGTCTTCCAAAGCGACAGTAGAACTCATTCAGTTCATTGGCGAGGTGCAAATCACTCATGGAGTGGGGGACTCTAGGCTTATAGTTGGTAATCTGCCTTAGCCCTCTCCAGACAGTAGCAGAGTCATTGGCTGAGAACTGGTGTTGTAGTTTCTCAGACGACTGTCGTTTAGCTTCTCTCACCGCCTTGCTGAACTTGTACTTTGACTCTATAAACCTTTCGCTGTCCTGACTCTTCAATGCTTCCTCCTTTGCCAACCGTAACTGCCTGAGTTTGGTTATGAACCAGGGTTTGTCATTGTTGTAACTCACCCTGGTGCGTGATGGTACACAGCTGTCCTCACAGAAGCTGATGTATGATGTCACAGCCTCCGTGTACTCATCCAGACTGTTGGTAGCAGACCTAAAAACATCCCAGTCAGTACAGTCTAAACATGCCTGAAGATCCTCCACAGCCTCACCGGTCCACTTCTTTGATGTCCTCACAACAGGTTTACAGAGCCTCAGTTTCTGCCTGTATGCAGGAATCAGGTGGACCATGACGTGGTCAGATTGACCAAGTACAGCACGGGGGACGGCATGATAAGCACAGCTGACTGTGGTGTAACAGTGGTCCAAAATATTCCCCTCTCTGGTCGGTTTAACAGTTTATATTTGGGGAGTTCGTGATTGAGTTTTCCTTTGTTAAAGTCACAGAGGACAATAACTAAGGAGTCCGGGTATGTCCGCTCCACATACAGGATCTGGTCGGCGAGCACGCGCTGCGCATCCTGCACGTTGGCTTGCGGTGGAATGTAAACACCGACCACAATGAATGAAGCAAACTCACGGGGGGAGTAGAAAAATAGTTCCAGAACAGGAGCACTGTTTCCTGTGTCACGATCCCCTCTGAAGAGTTGAAAGCCTGCTAGCTTCAGCCCAGCGTCCGGGATCGATTCGCACAGCCACTTCTCCGTGAAACACAAAGCGGAGGATGAGGAAAAGTCTTTTTTCGCCACAAGTAGCTGAAGTTTGTCCAGTTTGTTGGACAGTGAACACATGTTGGAGAGAAACATGCCAGGTAGTGGGAGACGCACAAGCACTCCATTTTTTCGCGTTTTCCCCTCCGGCCTTTAACTGCATGAGCAAAGGTGAGCGCACCTTTGACCAGAATGTCCAATAATTTAACTGATGAGCAGAGAAACTTGGGAAATAAATACACTGGATTCCTCTGATGTTCATGAGCTCTTCTTGAGTGAAAGAGCTCAGGGTATTACAAAAAACGGAGTTTACGAACAAAACAAGACAAAACAATGCGCGCCAACACACCAAGGCAGCTGTCCGTGGCGCCATCTTAGTATCTTATTGCCATCTTAATTGCTATTATTAAAATTTGGCATGCAGATGCAGCCAAATAAAATGGGTAGCAGAGATGGAGGCAAATTGTTGCGAGGATTACCATTTCCTTATTGTTCCTCGAGGCAGAGTAATGCATGATGATGCAGTAAAATGCAAAGTATCTCGAGCGATTACAAAATAAACGAGGGTAATGTCTCCTGGAGTGTTAAGGGAAAGCACTTTCTTCTTTTTGTAGGAGGCAAAAATTCTACCCATAAATTAATGGTAATGTTAGCACACACACACACATTTCACATGCCTTGCACAGAAGCTTGTTTTGGAGATGTCAATATGTACTGAGATGCAACACATAGCTCACGTGGACTTGGGGCTACTACAGCATCAAGCCACTGTTTGATGATGATAATGATCACACATGACAGGAGGTAATCATAAGAGCCCTGTAAGTATATTGAAGGCTCAGCCATGATCATGATCAAGTATATGTACAGCGTGGCTCCAGGGGGGCAAAGATGACCGAAAGTGGAACAAGGCAGGACAATGACAAGGCCATGCTGGGTTAATACAGACGGGGGAGACGCGGAGACACACTTACTTCACTTATCCAGCACAACCAAACATAATTTGTAGGATGAAGTGAAGAAATTTAATATTTTAAGGTTGTGGAGTGCTTTTGCATTACCCTGGAATTACTCAACATATTTGCTGCTTCCAAGAGTTTTACTCACCTCGCTCATTCTTTGGCTCGGTGAGCTCCCATCATTTCCCCATTTATGTGCAGGAGAGGCGCAAGATTAATCACGGAAGCTCCACTCACACAGGAATAATGTTACCTCCAGACGCCTAACGATGTATGATCATTTCTGTGATTGTCACTGATCTTAATCCTTTACAAATGTTCTCCCTTATCTGTTATTCATTACGTATCAATTCCACAAACAGATCCTATAACTTAATTTTGGCAGAGGACTCCTGACGAGCGATCTCATGTGAATGCACATCTCAGATATTTAGGGACTGAACCTGCTTGCCAAAACTGCATAAAACATTTTCAACAAGTGCATTGATGTGCAGATCAAATCGCCAACGATTGTTTGATGAAAGACTGTTGGATCTGCCACCGTTACGCCACTGAAATTGTCCTTGTTAGATTATCATTGAAATTAGATTTGTTTTTAAACGTACATTTTGTGCAACGTTTTTGCACAATTTAGCACACTAAATGAATTCATGAACATTCATCGTCTAACAATACCTGCTCAGGATCCATTGTCATTGCAGATGTTCACCTTTTGTTTCTCACACTCCGTTTGTAGAAAGAAGGGAGGAGATAATCACCATCACAGAATCACGTTCTGCCAAAAACAAAAGCAAGAAATCGCAGATCAGAACAGGCATTTCATTTCTCAGCTTTTCAGATTGGAGCCACTGTGAAATCGCCATGTTTGTACTGTAGGCGTGACCTTCTCTATACCTATTTCTCTATACCCTTTCTCTATAGCCGTGCTTTAATTTGATCAACTGGCACACAAAAAAAAGTAAAGCATTAAATATTGACCTTTCGATTGAAGTTGGGAGAGGACTGAGAGGTATTTTAGGCTTTTCAAGTCGAAGTCAATGAGAGAGTGGTCAGAAGTTGAGAAATAGTGCTTGAAGGTTATTGGCAAAGACATTGGGTGCATATATTGTGAATCAAGGTGCATGGCCGAAATTGCAGTCAAGTGTGATGTGTGCAGAGGGAGTGGCAGCGCACTTCTGGTGTTTGTGAGGCTGCAGGCACACAGGAATAGACAAATAAACCCTTCCATGGTTGCATAACCTCTTGTAAACGACCCCCCTAAAACATGCCATTATTCTGCTCTCACACATCACATTGACCATCTCTGTCACAGGTTTACCTCGATAGCAATTAGAAATGTGATGCTTCAGGCATTACTTTTGTCACACAGCATTGGAAAAAAGGGGATGCACACAGCTGTTGCCTCGGTAGCCTGATGTTTTTGGCTGAAGATATGGAGAGAGGATTATTGGGAACCGATGGTCCGGAGGGCTTTCTGTGATGTCAAGAGGAGAGAGGAGCTTTAATTGTCTTACGATTTTCTTTTGTTTTAATGGACCTAATTAAATTGTGTGTGTCACAAGAGTCCCGAGGGGGGCCACCAACTTTAACACTGATCTTTTTTACTGCTGGGAAACTGTGCGGGATGTCAAGATATAACCCACCCAGCGAGGCGTGAAAGAGCACACAAGTTTTTGTGGTTATTCTGAGACAGCCTGGTGCTGATACAATATTTAATTAAAATAAAGCAGTGAATTTGGTGTGTGTGATCCTGCTTTGGCAGTGTACAATGAATCTTGATCCAAATTCAATTGCAATTTTGACATATCCTTGACTGATAAAGCATCTGCTCCCATCCTAAAATATCAAAAAGCAAAATAATCAAACACGTGAGAGCATGGGAAACGTCTCACAAAGCACTCTCATGTGGATATTATCTCTTGAGTTTGTGCTGTTAATTTATTCAGCTTCATATTATCTATTTAGAAAAATGTACGTGCAAATGACCCAGAGCATTTTATATAACTTGTGTTTACTTCAGAGGATTGCACTGCCCTAAAATAAAACTTGGGCGTCAATTAGTATGGGAGGCAGTAGCAGTAGAGCTTAACAAGTAATGTTGTTCAAGTTATGGTACCTGCATCTCCCTTGTGACGATTTACTGCTTGTGTTTTGTTATGTAATAATGAATTGAAGATTTTTGAGTTTTGGACTCCTGGTCGGACAAAACAAGCAATTTAAAGATGTCACCTTGGGCTTTAAGAAATTACGACAGTTATCTTTCTGTATTGTTTTGACATTTTATTGATCAATGGAGAAGAAATCGGCATATAAACTAAAATAATTGTTAGTTACAGCTAGGGCTGTCACAATATCAGATGTTCACTACACGATTATTGTGACCAAATAATAATAATAATAATAATAATAATAATAATATTAATGCTATCAGTCAAATGTAAAGTGAGTGCCTGCCTGTGCAGTGGGAGGTTTGTAATTTAAAGGTTCAATGTGTGAGATCTGCCAGAATTTAAACTTAACACATTAAAACAATAAACTCACATTCTCAACAGAAGTGAAGAGGTAACAGTGTTGACGTTATGTCAAAGACGACTATGTGTTGTGCTGCAGAGATATATACTGAAGTTAGTATGCTAACAGACTAGCGTCGCTCCGTCCAGTCTTGTAATACCACTTGTTCCTCTAGAGGTGATAGTGAGTCATTGTAGCTCCAGTCTGCCCTCAGTGTAGAGGGAGAAGAAGCACAGCTGCCTGACTCGGGTAGACTCAGGGCTTGTCAACATTACAGCCCTGATCCCTGCACATTTTTGATATGTTTTTTTTGGTTTAATCCAAAGTGGCAGAAATGAGAAAACGACTCCCCGCCGAATAGTCAAACTTTCTGTTGCTGCCGTCACACAGGTTGAACCCAGCGCTCCGTCAGCCCGCTGTGACTACCGGTGCTGGGATATTAGCCGGTCGCTGCTGCACGCTCTTAAGCATTAATATGTCCGAGGACGAAATAAAAACACGAGTCGTTTGCTCGTGTCTGCCGTCCGGACCCAAGCCAATATACAAACCATCAAAATAAAACGTTACACGGACGGTACAGCGCCTAACGTCACAGTAAACACACAGATATCTAAGCTCCACGTGAAGATTATGAGATAGCTGTGTTATTTAGACCGACTCTCAGACTACTCTAAAACTTAGAATACAATAAATATGACTACTACAACTAAAATATAAACAGGTTAACACATTATAGTTGTTGTTTTTAATAACTAATGGTTTTGATGATTGATAAATTTAGATTGTATGGACACAGTACTAGAGGTGAAATACTGCCCATATTCCTTTAGTACAGCTGGCTCCGAATTACACATTGAACCTTTAAACCAGGT
Source organism: Cottoperca gobio (assembly GCF_900634415.1). NCBI lineage: Eukaryota > Metazoa > Chordata > Actinopteri > Perciformes > Bovichtidae > Cottoperca > Cottoperca gobio. The sequence continues at coordinate 12,917,340 of NC_041368.1, forward strand.
TTAGAATCTTTCCTCACATTGTCATATAGAAAGTTGAATGTACACTGTTATATGGCATATCCTACGCAGAGGACTGCAATGTCCTTATGTAACTCAGTGTAATTCAAAGCACATTTCTGCTCAGAAATCAACAGTTCCCTTCTTTATAAGTAAGCTCACTACAGAGACCATAGTATTATTCTTTTTTTTCTTTTATCACAGGCTGCCAGATGATTGTGGGTATTTTATGTGCGAAGCGTTTGGCCACCCTCATGCTGTCTCAGCCTACTCTTTATTGCACAAGGTATAGCACAGGAAAATGTCTTTCACAGAGATTATCTTACATCACTGTTGCCTTGCCATGTTCCAACACGGTGTAGGTGTGATGATAGCTGTTGAAATGTATCTTTGAAATGCACAAGGGGATTTTACAGTTTAAATTATAGCATAAATTGTTGCTGTCAAGAACAATAACTATCAGATTGTCTGCATTTGCCACAGGAAATCTGTTAGTCAAGGTTATAATGACTGACTAACCTGAATGCCTCAATAAACAGAGAACAAATGCAAAATACTGAGATCAGAGAAGGCTGCAGGGATGTAAGAAGAGTAAAGATCAAAGATGTTAAAAAAAGGCCTTAATTGCGATGCCACTATGCTGGAAGCTCATTCAAAGATAAGAGGTCCAGACAGCAACAGCATGAACACCTTTAGTCTTTAACCTTGACACAGAAAAGCTCAGGAGGCTCCAGTCTGAGGATTTTTGTCACGAGGGATCTTAAGTTTAGAGACAAGTTGGTGCCAGGTCATTTTAAAGACTAAAAAACATTAACAGTTCTGAAAATCAATGAAAAAAAGGCTTCCAGTGACAGGATGCGAAAAACAAGAGAGATTAGTCATTAGAGATTAGACATTGGTTAAAAGTTTCACTGCAGCGTTTTTGAACACATTGTAGCAACGTCAAGGTTAAGACAGAAAAAGAAGGCATTGTGAGCGCTAACAATGCTATTAAGATATCTTTTTTCTTTTATCTCAACTATGAAATGGAGAGGTAACACAACTAAAAGAGCGATAATAATAAAACATGTTTCTCAATTTCCTGACCTTGCAAGCACTTTTATCAAGAGACAGTGCTATTTTATTACATTTGATAGGTCATGAAAGTGCATTAAAGACACAATATACCTCAACAAAATATCCTTAAAATATATAAGGCTTGCCTGGGTGGTACCCGCTTGGCAGAGGAGATTTTATTAACTATGTCCTGCATGATGTGCACTAACAGCACCTGCATAAGACCTTTACAACAGCTTTGGGGCATACCTATAAATACTGATTCAATCCTTTGGTAGTATTAAAACTGGGGCCATGCAAAGACTTTCTCTTCTTCTTAAATAAAAGTAGTTTGTCCTGTCTGCGCAAAATTGAGGTGGAGGCTGATCTCTGTATGAAGTGGTATGTGTAACTATATCTTTAGTAATTTAATGTGCACAAACGTTAAAAGCTAACTAAGCCACAAGTAGGGATGTCATAATACCAGAAATTCAGTAGTGGATACCACTACCAGGGAAATTCCACGATTCTCTCTACCCAATTCGATACCACAGTAAAAAACTAAATGTACTTTAACATGCATTCCCTTATTACTGCTGTCATACTGTTTTTTTTTTTGGAAAGTTAAACAGGTCATAATTCCCATTTCTCGACAAACACTATATTTTACAAGATTACATTTGAACAAATCATAATAACGACCACCTCTATGGTCATTTTTACTAAATTAGTGCTTGAATGCACCATAATGCATGTCGATAGTTACCAGCTGCTAACAGCTAACGTTAACTAGCTCGCCTCCTGCCGATTTCAACATGGATTTGTATTGTTTACAATGTAGCATTATCAGGTGGAAAAAAAGGGTCCATCCCCTAGGACACATCGATAGTGAGTTTACTGAGTCGGGACGATGTTAGTCTTGTGCCCCCCGGCACTTATGGTACCTGCAGTACAGTAGAAAAATAAAGTAAAGTCACATTTTCAGAATTTTGGCATTGACGTGATACCAAATAATCGGTTCTCGTGACATCCCTATCCACAAACACAAAGCAGAAAGGATGACATGTTTCTGCAATCAGCAGGGATGGCATCCTAAAGTCACGGACAGTCAGACCCTGACTTTGCCTCGATGCATATCCATGAACATCACAAACAGGCGAAGAGACAACTTTGTCGGACGCTGGCACCCACCCTGAACGAGTTTGACTTCATGCCAAGAATGTGAACACAGTTCTCTGTGAGGACAGGATGACTTGCAGCAGTGACTCTGTCCTCCTGTAAAACCTGTCACTGGTTACCCTGGAGAACGTGGCCCTTTTCCAGTCCTGATACACACGCTGGAGGGCCGTAGAGTAATGCATTAATCTAATGACTTTTGTTTGAGTGGAATCGTATTGTTATGACATGATGATGTTGCGGGACACAATACATGACTGCAAATTGTAGTTTTGTTTAGGGCTGCAACTAACATTTATATCCATTATCAATAAATGTTATGCTTGTTTTCTCAAATAAAATTGGTCTACAAAAAAAACAATTTTTAAAGTGAAAAATACCAATCTCAATAATAACAAGGTGACATAATTCATTGTCTTGTTTGTCAGCGCAACAAAAAAAAAGGAAAAAAATGAGGGTTTCACATTTGAGAACCTGGAAGCATCAAATCTTTGACCTTTTGTTTTGATAAATGATTGCTGAAAACTGAACTATTAATGTACTATAGTTGGGTTGTTTAAATTCACGTGCCCGACGTGTTTGAATGACATGCGTGGTTTGTTTACTCAGATTCAGTAACCCTGTAATGGCCTTATGAAAATGCAGTACCAAGTGGGAAATAAATCTTAATTACCTTGTAAAAGTGAATTCAAACGTGTAGTTATTTTCTGACTTAATAATGCATTCTCCTGTTGGCTGTCTGCTCCTATTTTCAATGCAGCAGACTTGAAAATGACCTGCCAGGTGCACACACACTAAACTTGAACAAGCCGGTGCTTTGTGTTTAGTGCTGTGTCGAGTAACGGTCAAGGTTTTCAAGAAGTATGTTTGCAAGTTTTCAATTATGGATGAGGAAGGAGAGAAAAACCAGGGCAACCTTAGTGAATACAAACTCCAATGAAGCTATTGTTAGAGTCTTAGTGGCCTTGAAGTCTTATCAAAGAAAAGTGCATTAAAATAAAGTTGTTTGCACCACAGTGACAAATCAAATCAAAACCAGTGTTCATGCTGATAATAGCCAATGATTAACAAAATGACAAAAACAATGAATCTGTTAATAAAATTGCCATCAATTATGTTCAGTTGATAGACTCATTGATTAATCAATTGTTTCTGCAGCAGTCTCCTCAGACTCGGAGTTTTCTATTGATTGGCTATGACCACTTTGTGTGTGAGTGGTAATTTGTGTTTAATGAGTAATTTCTTAATATTTGGAGTACTTATTTGTGATAATGAGTTTAAAAAGATGAAATCACTCAGGCCTGACATGTGGACTCTGCAGTAAGTTTCAGTTGCAACATAATACAAGCTGGTAGGCCATGGAAGACTAAACAATAAACTGCATAACCTCCTGAAAAAGCACTATCCTTACAATACCTTTATTGATCTACTCAGTGTTAATAATTAAATAACCCGGTGCATACTGCCACCAGGGTGTGTCAGGGAATGTAAAGTAGTGTATTATACTACTGTTATATTAATATGTGGGTCCCAGCAGCACCCCATGTTGTTCTCTTCTTCTGAATCACAGAACTCTGAAACAACAGTCTTTGAACTCATCGGAGAGAAAGATAAGAACATTATATTCACTGTGAAAAGTGCCTCAGTAACTGAAAGTACTCGCAACGTTGTTGGGAGCATAGGCTGCCGTTTATTTTGAGCCCAGACTGTAATCTTACCAGTTTACTGTATATAAGAGGCACCGAAATAAATGAAAGCTACCTTGTCTTTCAGAGGCAGATGAGAAGAAGAAGAAGAAGATGAAGAAGAAACACTAGGCGCACTCAATTCTCTACAAGCGTAGACTTCACCATACGACACATTTTAAAGATGTCATTTTAGTCGAATTCCTTGAAAGTAGTCAAACTATTTACTTTCAATTAAGACTAATTTGTAAAGTAGTTACTTTATGCAGGTAATATAGCCTAAGTAAAGTCTATTTAGCTCGACTTAAACTTTAATTTCACAATCTCTCACCAGTATTATAAATGATTGTTATTCACTAAGTGAATCTGTTCTCATATTTTGTGAGCTTTGTTTTAAGTTACCAACAAGCTCTAATAGAGTCACAGCATATGTGCTTAGTTTTTATATTCTCTTAACAAATACTAAGGCTGGTACCATATAAATCACCTCAAAATGTGGTGTTCATGAGACTCAATCATAAAACCTTGTACAAAATAACTCAAAATGATCATTTGTATGCATGTATGTAAGTACATGGAGCACAATCTGGCTCCTTAAACTTGTTTAAGCTAGCCGTATCAGGCATCAGTTAAGCCTGCTGTTAATTGTGATTTTAAGTCATCAAGCAAGCTAAATAAATCAATTCCCTGTTCAATGAGTCACTTGTCCTGCAAATCAATTGGTACGGTTGGAGGTTGAAGATAGCTGGCTGACATGATGTCAGTCTGCTGTGCCAGTGTAAGTGTGATGTAGGTGAATGTAGGAGGTGTAATCAGTGCTGACTATATATTAAGTCAACTTTAGTTTAATAGCTGTTGTATGTACATCACATATAACCATTCAAGTATAGTTTGCTGTGGTCACATTAATGTCTGATTGCATCACAAAAACTGTGTGTCTCTGGCCACATTTGCAACTTGAACGGCACTCGGAAAGCGCAGACCTCTGTCAAGGCTAATGATGCGTTCACTTGCTCTTCGGATGGTCCAATTTCCCGAGTTGGGAAGTTGTTCTTCAAAAATTCAGTGTGTTCATTGACTTTAAGCCATAATGTGGAAACAACACAGACACTACATAGAAGATGGGAATTTTCCAAGTGAACAATTGAATAGACGTAATGTGCTGCATTAATTTGGTGAACAATTTTTTCACCAAATTAATGCAGCACATTACGTCTATTCATGTACCTGCCCCGTAATTCAGATCTGCTTCAAAATGTAATGGGTTCTTCCTTTGCCCATACTAGACCCTTCAACCTGCTGACAGACAAACAAACACATAAAAAGACAGACAAACCGAGCCAAAAACATTACTTCCTTGTATATTCGCCCTGTGATGCGGACCCTCTCTAAAATGTAATGAGTTCTTCCTTGGCCCGTGCTACACCTTCCACCAAGGTTCATGAAAATCAGGTCAGTAGTTATTCCGTAAACCTTCTGATAAACAGACAAACCGAACTGAACCATAAACAAAGCCTTCTTGGCGGCGGTAACCAGAAACACACTCACCAGTGTGTGTCCAGATTGCAGAAGTACTGGAGCTTATCAGCCTCACACTCCTTTGCTGCTTGAAACAGAGTAGCATGAACAGTGCTTAACTGAGTCTGGCTCGCACTCCTGACGTCGGTCACACTTGTTACAGTTGTGTTCATCACAGCCTCCGCCCAACCAGCAGACTCCACCAGAGTGATAACTTGCTGCACCAGCAGTCAAAGCTGCTTTGATCACCAGAATCACTGTCTCCACAGTCTCAGCCTATGCAGCAGCAGCCCACACAGAGCATCCCGAATGTTGTCCTTCACGGATACTCAGTCACACTTGCCACAGTTGGGCTAATGTAGCCACAATCCAAGTAGCCAGCTTCCGTGATCAAGCCATAGTAGCACTCATCTCTGCTGCGTTAAGCATCATGCTTGCCAGAAACGTGCTTACCTCAGCCACAATCAGTCATGCTCACTGGAGTGCTACACAGCCTGAGCAGCTGGCACTGTACGCTACATGAAACCAAGCAGCCATAGTTGGAGTTTCACTTGCCAGAGGCACCCTCACAGCTGCCATCATTCACACTAAGTGGGATCCTACTGGCCACACAAAAAGCCCCCGTAAACATCTCATCCACAGAGACTCACGGCAGGACCCAAAGCTACACGGCCCTGTTCACGCTCACCTCATTCCCACTGGAGGGAAATCGGATTATTATCAAGAACGGGGAAAGGTAACTCACACTGGCGGAGGATACTGGAAAAGCTATGAATTTATTTATGTACCAACATGTATCAAATTTAAATATGTCTTCTATCCATCTGTGTGGTATAATAAGAAGGTAATAAAATGTGATGCGTGTGCCTTGATATGTGGGACTCACATTTGCAACGTATGGTCTTTTTTGAGGCACAGTATCTGCTCTTGAGATAAGATGAAATATTTCTTGCAAGCCTAATGTATTTCAGGGAAGAACACCAGCAGTAATATCCCTCTGTGTCATACGCGGGAAATGGGTGGCCAACTCTTGCCTGGGGCACACACGCCTACATATCTGGCTGAATGATGATAAGTTAAAATATGAATTGCCTTTTTAAAATTCAGTCAAAGGACGGTATTTATTCAATATATGGACATTTCTTATAACACACAACACTGAAAAACCCATTCAAAGTGTTAAACAGTATCACATTATACTGATTGTCCGCATTTCAAATTTTAAAACAGATTACATATTTCTGCAAATACTTGTAAAATATCCAAGGGTATTTTAAGAAACTGGTAAGATGAAAATCTCGCTTTAAAATGGATAATTTCATATTTATTTAATGCATTGTTTCAGTCAAGAGATGTGCAGCCCTGACCTGTCAAACATCCAGGAGGGCATATTTTTCATAAAACCAATAAACCTTTAAGGCTTTACTGGAGCATCACATTGGATCAAATCTGTTCCCGGAAATAAAATAAGCTTGTTGCTTTTGAAAACGGCTTCACTCATCTTCAAGTAGATAGACTTTAGACTGTATAGCTCATGCTGCTGTAGTGTACATCCTTGAATCCTTACAGATTATCATTGTTTGGATAGGATAAGAAAACAAGAACACTTACCGAACACAATTTCCGTCTAAGTGGCAAAGACGAGCCTAAGAGATTCAAGGTGAACCACAGCATGGATGTTTGATTAATGGTTGAAATTATTCTGTTGGGCCAGACTACTGCACGTGCTGATCTCTCCTGCTCTTTGTATGGCTATTACCTGAGAGTGAAACCTTGCATTCCAATTACAGTTAGGCTGTATAGCTGTCATTCATGTTTGTAATGGCTATATCTTCTACTTACACTGAATGGCCAGCCGGTCCATGAATACTTTACCTGTTAGTGTGATCGATAGCTACTGATCAAGCCACTTCAGAGACACATTCTTAAGTTTGATAGATTCAGTGACATTGTATAAAGACCCACTTGACTCTCACAAAAAAGCATGATGTAATATGCTGCTTTACTTTACTTAAACTTAGCGTTAACAGGATCAGTTTGTGTTTTCTAAAATATTTCATCACTCATTTGGGACATTTCTTGATTAATAATGGTTCCAATGCTCAACGTTTGGACACAGTTTTAAAATACCAATAACCTGACACTCATTGGCTGCTACTAATGGATGATAAGTCTCCTTATTGTATACCAAAGCTAAGTGTCTACAGCCATGGTGAAGATACATATACTGAAAATGTTGAACTGGGAATTGCTCAAAAGAAAAAAATCAAAGGATGACTATTTTAATTTCATGGCAACCCATAGTAGTCGAGACATTCCACTCAAGCCCACAAATGTAAACCTAATGTTGGCAATACAGCAAATGTTAAGGTCAGGTTAAGGTCACCAAAGTCATTACGATTCATTGTCTGGGGACCATGAATGTCTGTGCTGCCAGTCCATCAAACACAGGCTGAGATATTTCCCCGGATAAGTGGAAAGGTTGACCTGTTGAGGCTCTATAGGAAAGACTCAGAGGAATAAAGGTCTGGACAACACCTGCCATGTTCACGCACAGTCCGTTTTGTTACAGTAGTGATACGAAGTGATATATGGAGCATTTGATTGATGGCAATGGCGTGGGAGTCCCATCAGAGAACTGTCCGTCTCATGCTCTTGCACTGTTGGGTCTTAAATCTTGGTGAAACCATACGACTGAAAGACGAAGATGAAGTTGGACAAATGTTTATCCTGCGGCCTCTTATCCTGTTTCTCTGATGACTTTGGAGGACTGTCTGCCAGTCTTGTGATTGTACTATATTGAAATATCAATGCTGCTTTTATTTCAGACTCACTTTATGACCCAGAAAGCTGTGATTTAAGTCAGGGTGGACTAGGTTAATGGACCAACAATTAAATAATGCTGGTGATGTATTTAATTTTCCCTGGGTGGTGCAATATATATAAAATTGGTTTCAGGGGTAATGACCTTGTGAATTCTATTGTTATGTATTGAATTTTACCTTTTTGGATCAACGAGGCAGTGGGTGCCATTTTGTCCTTCACTATTTAGTGAGGCCCACCTACTGGTTACATAAAAGGAAACGATGTGAGACATCTGATGCTCGACACATTAAATTAATGGTTCATTAGTATAAGAAGCTAACTTCAGAGTGGTTTGGAGGAGCTGTTGGGAAAAGTATTTTGCATAGCGCCTTGAAACCCCAATGTGACATGGAGGGTTCAGCTCATTAAGAAAACCAGACAGTGTGAAAGTTTAAATAGCAGAGCCGCTGTTGCTTCTAGGCCCGTCTTCAAATGTCTTGTTAGCAATATACTTTATTGGATACTCAACATAAAAAATGAACAAGAATCTAACCTGTACAAAGTGATTCCTTCATAATTTATTGCTTTCTGGCTTGAAGCCAGCGTTCCTTTGGGACACGAATTTGATGGGGCGGTGACTCAGCGTCTCGCATAGTAGACAACAGTTTGTTCATAGTGAAGTGATGGATCTGTTTTCTCTCGACTTTACACACAATTAGTTTTGGCACATAATGTCATACGTTTGAAATGATTTATTATGATATTTTCAGTTACATTTGTTTTTTTAGCGTATTTGTTTTTTATTTTGAGTTCTAAACATGGATTTCAATTTAAAATATCAATAGTGAAATTTGTTTCGGTGAAAGTCTTTCCATTTTTAAGAGTTTCTCTTTCAGAAAACTCGTTTTTTTATTGTTATTAGACTTCAGGTGATTGAGAGTTCTCATTGCCTATTTAAAGCTAATAGTTTTTGGTTTGTACTTATTTTAAATAGATTTTCTTTTCTGGATTTTATGCGCCAAGAGACTGATACTCGTACTGGGACTAACGTCTACAGTAAAACCTTAGCAAGGAGCTTTATTGGGCCAGCAAACCCTCCTGGCCTGAAGCAGCCCACCAAGCACTTAAAGAACTACATTGTTCCAAAAATCAGATAACACTGAGATTGCTAAAAATGGTTTAGAAGATGAACTGAGTGTTCAGCAGGTTAATCATAAAACAATTACCACCATGCAAACAAGTGGAACATGCTGTTACACATGAATAATGCAGGCACCCACAGGGCCAATTAGTGGGGGTGCATCATCAATTCACATGTGATAACAGGTGATAACTAAGATACCACCATGGATGATATTGACAAAACCTGAAGGGACAATGCAGTTTTGTACATGAACCAGTGTGGCCGGGCTCCCTGAGACTTTAATGCTAATTTTCAACCCTTTGGTTCAAGTTCCTAACATTACTGTATTACCCCATATACTGTACATGCTCTACGCTTTTTCAGTGAATCTGGAGCACTATATAGTCCACAGCAAAACCCTGTGTTCTCTCTCCACTGACACGGTATTGCATGCTGTATCCATTGCATGCCTTGCCATCCCACACTCATTTGTATTCCCATAGCATTCTCACAGCAGTAGGTTGCTGTGCTGACCCGCAATATCATTCCCTACACACAGCTGAGCTGTGTCAATGCCACTGTGAACTGACCGGCTAAACATGTGTGTCCATGCAGGCAACAAGGGAGCAGTCTCACTATGTTCAGCCTATTGTTGCCGTTTGATGAATCACTGTCATAGGAAGTGTAATTTAACTCCAGTTTTCCATATCTTAAATTCATCTGACAGATAGGCATCTTCTTTTTCTTTTTCACTCTCTTTTGCTGTACTGAGCAACACTTAACTGTCAATGCAATCTCAATACCTTCTTAAGCAAGTATGTTTTTATGGAAGCAGCAGCAGCAAAGATATTTACGGTCACAGATGTGACATATTAAAGCTGGTTTCTTCATTTTTGTGAGTGGATCAGTTTTAAATGTCGCAAGGAATGAGGAGGAGAAAAAAGATGCACCATATGTGAAAGGGTTTTCATAAAGATGCATGTAACAGCTGCCTATGTATTTGTGCAAATGTCAAATCTTCAACAAGCAGTGCCTTTTTTGTTGCTGTGTATCTTAAAACAAAAGAAAACGTGGGTCAATGACATCTCCTTTGTGTCCAATACAATACACAGACATCCTAACACTGATGCATCCTTCCCATTACATAATGTCCACTTGCAATGTTGTTTCCTGCTTGTATATGGAAGTTCCAAGAATACAGATCAATACTTGCGGACACATGGTATACAAACATCCATCCATCCATCCATCCATCCATCCATCCATCCATCGTCTACCGCTTATCCGGGGTCGGGTCGCGGGGGCAGCAAGCTCCAGTAAGGAACCCCAAACTCCCTTCTCCGGGCCACATCCGCCAGCTCCAACTGGGGGATCCCGAGGCGTTCCCAGGCCAGTGAGGAGATATAATCTCTCCACCGAGTCCTGGGTCTTCCCCGGGGTCTCCTCCCAGCTGGACGTGCCTGGAACACCTCCCTAGGGAGGCACCCAGGGGTATATAAACAGTACATGCCAATTGCAAGTATAGAAATACAACTCAAATATAAAACGAAAAAAGGAAAATTACTTTTGGTTGACCCAACCACCAAATGGGCCAATTTTTTTCAATCATTTCCTTCTTGTACCCAGTTCTTCTCATTGTAAGCCAGTTTGGTTACCCCTCCTAATGGGCAGAGACTTTGTTCCAGCTGTAATCATAATCCGTTGAGGAGATACAGAACGTGTCACAGTGTGAACTGAGATATTAATTTCTCCTCCATGTGGAGCCCCGCTCTGCTGGCCATGTAATGCTATCAGCTTTGAAGGCATCTTGTCTGGTTAAGCCTTTCACAAGCGTTGTGTTTAACATTTATTTTATTGCTTGAAATTAAATTTCACTAATGTTGCAAGAACATTCCTTTTCAGAATAAAAGCATTGCAGGTGATGTCCTGCATCTGTTTAGTTTAGATGCCTCCATCAGTGTCATCGTGTGAACTTGTGGCTTACTTTTGATGTAAATTAATGATTGGTACATTTGACATTATTTATTATCCTAACTGTATTGAACATATAATAACTAAAAAAATATGTGCAGGTAAATATTCGTCACAGATTTTAACACTTCTTAATATATGTTTTTTTATGAAGATACTAAATTAAATCAGCAGTATTTCCTGTGTAATACAGTGGAATTTTAAATCCAGAGGAAATGATTGCTGCTTTTTCAGTTGATCCACCAGGCAAGCAACATTATTGTATTGTAGATTTATTTTTTATTATTTGGTCTTCTCATTCTCTTGTCTTGAGCAAACAATGACTTATTTTTCTTGCTCTAAAGCCCTAAAGCTTATAATGTATCTTAGCTGTAGAACCACTGCTAATGATGTTATTGTTCCCTTTTCTGTTTATTTAATGATGATGTTGAAACTCGCAGAGAATTACTTGAGCCAGACAGTTTTTCCTCTAATAATGATTTTTCCCTCCCATTCCCATATATGGCCTCATATACCCTCATGTACAGTATGCAAGAGGGATCTCATACTGCACAGTGTATGTGGCCTATTTACTTTACTCCCATTACATGAAATGCTACTTTGTGAAATGTAAATAAAAACAACAGTACTAACTTCGTCATTAAAAGGATTAACAGAATGTAAACTAGACAACAGTGAAGGTCTGCAATCTGAATTGAGCAGGCATTGAGTTGCAAACAGTGTAACAAGGCCTGAGGTAATACATGTGCACAGGTGGTGAGAGCTAGGGAAGGTATTACTCTTCACTAGGAATCCTTGATGAACTCTGACAGATTTCACCTACAAGGCAGGCGCCCTGTCCCTAATCTAACAGCTGCTTTCCAGTGTTTTTAATTTATGGCTGTAGTGACTTGTATGCAGATCAGCAGTAGTTTGGTGTTCTGTGTCTCTAATTGTAAAAGTCACACTGATTTACATGATGATTCTATTTATCTGATGAGATCTCTTCCTCCCAGCAGTGTATAATGAATGTTACTGCAGGGACACTTACCCTATTACAATACAGTGTGTTTATAATCACGTGTGATTTCAGTTACATATCTTTTTCAGGTCTTTTTCCCAGTTAAAACCTTATAATTACAATTCATTCAAAGGCCTGCCTCCAGGCACGTTTTAAAGTATGTAAAAATACTTTATGATTAATATTTTGTTTAACTTGGGTTTGCCACTTAAAAAGTAAATTTATTTGACAGCGATTTCAAATTGTGACGTAACTAATGTAGTTTGCCCGGGGTTCGTTTGAAACTCCCCCTTCACACAAGTCAGTGTAGTTAAGGTCAGACACTTTAAGGGTCATAAACATAAGAAAAAATAATTTTTGAGTGGAAAGGATCTACAAGTTCATTAATAATAACTTATTTAATATTCAGGGTTATTGAATGAATACTCTTCAGTACCAGTGTCTGGGAACACTCTCCAGTAATGTCTAGGCTGTACACTTTACATATTTGATACATGAATATCAAATATTGTAGATTCAGTTTGTATCTATAGAGAATACGCCAGCATTATAGATCTTAATCATTAGCAAGTTGACAGGTGAGAACTGTTGAAGGCTTATAGAAATATTGAAGCATGTTAGTCTAATAAGCTTTACTCAGACACAGAGTTGGATCCATCTCATAATACAACCTCACTTTTTCATGAGACAGGGGAAGGAAAAATGGGTTGAAAGATATCAAAGAGGACAGGGAGGAGTCTTATACGAGGCCATTCCTAGAGCAGCCAGCCATCAGGATTTTATGGAAGCCAAGATGGCATGTCGGTGGGTTTAAGCATTACAATAAATGTTCACTTCTCTGCAGTTTCTGTTATTGTTTCATCACTCGTCTCTGGTCTCCTGCTGCACAGCCCTGAAGAGAGCTTAAGACCCTGAAAGCCTTGCATTGTCAAGTATCAAGTTATAGTCACTGTCACATGCAGTGACAGTGACTTGAATGTCTCCACCACATTCTCGTGCTAGCCGTTCACACTTTACTTTGGAAAAAAGGTGTAAGTGTCTGAACATCTAATTACAAATGTTAAAAAGCTGTGACAGTTTTTTGCTTTTAAGCACTCTGGCCTCGTTTTGAAAACCAGATTTCTGCTATTCCCTCTCTACTGTCGGGTTCATTCACGCACGCAGCATGAAAAGTCCAAATCTATCTCTGTAAAAATAACTCCATCTGGTATATATTATTTTTAATTTCTTTATGCTAATGAACAACGGCAGTGGATTTCAGGATGTCATACAGTTTACCACCCTTGTAAAAGTTCAGTTAAAAGGAATGTAAGCTTGTTCCAAGTACTGTAGATCTTATTCCTTAGATTCCTGCCAAGTTTATCACTAAACATTCAACTCACTTCACCATAAATTCAGAGGAGATATGTTTATCTTTGATATCTGGACTATCAGGACCACTTGGGCTGTTTTATTCTACAGTTTTATAGTTCCTTTCAGCACCTGCGAACTTATACTGAAATGTAGTCAGCCAAACCTTGGCACAGCACAATGAAAATGACAGCATGAAATTAATCTTTCTTCTGCCCTACAGACGGCAACAGAGGCTTATTGTCATGTGGTTCTGTGTTTATAATGTATCCACTGTACTTTCATTACATGTCTGTGAGGAACAAACCTAAATCTTGACAAATGATCAACGCTGTAACATAATAGTGATGGGCCCCAGTGGAAACAGTTTTGCCCGGCAGCCCAATACATTGATCATTTAGCGGTGATGAGGCTTAATGATCATAATACCGCTCATGCCTACAGTCCCAAAACAGAGAAGGAAATTGTCCTCGCTCATTAGGTCCACCTGTGTTCCCTGTGCAGGGCGTTATCTATCTCTTATCGTTGACACCGCTCTCCATGTTCCAATGTGGATGTTATGTCATTAAACACTATTGATTATGTAAAAATGGATATTATCACTATTCTTATACAATTGACTGTCAATGTTTAGGTGGTCTGGTGAAGTTTGTAGGCCTGTACTATCTCTATCTAGCTCTTGGAGTGTCAGAAGCTGGACATTTCCAACATTCATCCCTTTAGCTGAGGGGTGGGGAACCTCCGGCCTCCGGGTCGTATACGGCCCGTGAGACCATTTGTTCCGACCCTCGAGGTAATTCATAAACACACGCAAAAAAATCAACTAGAAAACAATTATAATAATCTATACAATAATAGACGGGCGATTGACTGTTTTTCCTGGCCATGTCAAAAAACTTCAATATTAAATGAGACAATCTTCAGTAGTCTCTTATTTTCCCCTCTTTTCTTTTTACATAATCTCCTTAAAATCTGTGTTTTTGACGCAATTAAAAGGCACTAGCTTGTGATAAACAATTGTGATAAACAACTAACTATGTTAGTGCAGAAATGACAAACCTACTGTTATACTGAGGTCAATCAAAAGTTTCACACCAATATATCAAAACGGACCGCAGACCACAAAGATCACTGATAGATGCTCAGTGCAAATGTGACAGGATTTAAGGCTATTTTTAGTGAACAGCCACTTGGATTACATGGCTATAGAGCTGTGTCCTAAATCCAAAAATTACTGCAGTCGACAGTGTTTATTGGCTGATGATGTCCAAAATGTCCTTTTGGTGTTAGCTGTTCCTTGACATCCTTTGCGGTAATTGCACCAGTGGGATTTATTTGCATAGAAAACATACCATGAACTTTATAATACAACAGTTTGAATGTCCTTTAGGTCATAAATGACTGCCTAACTATAAAAATAACTAAAGAAGCAAATTGTCCCCAACTGACATCTTTATAGGATGAAGCTAGGCCCTGCCACTTCCAATTTTAACACTTATTATCTTTATTGTTCAACAAATCACTCAGCATAGTCGTCCAGTCAGATTATTCATCTAATTAACAACAAAGGCATTTATAGCCTTTTAATTCTGTCAGATGTGATTACATTACTTAATGCATTAAAAAAAACTGACAGTAGAATTGAAAAACAAATGTTAGAAGAGGGGGTGCTTCAGTTCTACTGTCACCTCTGGCAAGCTATTTTTAATTTGCCAACAAAAGCACCATGTCTTCTTATCCTCCCTTCATACGATCATACGAGCACGATCTGAGCTCCAGGAACCGCTGAGCCCCTTTGCGTGACAGGTATTGATAAATCGGGTGTATTATTGTAGGCGGCGGTGAGCCACCATTTATTTAACGCCCGTTTGTCTTCTTCTTATGGAAAGTATTTGCTGCCACTTGTAAGAGTGATGTCTAGTAAACTTCCTGGATGATTTTGCACTGCAGTTTTAATTGGTGCTTGGGTTGAGGAGACATGTACTGAATAAACAAAACAGAACAGAGATCCTATATGAAATTTGATAGACGATGGAGTTTATGGACTGACTAATGAGAATAATTCAATCTTTTTTCTTTAGTCCTTTGAAACTTTACTTTTGTTGTCTGCTGAACACAATATTAGAGTTTCTGTGTCTCTGTCTAATGAGAACCCACCCTACCTTTCTACTACCACTAAGTTGAAATGACTGAACCTCAAGGCAGAGAGAAATCTAATATTCGAAAGATTTATTCATCCAGGACATTAAAAGCCTTAAAGATGACTCATACGCAAAGATGATCCTCATGTGAGTGGAAGTGGCTTGAATGGGTGGCAATATGTCAGGAAATTAGCAACCTAGTTTTCAGACAGACATTAAAACAAGGAAATGATAGCTATGTCTCCAGAGGGCATCCTGTAGTATTTATGGAGAACATAAATGTTAAATAGATAATGATCCTGTTACGGGCAGAGCCGTTCCTCAGTACATGGATTGTTGTTCTCCTTCTTCTGTGCCCTCTGTTGGGCATGTCTGTGGCACGGGCGTGTCTGTCTCCCTCTTCAGCTCCAACTGCACACCTGGTCCTCGTTGCATCAGCCCACCTGCCTCCTATCAAATCAGCCACTCAGCAGTATATCTCCTCCGGTTGTCCCCTCCACTCATCGTCAGATTGTTGTTTCTACTGCAAGTGGTAGTTTCCGTCAGACCGCTCTCGCGCAATCTTTGTAGCGCTGTGTTTTTAGCCAGTTCTAACCTTTTGTCTTCCTGTGCTCAGAACCAGCCTTCTGCCTGCCTGTCTGTCTGTCTGCCTGCTTATCTCCTTCATTCTCCAGCACCTCTCACCTCCCTGTCTTACTGCCATTAAATCCTCATAACGCTCATTGGATCCCATGTGTCTGTGTTCTGTGCTTGTGTCCGCTCTGTACTACCGTAACAGATCCAGAATTGGTTTTGACACAAACCCGGTTCGCATGTATAGAGAGAAGGAAAGAAAGGAGATTGAAAACACTGATGCCTAATATGATATGCACAAAAGAAAATAATCTAGGAAGTCAGCTGTTGTTTACCATCATTTGTTAAGCAACACAGGAGAGGTTTCATCTGACACAGTCTGGGACTTGGTCTGCCCTTGAGCTTGAAATCTGTTGAAAGGGAGATGAGTGCTGAAATTAGGAAACATAATATTTGAGCTCATTTGCATGAACATGTAGTCTGTTTAATTGCCAACATTTACTGTTTTGTGGCTACTCAGTTTTTGGGTGAATGCATGTAAAATGACCTGGATAATCTCATGTGCAGGTTACTTCATGTTGACCATCGTGATCTCTGTCCCATGTTGCTGAAGTAACACACTTTAGTATTTCTCAGCTAAAGGTTGATTGCAAAGAAAATAGATGGATGTCTGCTTTTTTATGGCAAAAACGACACACAGTCGCAGATTAATAACGATAGCCGTAAATATTTTTTATAATCAATAACATCTCTTGGATTTGTGACGCAGTATATCACTGTATATTGCTTCTTGTCAAATCTCCTGTAAGTGCATTGATTGAAATTGTCAACATGTTTGATACATTATTCAGTAAAAAGCTAATAGAATAACAGAACTTGTTGTGAGCAGTTTCATTTAGGAACTTTTTTCATTGTACCCAACCACACCCGTAAACTGTACATCTAATGTCCTGAGCTCACCTGAGCTAGCTAGCTAACAGCCATTGATGTTTACATATCGCTCTGTCACAAGCCTTTCATTCATGAGTAGATGCGCACGACCTTCTGCGTGATGATACGGTTGGCAGATGTAGTTCTGTGGAAAGAAAATAGTTCCTACAAAAAAAAAAACCTAGCTCACAACAAAGTCTGTGGATTACATCGAGTAACCAGGTTGTGATTTCTTGAGACATTGCTGTTGGCTTCAAATGTATTGTTTTGCGCTTTGAGCCCAACAAGCCCAGTGCCATTTCCAACACTTGGCAACTCACACCCAAAAACAATCGATTGATAAATAGCATAACTGGTAGATATTTATTTTTGATTTTGGGGTGAACTGTTCCTTTAAACGGCTGACGCACAATGAGAAGGTAAGGCTTGTAATTATGATGCTAAATGCCACAAGCAGTGACATCAAAGTATCACTTAATTGTTTTTAAACAAAGTTTTGTACCACTGGCTCACGCACCTCTAATTGCTCACACATAAGACATTCAAAAATAATTGGCTGGTAGCTCAAGAGTTCTTTGGCACACGAGCATCACTGCCAGGGTAGAAGACTTATTAGATGTGGATCTAGACTTCAGTTGGTGCTCAGCTACATATTTTACTTATACTAAGAAAGCTCTTTTAAAGTCACAGCCATCACAAACAGAGTGTAGACAGACGGTCACAGGTTGTAGCATTATTAATGCAGCCTCCTATTCGAACACTAACCTGAAGTGTATGTTCACATTCACTCATTTGTTTACTCCTTCTGTAATGATCAGCGCTCCACAGTGGCACTGAGAACACCGTTCCCCCACCCCCCCCCCCCCCCCAGGAAAGTGTTTGATCTTCTCTCTGTATGGTGGCAATAAAGAGGGGGGTTGATTCTCACTGAAGCACAATGAAAGCCTTTTAACTAAGACACAGCTGCACACTACACGCGTGCATGCTCAAGTGGCCGTGTACCCGCTTCACCTCAGTCATTTGGCTTCCTTTCCCTCATCTTCCTACCGTTTTCAGGCTGCATGCATGTATCTTTAACGAGAGGTCATTTAATCGCCTTGTAATGATGGCCAATAATGATGGTGTTATGAATGCAGTTGCCATGCAACACCTATAGAGTGTAGACATAAGGAATGAGGAGATGGTGTACTGATGTTTATTGGGTTTCTTCCAGGGTTTTATGTGATGTATTATCACGGTGGTGATTGGTCGAATTGTGTTTATGAGCTACTCAAAATCGACGTCATCTCTCGTGAATACTGAGGGTCGTGTGGGTGTAAGCACAGAAACAAGCGCTCACAGTGAATGGATTTAATAGTATAGTATATGTGTTTGGTTCAAGCATATTTAGATGATGGAATATTTAATGTATTCAGTTTGAGTTAGACCTGATTATTTAGTAACACATCTGTGATGGCAGTAATTGAAATTATAGGTATAGATAAGTTAGGGGCCGTGCAAGGGCGTACCCTGTGCTTTACTTTTTTTTAAACTCAAAAATAGAAATTAGAAGTAGAAGACGATTCATCGATAAGGACCAATAAATCGATTCAATGATCTAATATCTATAACACACACAAAGACATAAAGATATGTCTTAATTTTGAAATTCTTAACTGATACAAAACATTTGATACCTGTTGTTCACGATGAGAACAACAGGTCTATTTTTATTCTTTTTATTAAAAAGAGTAGATTGTTTTTCATTTATATGTCTGGAAGAGCTCAGTAATAAAATTGTCCAACCATATTTTAGTTTCTTTTTGTAAGTTGATATAAATGTAATTGTGTTAAATGGACATATGGTATTGTGTTATATCGATCGCAGGCCCCGAAATCAAATGGAAATCATATCAAGGCAAACTTTGTGATATTTCCAAATATCGTATAGTTTCCAAAGAATCGATATAATATCGTATCGCGATATAACTCGTGATTCTCAGCCCCTGACAATAGTGCAACTCTTTTAACCAAAAAACTAAAAGCATAAAGAATAGAAAATGAAGAATGAAAGATGATGTATCCCAACGTGAACATTTCATATCCTTATGTTACATTAAAAAGCTAAATTAGAATTTGCCAAATATATAGTGAACATAATAAAATTATTTAGGAAATATTCCAGCCATTACTGTATCTGATATTACCTCCAGAGACCAGCTCTGTCTGCTGACAGGCTTGAGCAATGTAATATTTCTACCCCACCCAGGGCCCAAATAATAAAACTAAATATGAATTACACCCGGTGTCTAGCCTAATATGAGATTAGCTGTTGACTGTTCATCACAAGTAATACAATTAAAAGATCCTGAGTCGCATGTAACCAGGTGCGTTTGGGATCAGCAGATGAGAACCTCAGACAGGTGTGCCAAACAGCGCGCAGCAAATATCACAACCCAAGTTAATTGCCGTCGGAAAATGTCCGCTGACGTGCAGGAGAGAGGGACACAGCAATGCATGCAAAGCTTTAGATGTCTTGGTTGTTCAGTTAACTGTGGAAGGACAGACGGAAATGTTTGTGTTCAGGAGGAAAGAAAAATCCATTGGCTTCAGAAAACGTGTGCAGAACAGATCATAGTCGTAATAAACTAACTACGCTGGGTTAGTAGGCTAGGTGGCAACGCGTGATGCTGAACTTGCTTTATATCATCTTACATACACCCCCACCCCTTTTCTGAGGGTCTCATAAACTTTACAAATCATTTGTTTCATCGATTTCTTTCTAACCACCGTTTGATTTATGTCTCCTAATAAAAGAATAGTCAAATATGATGTGTTTGACAGCCACATGCTGTATCGTCAGTATCAGTTTAAGACCAAACAAACACCATAAATCACACAAATCAAAAATATAAACCAGATAGAAACAGGCAGGAAATAAAGTATCAATTTGTCGATCATTTGATGTCCATCACTTCTGCATTTACCAGTTAAGCTATGAACACTTTTACATTGTTTTCTCGAGTCACTTTCGAGCCGTTTTCCAGCCTTTGTCGGTGAATACTGTATGACATCATCTCCCTCTGCCTCTTCTGTCATTTCTACAGGAGTCCTCTGTTGAAACTGATATGGCTGCTTCACTTTGGAAGCCTAAATCACTGCACATGGGCTTGTGGATCTTCCTCCTGCTCCTCAACCTCCTTCCTGCAGCCAGGTACAACAACATACTGTATTTCACCTCTTTCACCTATCTCTCCCTCTGTCTTCCATTTACCTTTCTCTATCTAACCATTTCATTCCCCCGACTCCGTCCCTCCGGTTGATGTTCCGGTGTTGTGTTTTGTATAATACCTTTATTAATCAGACTCACTGCTGCAGCAGACGTTGTAATTTAAATGACACCATTAGAAAGCAAGAAATGTTTTTTTCTGTTATTACACAGTGAGATGGCCTCAGCTGTGAAATGGCAGTTTGGCAAATGAAATAACCAGACCTCTGTAATGGTGTTGACAAAAAAATAACTTCACGGCTGCCTGGGAAAATCTTTAGTATTGAAAGATCAATGTGAAAGGTTTATCTATTATTTACTACACTCTCAGTAAATCAGACTATCTGGACAAGCCACAGTGTATTGAGGATTCAAATCCATGCCACCTTGTTATAATTAGAAAAGAGCAAACGAAAAGTGAACTCATCTTCTCATTTACTGTAAATGTATCTTGTGCTCCCCTATGCACTGGTATGAATTGCACTGACTGGTGAATTAATTTGCCTTGTGCAGCACACCACAGCCTTGATTGTTCATTCACATCATTTTCACTCCTGCACATTTCTCAGTGTGTGTGCTCGAGTCAGCTAAAAAACTAAAGCATGTCTCGAAATCGTTCTAACCACACTCCTTGTAATTTCAAATGAAAAGATTGCAAAGGTTGCCATGTTAGCATTGTTGATAAGGTAGGATGTCATGGCAGGGAGACGCAGCGGAGTGTAAATCACTTTTAAGATTTTGCACGCTAGGAAAGGCTCATCGAACCTGAAGGAAAAGCAGGGGAGAGAAATCTGAACAGTGTGACGGGGATTAGCCCAGTTGTCTTTGTCATTGTGCCACTTGGCTTTCCTTGCTCATTAGGAACACACACAGTTTATAATTATACATATTGAATAGAAATGTTTGGCCAGGAGACCATTGGTCTGGGGCTGTTTTTAATGGTATGGGCTCGACCCCTTAGTTCCAATGAAGGGACATTGTAATGCTGCAGCATAAACAGTGATAATGTAGCAACATAGCATCCAACTGTGTTGAAAGACATGAGTATTGTGATATTATGTTATACATATTATATATTATATTATATACAGATTGCACAAAACGTAGTGCTATGAGGTAGGACCGTGAGAAATGCAAAAGCAGATCCCACTGATTTGATTGCATAGCAAAGTAAACTTTCTTTACTCAGATTTTATTTATTTATACTATGACCGTTATAGATTTAAAATATTGCAATATATTGCCTGCTTACAGTATCGCAATATGTTGAATAGTTACCCCTATATCATGATGTGATCATGATACACAGTCCTATTTTCAACATGAGAATTCCCCCAGTGCAAAAATAAATAGTTTTCCCAGTTTGGTGTGGAAGGACTTGACAGGCCTGCACAGAGCCTTGACTTCAACCCCATCCAACACCTTTGGGATGAATCCAAATGCTGACTCTGAGCTCGGCCTCATTACCCAACATCAGTGGCTGACCTCACTGGTGTCCTTGGGGCTGAATGGGATTCTCCCTGAATCCCTGCAGCCAGGTACCAACATTTTGTGCGAAGCTTTCCCAGAAGAGTCTGTTGTAGCAGCAGCATATTAATGCCCGTGGTTTTTTGGAATGAGGTGTAAAGTTGAGGATAACACATCAATCTAGTTTAGAAGTTTTCAAACTGCAAGGCCTGCCTCCGCAGGGCGGCACGTGAGAAACTCTGAGACACAATTTGTGTCAAAAATAATCTCCTTTATAATCTTAACAACACATGATATATCCATAGATTTAGTGTTATGTACAATTTCTGAGGATATCATTATTTATGCCAAATCCTTATAACTCCAGAACTTGGTTGAGAAAATGTACGCTTCAAAGTTTTTTTTAAGTATCAAAGTAATCCAGTAGTCTGTACATCCATGGGAACACTGCAAAGAGGAACTGCTAATAGCTAAACTAGCGTACTTTAATTTGCCAGAATGTAAATAAATACTGTATAAGCAAAATAAATCAGGGCTCAAGTTGAAGTCTGACTCACCTTTATAACTGACATGTCATCACAGTTTCTCATCATAAGGGACAAAGTACTGTCTCTCTTTTACTTTCACAGTGGCAACTACAACACAAATGTGTTAATAGATAATTCATATTTTCATAGTTAAAACTGCAAAAGTACGGCAGGCCTTGGTTTTGGTTTGATCATGCAGCGTGAAGCCAGAGAAGAAGATTGATGATAGATTTATTGGCATTAGCATTCAGGATGTTAATAAATATGGAAAGTCATTAGATGTGATGAAAGCAGCAGGTAATAATGGAAAAGTGTTGACATATTCAGGGACAGAAAATTGTCATCACACCCTTTCCGTCGGGGCCCAAGCAGTCAATGCAATTCATTATGCATGGACCTAACACAGCATGTGACAAGGATTTTCATAAATGTTAATCTTTCTGCAATTACTTGAGACATGATGTAGTGCACATATGCAAAGCCCTTGCACAGCAGTCTTTACTTCGCACATTTATTCAGTTTAACCTGTGCTAAATGAGGCCTTGCCTTAGTTCATTTGAGGGAAGACATTATTGCACTGCCTCTCGAGAAATCTGAACCTGTACCAAAAATGGAATTTCTCTCAGAAATTGGCCTCTGAAAGTGAAAGTACATATTAATTGTCCATCAAAGTTTAAGTTGCTGGAGTTTGGAAATAATCCTCAGAAAGTTAGCATGCAAATGCTCCCAGAATATCTGCGTATCAGCAGAGCTGCTTGTCTCTGAGAACTGCCGCCTCCCTGATGCCCATTGATGCTATCGGCGGGCTCCAAATCAGCTTTACTACAGTTGAGGCAGGAGACTTTCCTAATGGATTAAGGTGTAACAGACAAATCCTCTATATAAGGGTCTGTCATTCTGTACATCACCAAATTTCCTCATTTCTTGCACACTGTAAAACAGAGCTGATTAAGCTATTATTCCCAGGAATCCATGTATTACATATAAATGTGTTTATTTCCATTCGGCGAAGGGCTTTCAATCCTTCAGCTCGCCTCGCTTCTAACCCCCGCCTTCCGCTTCTACAGTCAACACCTAACAAGTGTGGACACTCGGGCTGTCTTGTTGTCTATTTTGTTTGTTATCCATTGCCGAGCTGCTGGCTAGCGTGGCACATAATCAATAGCTATAAGGATGAGAGTGCGATACGTACACTTTGCCTATGGATTGAAGTGAAGTTGCCTCTACTTGTGTTCTCACCCAATCTCTCACATGAATTATTCACAGCGTGGCAGAGAAGGGCATCACTTTGAGATGTGACCTGGTCAACAGATAACATTCTGTTTCGGTAGTGTTGTCAAGGTTAATGTGTCGCAGGTCTGAACAAAGGCAATGTATTCATGGATGAGCCACTTTGCTGATTGAATGACCGGGCAAATTGTTTCTACTTAGAGCCAAAAGAAAAGAAATTCAAAGGTTCAGAAGATGCAACTAATGTTACATGAGTGGATATGTGCCTCCTGCTCTAGTTTATGGCTAAAAAACAATTATATGCATTACATTTAATGAATGGTGTATAATTTTACCTGGTGAGTGTCACATTGGACTCAAACCATCTCCATCGACAGCATTGACAAATTGCATGCACACACACAAGTGCAGGTACACAAGGACACCAGAAACCAGCTCTGTAAGACTTAATGGATGCTTCAAATTAATGAATGATGTAACAGGTTTAACCATAACCTTGTTTTTCACTTACAAATATAGTGGTTTAGATAAAAGTTCATTAAGCTCGTGAGTATAATCTCAAGTGATGGGAATTCGGCCAAAACCTTGAAAATAATATTAATTTAAAAAAGTAATTAATTAAAACGGATTAATCTGAAGTTTAACCATTTTCTTTTTCCAGTGTTGCTACACTAATTATTGCTGATGTTTTATTGATATGTTCTGCAATTACCTTGAGTTCCTTGAGAATATTCATGGTAACAGATCAGTCAAGCAACTGGCTTAGAAAAGCTTAATTTCTAAGAGTATGTGCAGACTGGCTGTAAACAACTAGAGCAATAATGCAGGTAGCAACAGTAGAGTCATGTGACACCAGTGTACCACATTCTTTGAAAATGTCATTGATCTGAGCACTAATTACTTTTGAGCTTCAGTCAATTCTCTATTGACATAGTGAGCATCCCTGCAATGATCTTCAGAGTAACCAATTAGCAGACCCCAACGGACACGAATCGAACTGATGATGAATTGGATTTCCCAGAAGATGTCTGCACGTTGAACACGGAGCACTCAGTCATGGAAATACGCAAATGCTGAACTAAATGTCGGACACCTCGCAGAATAGACCCCCAAGACATTACCAATCCATAAAAGTGTTAGATTAAATGATTGTTCCCACATAGCTCAGGCCGTATCTTCGGCATGATATCGCCTATTTACGTGTTTCATTTCTCCTTCTTTTCCTCCCTTGAGAACACGGCTCTGACTCGCTTTCCATGGAGCATTGTCTATGAAACACAATCATTTCAGTACATCCCGTATCCTTCGCCACGAGCAACATCCACCCCCGACTCCTTCTGAAGTTAAATCTCTGTCTGAGGTAACGCTATGGATAAACAGTGCATTCAATACAGATTAAAACTCTTACAGCCTAAATGTTGCACAGACTGACTCAAAGTGTTGTGAACAAAGAATTTGTAATGGAAAGTGTAGGTGCATAATTAAACAACGGGAAAAAAATCTACTTTCTTTCCAATCTATAATGCATCTGAGTTTTAAAATAGGATTGTTTTATAGAGTTGAATCTAATTGCAGTGCACACACTCCTTTCCTATTGCAGGTGAGCCGTTTCTTCTAATGTTACCTGCATTGTTTTCTGCTCAAAACCAGTGAGAAGGTTCCTCTCAGTCAGATGAAAAACAAAAGTTCCATCATAAAACGTAAAGGCACAGAAGCTGTGCAGTAATAAAGAATATAATATCACACAAGCCAGCTGTGCTGCACATTTTAACAACAGTTTAATAGTTCCTATAAGGGTGTATGGTTGTCACTCTCCAGCCTGTGCTTTTTGAAATCCAATGTTCGGCAGAGTAAAGAAAGACGGTTCTTTTTAGGAAACTAAAATCACAGATTCAAGATAACCCAAAGATCCGTGACCTTAAATTAAATAAGTGCTAGCACTAGTTAAGATGGAATTATCTGCAAATGTTTATCAGCGCGCGTATCATTTTAATATTGTGATAGTTTAACAGATCATAGCTGTGGATCTGCTCGCAGTATTAATGATGTTAAACTGGTAATAAGACTAAAACTACCCACAAACGTTTGGTTTGAGGTGCACAACCCTATTATTGCATCTTACTTACAGTATGTTCTAACAGCGCTTACAGAGGAAAAAGTGGAACAAAGTTTGGAACAAGATGAATGCAAAATTAGTGTGTTAAATTGTGATAAAACCTTAATACAAGGACCTGTATCGTTATTTAAATACAGCACTACTTTGTCAGTTTCCTCAGTGTGTTGAATGCTCATTTAGAATACCGACAGAAACTGTTCAACCTTTAAGATACTTAGGAGACAGTAGAAATTGTTCAGTGTGTTTGATTGTAAATTGAAAATAACTTGGTGCATTCTTAACAATGTAGTAACCCTTATTCATGGCATGTTATCATAATAGTAGAGCGCTAGCAGGAAAATATTCATTACACTGGTAATGAATCTGTGGTTACACAGGCCAGTAATTAGCTCCAGGTGACTACGTGGTCTGCTGTGAATGACTTAACTCTTCCAGCTGTACATTAGGAAGCCATTGTTCCTTAAGCGTACTAATATAGAAGACTAATAGGTACCAGCAGTGCTGCTGTTAGGTGACTGTGGTAGCACTATCTTCACAGATTTGAGTTGTGCCTGCAGCTCTGCCACCTTCCTCCGAGGTGTCACAAATGGAGGTGTGATGTCATAGAAGTGTTTCAGTTACATTGTGGGAAATGTAGGTGCCAGATTTTGACAAGGAAGAAGAATACATGGGATAATGGGAATATTATTAATTCATCATTATTATGTTGTTTCAACTTCTTAACTGTGAGAACTTGCTGATTTTCTTTGTTCTATGTGATAGTAAACTGAATATCTTATGGTTTTGGCGGATGCCATCTCGGCTTTAGGCAATTGTGATGGGAATGTTGTGGCATTTAATAGATACAGTAGAAAAGAAACAATTGGCAGATTATTTAATAATGCAAATAATTGCTAGTTGCAGCCCTAATTTCTATACTGTACATTCCCATCACATGAGTAGGTCACTCCCGCATCGAGTGCAAATCACTTTCTCCCACCAAATATCCAATACTGTATGTTATCTCATCAGAAATGTGCAGATTTCTATTTCATAACTTGTTCTGAGAGCTGTGTGGTGTGGCTGTGTGTATGGAAGGTCATCTGAATGTCCTTAATGTCGCAATGTGGTCGGCATGCTGAACAGACTGCTGTGACTGACACAGGCTTTTACTGCAGAGGCTATTCTGGCAACAACTCAATGAATGAAGGATGACAACTTTTGTGTGCAATGTGTTCATGTAAACTGGCAAATATAAAAAAGGTGCATATTTACCCTCCTTAACCAAATATTCAAAAACATTAGCATATATTTATTCTAACACAGCATACCTGTCCGTAATATGCACTAGAATGAATAACATTTACATGTACATGAGAGAGAGAGAGAGAGAGAGAGAGAGAGAGAGAGAGAGAGAGAGAGAGAGAGAGAGAGAGAGAGAGAGAGAGAGAGAGAGAGAGAGAGAGAGCTTGTGTTACTGAGATGGAAAACGATGAAAGCTGTCAAGGATATGAGTAATCAGAAAGAGGAGCTCTGACATGTTCAGCCTCTTGTTTCACAGAGGACCAAACGCTATGACATATGCTGCTCAGCCAGATGGGGATGCATATGTTGGTTATAGAAGAGAGAGACCGTGTTGTGTGTCCTTTACCTGTGGCTTCAGGTTCATTCAATTAAGACACTTTAGGTAACATAAAGGGAAATATACTCACTATCCATGGTTGGGTATAACATGGAGTGCAGTATGGCCTGTGCGGCCAGGATTTATGTGTAAACTCAGCACAGTGCTATTTGATGTATTGGATTCTGTTTGCACCGCCTCCTCTAGCTGTAATAACGTTGTATTCCTTGGCAATTGTAATGAGATTTTGAATTTAAAAAAGGGTTGAATGTCAGCCTCAAGATCACCAGCTATTGAGTTGTATTTAATCTAGCTTTCCTGGGGCTTTATAGGAAATCATTTACCATATGAACTCGCCTACTGGTCCCTTCCTCTTCCATAAAAAATAACCACATTCTTTTAAAGAGTCAGGTTTGTGAAGCGCTTCATGCTATGGAGCATGCTTACAGTTATGAATGATCCCGTCAATGCTACTGATGCAGGCGATTGCGCTTTTGTAATTTGTGGATATCAGTGCAGCACGTGACAGCGAGAGCCGTGGCTTTCTTCTAAAAACGCCTCGTAAAGTAGGTTGGTATCACAATCGTGGATATCACACGTTTCAGATCATATTTTTATGTTAGATCATTCCTGCTGCTGTACGGAGGCTGTTGTCCTATCCAGCATATTTCTTTTGTGGTGCTGTGTTTATAAACATATCTGTTCTCTCTTGCAAAATGCATGTCCTTTAATCACAGTTACATGATTTCTATTTTTTTAATAGATATGTTACTTTAAATGAAATGTTGAATGAATTAATTTGATTAAAGCTTTCTGTGGATCGCCACATTGAACCTGGACTGCATCTTCTCATTAGGTTGAAATAATTATTTACAATGTTACGATGACTGAACGGAGCCTAGCTCTCATTATTTTTCAAATAACATTTCTCCAGTCTTTTCATTTTGTATGTACGCCAAGCCCTACAGATGATGAGTCAGCTTTCATTTTGCAGTCTGAACAGACAACGGAAAGACATTTCCCTGCCCTCTCTCTGCCCTTGGTTGTCATGGCAGTGAATTAAAGCTAGTTAAAGATCAAGGACAACAAGAGAGGCGAAAACTGTTCAAATCCAAGATCAAGTAAGGCAGAGGCTTTTACAGCGATGGATTGGGGAATTGAGACTGTGTGTGGGAGGAAAAGACAGGATGAATGTGTATTGAATGGAAAGAGGAACGCAGTGCTTGGAAGGATAGTAATTACATAACACAGTAGTTTATCTTAAAAGAAGAATATGTACTAAATGATACTCTATATTTAAAAACAGTTTGGCATTTGAGAATTATCTGAGTCACGTCTGAATACTTAATGTATGTGTATGTGTGATTTCTCAGTGGATGAGGCAAATGTCACTGTGAAATCTGGGGGTGTCGTGATATAGGGTTAGGGTTAGGGTCACCGGTAGTGACGATAACCGCGGTATTTAAAAAATGAAATATTGATACCATGTTAATAATAAATACATGTATGATAATATCATGTTGGCGGACGATGCAGTGCACAACATGCCTGTTTGGAACGGGACGGATGCTTGGCCTTGGAAGTGCAGTGTCTGAAGACAGCTTCAGACACTGCACTTCCTTGTCCTGAGCAATATACCTGCCATCACATAGTTTCATCACACAACATCGTAGCTACTCAGAAACGCCAGCTAAATACACTTTTCTGTAACTCCTATGCAGAGCTGAGACTGCAAAGTGCTCCAAGAAATTACTGAACCAACTTCCACAGTCGCAGGTGCATCTTTTTTGTCAACCTCATCAAGTACAGGGTATAGAACAGCAGTGTTGGACAATTTGTCGCTAGTAGCATCTGGAAATTAACCTTTTCCAATTGATTTTATTTTCCCTCCTCTTGTTCCACTGTCTGAACAGAGTGCGCCTGTTAAACACAGTCTCCAACTTTTTGGCTTCTAATGGTGATCAATGAGCCAAGGAGGCCCAATTTGGCCTCCACCTCTTGCTTTAACTGGAAGTGTTAAACAGATGGTGGGGAGGAAGTGCTGGCCATGGCTGTCATTATTGCTGAACAACTATTGAAAACCTTTTCCCAAGTTGAAATACTTTCAGCAGTCCTCTTCTGTGAGCAAGAAGGCCAATGCAAATCTCTTGGCACATTTGTAACAGTGTGTTCTCTTAAACCAATACAGTGGGGGGGGGAAAGTAGTCGTGCTCTAGAGAAATGTTCCCAGTGGACACATAAACTAACTTGGCATATACTGCAAACACACATTACAAAGTGTGTCCAGTGGAGGTGGTTTTAAGCATTTGCAAAAATCGTCCCCTAGGTGTCAGCCGCAAGAAGTGTGCCAGGCATGGCCGGCTGGGGAAAGGCCCCGGGGCAAACACAGAACATGCTGCAGGGACTCCAGCCCAGCTGGCAGGGGAGCGCCTGGGCATCCCAGAGGAAGAGCTGGAGGAAGTTACCGGGGAAAGATAATAATAACAATAATAATAATATTATATATAAATATGTTATTCATATAGTATATTTCATACATAAAATGCAGCTCAAGCTCTTCACAAAAACATACAAAATAATCTCCATAAAACACATGAGAGCACATAGAGGTACATGAAGCAATAACTACGATCAGTGAATCAGTAGGGTAAAACCGGTAAAAGATGAGGTTCTCCATCTTAGAAAAGGCTAGAGTGTGCTTTTAGCGGTTCTTAAAGTGACTCACAGAATCTGATTGTCGAATATGCAATGATAGTGTGTTCCATAGTTTCGGGGCATAGGGGCCAAGTCTAAAGATGTGTAGACTTTGTACAGCTATAAAGCTACAGCTCTACAATGGATATTGTGTTAACAGCTTGGAAATGTGATATTTGACAAGCCTAAAGCTAAAACAACACACACTCTCGTCACAGCGCCGCATTTCCTCATATTTCATTGCGCACTAAGTGCCAATGGGAAAGAGTATGTTTACACTATTACTTCTTTTGCTTAAGT
Organism: Cottoperca gobio; assembly: GCF_900634415.1. Lineage (NCBI taxonomy): Eukaryota > Metazoa > Chordata > Actinopteri > Perciformes > Bovichtidae > Cottoperca > Cottoperca gobio. The sequence continues at coordinate 12,947,825 of NC_041368.1, forward strand.
AAAAGATTTGAGTACTTCTTCCACCTCTGCATTAGATTAAGATCACGTGTGGATCCACTCTACTGTGGATCTCCAGAGCTACGGCTCGCCAGGCAATATCTTTTTTGCCATCGTCTTTATAACGACGGGATTGTGGGTCGTATAGGTCTGGACATTTTTGGACGTCAACAACCTCATTTAATCATCGACACACACGAGAGACAGCGAGAGGTAAGGAGAGTCACGCTGCCACGGGAGACGAGAAGAATAGCTGCTACAGGAGCCAGAATGTAAGCAGATGAAAATTCAAGACAACGGCGTGAAGGCCGCGCATCAACGAGTGGTGTCGCGTGCCTAGCCCCGGTGTGTTTCGGCCTTAAGAATCTATATGTAATTTGAGCTACATGCCATGTTCACAATGATGTTAACGTGTTTCTATGCAGGTATAATGTTTACCATGTTCACCATCTGAGTTTAGCATGTTAGCATGCTATCATTTGCTAATTAGCACTTAACTCAAAGTATAGCTGATGGGAATTGTATTCATAGTGCAGGCAACACATAGTTTGAACTGACTGGCTTTAGATGAAAAGTTAAGGAACATTTAAACAATTCATCCTGAGGGGAACAAGAATGTATGTACAGTGCATTGAAATCCATACATACATTCTTTAAAGACATCCCAGTCTCTTGTAGTCAAGATATGTGAAAAATCTATATTTAAAGTGCTTTCCCTTTTCATTACACAAGTTCCAGTTTCTACAAAATTCCAAAAAGAAAGTTATTTTAGCAGCTCCTCTCAAATACTGGAACCAAAGTGGATGAAAGAGATAACATGAGAAAGTTTGTCCTAGATGAACGAATATAGATGTGACAGTTGTCCCTGGAGTCAGCCTTAGCTACTGTACGTTAGCAGCTATCACATCCCCCTTCAGTTTCTCTCTTGTGCATATTATCTGCAAAAAACAGGCAAGTGGAAAGCAGAAGTAAGACGCAAACAAAGAGAAATCAGTCATATTGTAAAGGCTTTGAATGTTACGAGGCATCCATTGGTAAGACACAATATGCTGCATAATGCGCTGCTGCATAACATTATCAATATATTGTTGGTAGACTAGGAGAGAAAATGAGTGGGAGGACCTGGTGAGAAAGATTAGTTGTGTTGTAAAGGTTAACTCCTGCATGAATTCAAGCTCAGAATTTAATATTTATTAATCAAGAATGTGCTAATTAGAAATCCCCTCGTGCTTTCTCCCTCATTGTGGGATTTAGATGACAGGAGGATGGAATTAAATATTTGTTGCGACATATATAATAAATAAACCAGTGCCCCCATAACCACAGTCAAGAAAAGTCATCAGCTTCCAATATATTTTCTCCACAAAGCTCTGAGCAGCCTCACTAATCCCTGCCATTCCATTTTGGTCGCCCTCGGCTCTCAGCAGGAAGACAGTTCAGCAAGTGCGCTGTCTGGGCACTTTAGTGGTGGATGGATATCAGGATTCTTATCAGTCATTCGAGGCTCACACGTCGCTCCAGAGGGGGTGAAGCACACTTAGAGAGAGATGAGTTAGTTGGGGGAGGATGCCGATGCATTTCCGGAGGTGCCCACTTTGAATTCAAGATGCATAAAGCAGCAGCAGCCAAATGTGTGAGATGGGATGGGAGCCAATCAGAGTTTGTTTTTACCTCTCTAATATTATTTTATCATATTTCAACAATATTCACATTTCCAAGCTACATTTAAGAATAATTCTTCTTCTTCTTCTTCTTCTTCTTCTTCTTCTTCTTCTTCTTCTTCTTCTTCTTCTTCTTCTTCTTCTTCTTCTTCTTCTTCTTCTTCTTCTTCTTCTGGCACAATTTCCCATAAAGCAACTCAGTTAGATTTCTGATATCTTATGTGTGTGAATTAACTCCTGCCTGTCCCACACCTCCTGCCAACACATGACGCAAGAGAAGAAGGAAGGAAGAAGAGCTGCTATAACTCTATGCAGCATTGGCAATGAACTACAATACAAATATATTTCTCTCTTTTTCCCTGATGGTCTGAATAAGTGACAATTGGTTTATTGGTGTATGTGATTTATTGGTTTAAACAGCCCATTAGCTAACACTTCAGATTGAACCCTCACTGCCCCATATGTCGCCCCAACAACCTCCTTTAAATGCATCACATTAAGGAAGTTTCCCCATTTCATGGACCTTGAAGTCGGTTGTGGCCAGGCTTCGTACGTGACACAGGACCAGGACATTCACCAAACACAGTTTCTTGACTCGGCTCTTAATTGGTGGAGTTTTCTGCAGGTCTCTTTTGATGTCCCCTCAGTGCTCTTTTCTTTAGCTGATAATGAAATGTGTGCCCTGCCGTGTGATTAGAGAGGATTTAGTTTCCAACTGCTTCGAATATTCAACATCCAGAAGCTGTAGGATATAATAACTGGCCTCATGAAACACGTCAAATCAGTCACTGAATGGAACACACTTGAACTGTAACTTGAACGATTACTCCTCCTCACTAATCTATTTGCCATCATTGTCAGCTCATGAAGCACCTTCATATCACACTACCCCCCCCCCCCCCCCCCGAACAGCTCTCGTTACTGCTCACTTCACTCCAGCTTCCCCACTCACTGCACACCTCCTCCACACCTCCTGTCTGGCAGCAGGCACCTGCGTGGCCTGAGACCACCTCTACAGTACATCTCTTCCCTGGCCAAGCCTGCCTCACCTGTCAGATGGTTCAGAGCACTAACCTTGGATCAGATCCAGTCCAGCCCACACACATTTGTTCCCACCATCCTACAAGGTCTCGAAATTCTGGGACGATGTTTTTGTAGTTATTTATTCTCCTTTTGTGCCAGGAATACAAAGATAATAAAAATTAACAGTTTTCACGTCACTAAGCTTTCCATTACACTTTGTTTGAATGAGCGCTCAGTCAAAAGAAACAACTGCTTAATATAACCTTCTTGCTATACAACTCAAAGAAAATACTTACAAAGCACAACAAAAAAATGTTTTGTGAAACATAAATGAAATGTAATTAAATATAAATGTAAAAAGGATAATAGGGCTTCACTTCTGTTTCTCAAACAGAATACGAGTGTAATACTCCCACACGGTCGACTTGTCCTTTCACATTTATTTGTAAACAAACCACACGTGTGCACGCCGCCTTTTGCCCTCTGACGTTATGCCAGAGTCGTGTCCAGCCAGTGGCTTCTTCTCCGAATCAGCAGCTGGTTACTGTTGTCCGAGTTAATAATAACCAACAAATCATTTAATCGGCGCAAAATTCATGCAACACAACAGATAAACATCGGCCACTGCCAGGGGCGAATGTCATCTTGTTTGACAATAGACAGATGGCAGCCAACAAGGTGAATATGGGCCGATCACTCACCATACAGGACCTCCACAATACAAACTGGCCACATTAATGACTAACATCAAGGTCTTCATCAAAGGCTTTGGTATGCACGTACTACGGTTTTCGAACCCTGTAAACTTATGTGCACTAATAATAATAATTTCCATTTGCACGAGTTGAATATTTTACAATCTCTAAAATATTTTAGAGATCTCTGAAAGGGAAAAGAGAAAGAGTCCCCTTCATTTCAGAGGAAGAACGTTGCAAATCCGGTGCAGAAATGGGACTAAGCAATAATTAAAGAGTTCTACAGAACACGGCCAATTAAGAAACTCTAGTTGCAACATTTCAATGCAGAGTGTCTCTTCCTCATAGAGAATACACGTCCAGTGAAGTTAAGTCTGCGTGCACACACTATATTAAGTTGTTAATTGTCCATACGCTTCTGGACAATATTCTTGACCGAGTATTTTTCTATCTAATGATCATCTGACCAAAATTATAGCTTTTCATGTAATAAGAGTTTTTGATGTTGGACTTCTCAGGCGAAAAATGTACAATTTGAACTTTTAACATAACAAAAGAATACATATGTTTGTCTTCCAGTCGAACCTGCCTCGGGTTAACATTCTTCACCGCTCCATTAAGTCCGAGGTGTTGTTGGACGTGGCAGTGATTGTCTTGTCACAAATTGTTTAGCATGACTTGTCAATTTTGGTTCTGTAAAAGGTCAGACTTCTGCAACACCGTCTAGTAAAAGTTCAAATAAACCGAAAGATGAACAGCTTTGGAGAAGTCTGTGCAAGTTTGTTTCCGGCCTGTAGCAACTAGTGACCATGTGCCAATCAACCAATCAGCAGTCACTTGGGTGCAGTTGCGTAGAAAAAAGAAAAGCATAATTAACAATTAAACTACATGACAGATCTAACCAGATGTGTCTCGGGGCCTTTTATCAACACAGATTTCCAAGCTTGCCTCATGATCAAATACTCACAATTTACTTTTAACCATCAAACTTCAAATTCATAGCGACCGCACAGAATAATGCAATCAGACAGCATGGCAGTTATTAAAGATTAACATTATTTATGTGCTAAACCCATGGTCAATATGAATATTTTATAAATGCAGGACATGTTAGATTTAGCATCACATTGAAATGAGAGGAGATACACTACACTGTAGTGACGACAGTGTAAGGCTTGGTGAAACATTGTAGACGCCCGTCTTTACATTTCCAGTATTTACACCCACAGTACTTTTACCTTTGGTGCTGCTTATGCAACATTCAACAATGACTGATGTAGAGTTTGTTCTCTTTAAATGTTTTTTTATGTTAGGGTGAGGAATATAATGACTGGTCTGCCCGTTCTTTTCTTTTTAAGCATTTATATGCTTGTGCAGAGACAGTGGGGATAATAAAGAGGACGGAGGACGTAAAACAAGCGGCCGTGTGTGTTTTAACAAAAATTATGTCAATTTCAGAGGCAATGTCCCAATTTATTTGTCCTAATCAGGGAATTTAAACAGCTGGCTGATACTGGAAGATGTTATCGCATGTGAATATGTGTCAGAGAGTGTGTGTGTGTGTGTGTGTGTGTGTGTGTGTGTGTGTGTGTGTGTGTGTGTGTGTGTTGCTTCAGTAAAACACACATATACTACACACCACAAAAGTATGTTGTTTTTCCAAAGTGGATATTTTAGTGTGGAGCAGGCATTATTAGAATGGTTTCACAGGGACTAAAGGTTTCTCATTAATTTTTGAGTTTCCACTGGTGCTGTATGAGAGGCCAGAAAGGCTTTTTGTTTGATGTATGATTCATGTTAAGTGAGATATTATTGCAGTTTAGCTTGTCCCAGCCCTCTCTGAAGCTTTCTTTATTTGGTGTTTTCGGTGTCTGAGCCACCTCCAACATGCATTCATGTGAAATGTATATTTCTTTCACATTATGAGTACACTGTTACACTGTTATAAATATAAAAATATATTAAATATATATGTATATTAAATTGTCAGAGCTTAATTATACACTTAGGTACCCATTTGACAACCAGAATATATCAAACTGTGCCCCACTCAATAAGGTGCAGATCATGAGTTTAGTGTTAAAAGGCTCAGTCTCTCTGGAGAGACTGAGCCTCAAAGATCCAACATCATCATCCAGCAAATCATTAGTACTTTCTTCATAAAGATGTCATTCATAATTGATAACTGGTTGATTTCACAACACCGCAAAAAAAAATTGTTCATTAAAAATGTGTCTACAAATCTAAACAAAACAACAACCTTGTGTTTCCTGTGACTCTTCACACTGACAGTTACACTGTGTTTCGCCAGTGAAATGCTTTTAATGTAAAGCAACAGGACATGTTATGTTTGCAATAACAGGAGTTAAATACAGCTGGTGGGAAGCGAACATATAATACTGAGGCTGATATCAATTAGATACGTTTACGCTGGATTACATGCATGCCTTGTTTCCTGTGAATCCCTCGTACATGTAAAAGTAATGTGAATCCAGTGCGGGGAATGGTGCACCATGAAAATTGCTTATTGAGTGTTAATTACAGACGGAGTCGTTAGCGCGGTGACGGCGTCACAACAGGTAGCTTCTTTTTCATTAGCCAGAGTGTGCAATGCATGTTAATACATATGATCACAAGACGACATTCACAACCATTATTTATAAGACTCTGTGTTTGTGATATAGTGGTTTAACTGACGGGGTGGGGGGGGTTACTCGTGTAAGATTTATTGACTCTGCGCTGTAGTCTGTGCTGCCGTAGTGTAACTGTTATGGATGAGGTGAGTATGCTCTTGATGTTGGCTGAGTAAAACTGAAGGATGAGGCTAATTTATTACTTTGATTTGTTTTAAGCTTTCTTAGAAAAAACAGTGTTTGTTTTGCTTTTATGGTGACGTATGTATTGATGTTACATTCCAGTGTGTTGCTGATGTGTGTGCAAAGAAATTAGAAACCTTAAATGATGGTTATGGGTTCTCCTGAGTCATGTAGGGTTTTGGTTGTGCCTGAACTCTATTGAACTGGAGGTTATTATCAAGGCACCGAGTGGCTGCTTGGGCTACCTGCTTACGGTATCGGCCTTCGGTGTTATTGGTTAAGAGTCTGTGTCGTCTGCATCTTTAAGAATGGTGACTTAGCTGCGGTGGGTTGTGAAGTGGTTTGTGTAGAAGGAGAATAGATGGCACCTGTGCTGTGGTTCAGTGGGCGAGATGAAAGACTATTCATCTTAACTCTGTTTTCTCTTCCACAGGACGATATTATCAATATTAATGTCCAATATACACGCCCGCATATGCCATTGGATCAATAAAAACTTACCTTAGCTCCATAAATCTTCATGTCCTGGTTTATTATACTGTACAACATGGGCTGCATTACAATATAAAGATGCGATGCTTAATTGATATTTATGCATTATGCCTGCATATGTCACGTAATAGACACTTAGCTGAAGTCATTTGCCCAAATGCTTTTCAAGAATGTCATTTTCAACCCATAAACAGTCCAAACGGATAATAATAATAATAATAATAATAATTACAATTGCGTACATTTTAAGTAGTGCCCTGTTTTAATGTGCTTGTAGCTCAGATGGACTCTTATGTTGAGTTGTTATTATAGGACAGATTAAGCCTCAGAAAGCCGTTCTAAGAGGCCTAGTGAAGACAGATTTGCTGTTGAGAGTGCAGGTTTCTTTTTAAGCAATATGCAGGGGAAATTCGAGTTACTCTTCAAGCTCTAAATTCCTTAAAGCTGCGTCTTTGCCGAGCAGCACTATGCTGCGTCTGTGATCGTGCATCAGGACATGGACTGCTTGTTGATGGGGATTACTTGGATATTATAGGTCAGCTCCTCAGGGGATTTAAGTTTAATTAAAGATGCTACTCATTAACTCATCAGTGTTCCACCTACAGTATAGTGGCCTTTTCATCTCACCACAATATTGTTCTGCAGGGGATTGTGGGCCATGTAAATTAATAACCAGTGGCTGATAGCATATGATGAATCTAATAAAATGCTGCAGTGTATTTCCTTCGTGGGAAATAATTTATTATAATAAATTTAACGCTTTTTTGTCGTTCCAGCCTCTAAAGATTAATGTAAAAAAAATAAAACACACACAACCAGACATTATTATCCACATATTGATTGAAACCTGAGGCTTATTACTCACATGAGATTTTGACTGCGAGAGAAATAGTAAAAGCAGCGAGGTGAAATTAGACAGAAACAGTTCATATACTGTATACAGTATTGAATTATGTTGAATATATTCTATATCAAAGTGTGTTAAAATGTCCAAATAAAAATATTTCATTCATCACTTCATTCATTTATACTGACTGTTGGTTGTAATGTAATGTCCTAATTATTAAATCATTGAAATGTTGTGTTGTGTGTCCAAACATTTAAACCTGTGTGTTTACTGTAAGAATGCAACGGCCGATCCCAACAAACAGCAGGCTTTCTCACCGCAGTCTCAGTGCTTCAGTCGAACAATATATCAGTTTTTATATTAACTTTTTATTACACATCATGTGATCTTCATCTGTTGATTCCACCCTCCTGTCCCCTCTTCTTCCTGCAGGGCCGTGGTTGGACACAGAGAGCCGTTGCCTGATGATAGTAAAGACAATATCACCATTTTCACACGAATCCTAGACAGGCTGTTGGATGGATATGACAACAGGCTACGTCCAGGGCTGGGAGGTAAGCAACACTACATGTTGGATAAATCACAGACGGCTCACTGCTGTAAACAGATCTGTCAGGTCACTTTGTGTAGAAAATCTACTTTCCCTTTGGTGGAAGTCTTTGTCCAATCATGCCGAAATGGCAAATAAGCACATGTCAGTGAAAATCCCTCTAATTGATGCCATTTCATCCATCGCACCCCCAAGGACAACAAACTGCATAACAGCAAGTCCACATGCTCAAGCAGGCTTTCCCATTTCTCAGCCAGCCAGCTGGAATGGTCATTTCTGCTCTACTGCTTGATGCTGAAGCCACAAGCGTGGCCATCAGGCTGCAGAGCCATCAGGCTGCAGAGCCACCAGGCTGGATGACCTGGCCTCCATGACAACAATCAGAGAGAGGAACCAGGCACAAGACGTTAATGTCATATTCTGCCTCTGTGCCGAGGTTCACATCTTCAAGGGCCAGGAGCTGGTGAGGCCTGCACCACTCAGGGCTTACAGTCATGAATGTTTCCCTTTGTAGTGCTTTCCTACCAGGTCCAAGAGACCTACAGGCTTACACAGGCCGGTGGAAACAACCAGCAAGCACACAGAAGAACGGAAAGGCTGACCGAGCCACGAGCACTGATACGATTAGAACTCAAATTATTCAGATTGGTAGACCTATTTGATTTTCCCAAGTTGTATCCATTAACATTCACATTTTATTAGTGTGTCTTGAGTATTGCAGAGTACTTTATCTCTCTTACTTGGTGTTAAATATCTCGGTCCAGGCTCAACACAAAGGTGGACCGTGCTTTTACCGTTTTTGCAACGATATGGAATTGAAACCCACAAATATAAACGGCCGTCCTTATTGCTTTTATTGTTGAGTGTCTGTTTCCCTTTTATAGTTTGTACGTGTGTTTTCATGCTGTGTACTTTTGTGCATTTTCTCATCAGCTGTGAAGCACTTTGGAAGCTGCTGTGTTTGAAAAGTGCTTTAAAGTTTAATAGTATTATTATTACTGTATATACCAATAAACTGAGAGACTTGTGTCTTTTTTACAATGCAAGAGATACTGAAAAAAACACAGATCGTTCTAAATGTAGTTGATATTACATGTGCCATTTCCTGGAGTAGCAGGACAGCATAAAATCATTTTAAATCATTCTTTCAGTCATTTTATGCTGCAAATGGATCTGTCAGAATCAGAAATCCTTTATTCGTCCCACAGCGGGAAATTTACAGCGTTACAACAGCAAAGGGACAGTGCAGATGAAAGACCAGAGTAAAATAAGTAGGCTAACATGTTAAATAAAAGAGGCAAACACATGTGCAGTAAAATAACATGGATAGAAAACCATGGTAAAAATAAGTGGCAGCATAATAAATAGTATAAATACTACTCTTCAGAATATATTGTGAATAACAAGATTTTGGTTATTGATCTGCAGATTTAATTTTCTAATCATTAGTGCATCTACCTACATACGGACACACATTTGGGTCTGTCAGTCAAAGCCACTAGCTTCTACACGTACACCAATCTTCCTCCTGTTGGCCACCCCTGTGCCCCCCCCCCCCCACCCACAATCCTAGTGAGAGACAGTCAAGTGGGACCATTCTCAGACAAAAACAGATAGAAACTGGAGAAAAAAGTTCCATTTCATTTCATTTTCAGCGGCATCTATTAGCTCTGCTCTACGCTCTGGTGCATTGTTGTAAATAGAAACAGGGGCAACTCATTCTATTCCCCCCACCATGCAAACTGCTGACTGGGTGTTGTGATAATCACACATTTGTGAGAGCCATTTGTGTCACGGGAATGATTAATGTGAATGTGGATCTCCTCTCTCAAGGGGGCCCTTTGCCAAAGATCAGTGGGAGACTTCACCTGTGGGTGGTCAGTTCGATCTGGGACACAGTTAGAGTCGAGAATCTATTCACTTTGGGAGAAAAGACTCATCAGTCTCTAGTTGTTCACCACTGGGAGCAGCTGTTTGTCTCACCAATGGCCCAAAAGCCTGATTCACACATTTGGCCCAGAGGAGCTGATGCAGCCCGCACTGAAGAGGGAACATTTTGATCCGTCACGACTTTCATGTCATGGCCTACTCAAAGCTATACTCAAATCGTTTGTGAAGTATTTGGAAACAATTATTCCACAGCTCGTAATGAATATCACATTTAAAAGTCCTGACTAATTTGTTGTATGATGATAAATTGGATCATTGTTAAAGTATTAAGAATCATTTGTAAATCATTTCGACGGAACAAAAGCGGTAAGGGAGCTTGTAATGTAACGCAACGATACATGTAATTATAATTAAAGAACTGCACTGGCCCTATAGGAATACACAGAGCGGATGAGTCCTGGAAAAGTCATGCTAGATTCATACAACAATAGACTAATGTGGTTATAATGTGTGCATATCATTTTGTAATAGCAGCAAAGTGTGCCCATTATGCAAATGTAAAACACACACAGAGCTGCATCCTTAACGCTGACTGCTGCATATTATTCCTGAGCCAGTAGGCCCTTAGGGATTGTTAAATGTTTTTGGGGCAGGCTAACTAAAATGATTTTGGGTCAAAAGGGATGTGTTCTCTCTAAAGATACAGACTTGGGCCTGGCCCATAGCAGATTTTTTGCTGTAGTGGACAAAACTAGCTTGAGCCAAATTAAAGACTTTCAAAAGCATCTGTGAAGCGGCTCAGAGCACCGTTTTGCCTCTAAATTGAGGTTGAAGAAACCTTGGGAGTATTATTACCGTCGAGCAATGCTTGGGTGAACATTTTTAGAAAAATTACGAATGTTCTTGGTCCAGCATTTATTCTAAAACCTGCAATCTTTGGCACAACAAAGTTGACTTGGTTTTGGAAAAATGACAAAGACTGTGAGAATCCAGGTATTAAGCCGTCCAACAGGGGCACCGACTCTCCACTGAGCGTGCATAAATCTAGAGTGAAGTGTTCCTCTAACCCTTGATTATGGTGGAATTTTTGTGAAGCGGCTTAGTTAAATGCCATCAGGCAGACTTCACCGTCATGTTCACAAACAATCAGCTTAACAAAGACGGAGCCGCTACAAAGCTTTTCGTACACAGACTTCACTGTAATGTGTTCTGCTCCTTGTTTTCTGTTTCCTCAGAGAGTGTGACAGAAGTGAGGACAAACATCTATGTGACGAGTTTTGGGCCAGTGTCGGATACAGACATGGTGAGTCTGTATTTCTTCTCCTTCCTTCTCATCACATCTCAGCAGGATATCAGTGTTACTTTACTTTTTGTTTTCTCGGACTAAAATACTTGGAGAGTGTTTGTCATTTTGGATTGTGCAGCATGTGAACCTCCTTTGTAGGATAACCTCATTTAATTTCAGATAGGAATGCACACATTCTGTCTGACTTTCAATAGACACATTTGGTAGTTTAGGTTCCTATAATTCATATACAATATAATTCATAAAATGAATGTGCATTCTTTTACATGTCAGGTGTAGATAGTTTAGTCTATTAGGCCTAGAAAATTAGGAAAACAACAGAACAAAAACTGTAATTTCAACAATATCTCAGTTGCGAAAGATCAAGTTACTGTTTTTTTCCAAAATACTAATATCACATATTGAGCTAGACAATATAAAATAAAAAAAATTGTGTTAACATAATAAAAGGGCAATACTTAAGCGCAACAACATTTGTATTGGGTAATATATTCACATTTAAAAAATCACTACTAATGTGATTTGGAGCTGATTGTCTTGCAGATATGAGCCATTGTTAATATTATTACTCAGCTCACACTCAAATTACTTTGGGAAAAAAACTGTAGGGCAGTTTTTACCAGCAGGGAAAGATGACATTTGAATCATGACCTTGTATTACAAGAGCCAACGTTGTTTTGTAGACAAAGGGCCCTCTTTCGTTAAACGGCAATATTCTGGAGAAATTCCATTAGGAGCCCCGGATGACCTGCTTTAAACAGCCGATGCTGGAGATGGTTCTCGCTTCGTCTTGGGACCTTATGTGACATTTGACATATCTGATCATGAAGCTCTAATTGACCACCTCGAGCACTGGGTTGTTCGACAGCCTGTATGACTCAGCAAGATTAGTGGGTTTTGCAGAACTTTGAGTTGAGTTTATTGGTCTCATCAGGGTCTATTGTCAAACGTCTCTACACATAATCTCTGGGAAAGGCTACATTAAATCATGTTTTATTGCTCACTATATGATGATTTAAGGGCTACATTATCTTTTTGTAAAAGGCCCTTAATTTCTGATGAGTTCTTCTAGATCAGGGGTCGGGAACCTATGGCTCTATCGATAACGCAATATGGATAGCAGACAATTTTAACATGATTAACAAGTAATAAATAATTATACTGAGTCATTTTAAAGTAAAACATTTAGCAGCGGATTTGTTTTTAGTTCTCCCCTCTCCTTTCCTCCGCTCTGTCTCTGGCTGTAGGTTAAGGTGTTTAAGGCGCCCTTCGCGAAACCGAGCAGAGGAGAAACTGCACAAAGCAAGCAGTAGACCGGGGGGGTCAAACTCAATCACAGAGAGGGCCAACATTAAAAACTACGTACGTCGAGGGCCAAACACGGTCCACATTTATTGAACAGGATATACATATTGGATAAAGTGCATGTGGAACACATTTAAGTCAACTGCAAACGGATTGCTGAGCAGTTCAATTTACATTTCTGAGCTGCAAAGTCGGCAAATGCGCTCAGTTTATGAGCAGAATGCAGTCGGGAACACAGCGGTGGAGATGTTTGTCAGTGTTTGGAAACACGTAGTGACCAAAGTTTCCTTCTGCATCAGAGTCTCCCACAGGCAGCTCGGCTTAGAAAGCTCTCACTGCATCACACATGTCTGTGATCACACGGCCCTGAAGCTGCAGGTTTAACAGTGAGATGCTTCGTTATGTCGCACAAACAGTCCAGCTCACATCGTCCCAGAGATCTGTGGTGTGTTTCCCTTTGCTTTCATTTCATTCACATACTTAGATACTTCCTCAAATGTATTTCCCCGTGGTTGTGCCATGCATTGATTTAATTACCAAAACCGGCGGGCAGTTATGACAGATATGATATAATTGCCTTGAGTTTGACACGCGTGCAGTAAACACTGGAATGTGCACATAAATGAGATAAATAACGTAAGTGTTTAGTTTATTTAATAAAAGAGCACATGTTCAATGAAACACTGATACCGCTATTAGTACTCGGAGAAGTGTTATTCTTTTATGGCTCTCCCAGCCACAAAGGTTCCCGACCCCTGTTCTAGATGGATCACCTGTTGCAAATTGTTACATTGAACCTGGAAGAGAAGACAAAAGGTGTTTTGTTTGCATTGTGTAATGTTATTTCAGTCAGTCTGAGTCATAACTGTGGCAGAGACCATATTCAACATTTTCTCAATACAAACATATCGCTGTACTATTGTGATCAATGGCCTTGTACTATTTTCTAGATATTCACACACTCACAAAGTAGGTAGCTTACATTATTTAGATACAGTCCTGCACAAACCCACCAGTTTTAAATAGTCAAACTATCGTATTTTTTACTTTAGAAAAATGGCTGCCCGCAAAACTACAACTGACGAGGTGCAGACGTTCACTTTAGGAATTCCGCCTACACTGAAGGGGCACTATCCACAGTGAGAAAAGTACATGTTAACAAAATGTTATTGAGTAGAGCCAGAGTATGCAGTGGAAATTAGGCATAACACAGTTTTGACCACTTTTCTCCCCACAGGTACATGTATATATTGAACAATTGCAAGTTTCCTGTTTTAGAATATTTTTAATATTGAGAAAAATACTTGGATTTATCGGTCATTGTTGCTTGGGTTAGGGGGTTAGGGGAACAGGCCTACCAGGTGCAGGCCCAGGGGCCCAGGACCGCAGTATGAAGTGACCTGTTGACATTTCTTGTTGGACAGTCAAACAAATAACTACAAAGAGATGCTCAATGAGACGCAAAGCGGCAAAAAAAGACGCAAAACAACCACAAAGAGTTGCAAAAGAACTACAATACGACCCGAAAGAGATGCAAAAAGATTACAAAGAGACGGAAAACAAATACAAACAACGGTCTGCAAGCGTTACTTTTATGTAGTAGGGACGGGGGGGCCTCTTACATGATCGGTCCATGGCTGGCATTTCAGCAAGAAACCTTTTTACATTTCCATTTTTATTTATTATCATTTCCATTCAGTCACATGTGAGGCTGGTTATTCCTGAGCCATAACAAAATGTGTAGTGTTCAACATAATCATATTCTGGGTTATTAAATAATGAGTTCACAATCAGAATATCAATACATATTAATGTAAACAATGCATAAATAATATAAATGCATTCTACCCATAGAAAAGGTCCCTGTAGGACACAGTAGTCCGTTTAAAGACAGACGGCAGGTTGTTATTCTGCTGCTGCTCTGGCAGTGATAACTGTGCCTTTATTAATACAAGCACAGTACACGTGTGTGCAGACACAAACTCTGTCAAAAGTCTCTACAGCTGATCAGCTGTGATCGCCGTCATCAGAAATGGACGTCGCTTCAGATGAGAGGACGTCTCCTTTCTCTAAAACACATTTCCTCGTTTCCTCTCCTCGTGAGGGAAACATGGAGGTAATTTAAGAAACTTGGGAAGTACCCAAAGCATCCACATAATCGAATTTCCTAAATTTCTGCATCGCTTAGTCAGTTTTAGATGATGTTAGGGTTTCACTGTTCATTATCCAGGCAAGGCTCTGGCCCCGGGCTACGCTGCGTTTTCTGTCTCTATCTGCACATGAACACGGCATAAACGCTTCAAGCTTTTCCTTTCAAGATTTTTCAAAGGTCTAGCCTCAAAAAATGATCAGGCAGCATCACACTACAGAACAGACGACTTAGTATCTTGTAAAACACATTGCAAGTCTGTCAATATGTGCATTGCAATATGTGTAGATTACATACTTTTTACATCTGTGATACATGTAGTGTAAAGCAATATACATCTTTTTCATATGTTCTATGTTTACATTGTTGTGGGCATTGTGAGAGAGAGCTTCATGTTATTCTGTGAATACTCCTACATTTTAGGCATTTCTTTTATCATTATTATTATTTCTTTTAAACAATGCACGAGTGAGAACATTTATTTTTCTCTAGGAATGGGATTGCGATAAAAAAACCCCCACTCACAATAAGTTGGTGGTGGTGAATTTCCATTTCTCCTCCAGGCTAATCGGGATTATCCTCGTGAGTGACTTGAAAAAGCTGTCGAAAAGTGTAAAATAGATCCTCATTTAAGAAAAATCAGGAATTATGTAAGAAAGAACAGACTCACAATGTTTTTTTTGTATCCTATATTTATGCAGGGGGACCTTATGATCGATGATAACCATATATAAGATTTGTCCCATTTGTGATGCAATACAAATACTTTCGTCTTAACAAAATGTAACGTAAAATGATTACAGTATGTTTAAGTGCCATTTTAAAGAGTTTTAGGAATGTTTTGATGATTATCGTGAGGATATCGAGAAACGTAATTATTTGTGGCCAGGATACTCATCACATCACACTTTCATATCGTCCCATGCATATTTTGCACTTAGCATTCAAAACAAATATACTGATCATTTCCTCCGATTGTATCTGCAACCAATTTGACCAATGTGATAGTAGAGTTTAGGAGAGCTACTTCAAGGGATTGCATGATATCCACAGGAATAAATTGTGGTCACAGATCAGCTCGAGGAGCTCTGAGGGGGAGGGAATCAGAGGACAAGACCGACGATTATACAGTACAGTGAGCAAATTTGGATAGTTGGCTGCACTAAATAAGTACTGTAGGTCTCGACTCTGAACTTCAATAATGAACGACCTGAATTGGTGAAATGTGCATCAGTTTCTAAAAGGCAGAGCATCCTCAGAGTGAGTGGGTGGCTCAGTTTTTCTTTTGAGTTTAGAGAATAACAAGTACTGTTGCATTAGCAAGGGCAGAGCTGCACCAGGTTTTCAAATGGGTAAATACGTGATGAACTAAAAGGGCGAGTTGTTTCATGATTTTAAAAAGTATATTTTGGATTTGAGAACACAGAGTTCTGGTATTCAGAGTCGCTGAAGGCAAATATACAGTAGGTCAGGGTCGTGCGATCGTGTTTTCTGGTTCATGAGTTTCCACGCTACTGAATACAAAAGAGTCGGACGTGTTGTTTGAGTGTGGAGCAGGACAGACCCGGAGTACTGGGCATTGCAGTAAACGGTTCTGGGAAACAAAAGCATGGACCAGTTTTCTAGGTCAGTTAAAGGAGAGGAAATGACTAATCCTGGAGGTATTTCAGAGGTCGAAAGAGGCTTTTTAAGATATTTCCCTGATGTGTTCACCAAAGGAAGGTTCTGTTTTGGAGACAATTCATCAGAGTTTAACAGAGTAATTTAGGGCAGCTATCTAGTCATTAAAATAAAGTGAAGAAAACCCGCTGTAGGCTGTTAAGGACGCTTAAAGTATCGTTTAGTCTAGTTCTTGTTATGTTGTTACTTCATCATTGTTTTGTCAGAGCTAGCTGTTTACCTCCAGATTCCTTTAATTAGTTATTTAATAAACCTTGTTAACTCTTTAATAAGTGTTGGATTGAATGTGTTTCCTCACAATAAACTAATATACCGCTCCATAAATGTTACCATTGCTTTTGATGCAACGCAGAAACTTAACCCAGATTCAGCCCTGGCTGTTGAATATCTGCGAGTATCCACACTCAAGAAGGTACAAACATCAACGTCTATTTCAATATGCAAATGAACATGAAAAATAAGCCAATTTCTGGCATTAATTGGTTACCTTGAAGCTGTCAAGACACGAATAAATGTATTCAATGCTAGTGTTTTAGATTGACTGGAACAACATTTAAGGATTAAGGAGAGTATTGAGATCAGCGTATTGCTTTTTGAGAGGGGGAGGCTAGAGGAAAAAGCATGCACACTGAGATAGCACTGGATTGTGCATTTAATACCAAATCCCCCCAGTCAGGGAACACTACTGCACATTATGTAGAGGCTCTTGTTGCCTACTAGTTTTGAAAAAGTCTCATTTTCTAAATAGATTGGTCAGGTCAATATTTCAATGTGTCCAATACTTTAGTTTATGACCACAATCCTTCCTCGTGGCCGGAATAAGAATGTGTGTACCAAATTAATGGCAATCCATTGAAGTAGTCAAGATATTTCACTCAAAACCACAAATGTCAATCTCCAGGTGGGGCTGGAGGAAAAGTCAGGGGATCACAATAGTCTGTAGGATACATCGTGTGGAAAATGTTGAGCCAATCCATCTTGCAGTAAAAGACCTGCTCATGGTGCTCAAGTGAGGAGTCAGGGGATCACCAAAGTTATTATTCATCCTCTGGTTTCATGGCAATCCATCCATCAAGTGTTCAAATCTTTCAGGCTTTCAGTCTGGACTAAAGTGATGGATCGGCCAACTGCCATTGCCATCCCTAGAGGAACGTCGTTAGCATGGCTAAAAATCTGAAGCATAAATGCTCGGAAGAACTTGTAAAACTTGAGATGTTCCTAGACACTCTTTACCCTAGGCGTCTCATACTTTATGTTGTGAACATCCAGTGGTCCAATTACCCATCTCCGTTACATCAAGTGTCCCAGAAATGTCTGCTTCTCGCTCACCCTCAGGGCCACTCGTTCAGTATTCACTTGGAGCCCAATACACCACATCTGCCTTTAGTGTCCCACTATCGCAACAGGAGGGAACTAACTGCATAATTGGAGTGAAACTCGAGTATTAAGACGATAACAGGGCACGTTGTTCAGAGTCGTGTCTGACCACGGCAAATTTCCGCAGTGTGTCTCACCAAGACCCAGAATGTGGGTTACGATCTTGATGCTGATCTCTGGTAAGTAGGTGGATGTGCTTCTCTACCTCGTGCCTCCCCTTTCTCACTTACTCTTGCTGATTTTTTCTTCTGTCTTTTTTTCTGCACCCCCCCCCCCCCCCTTTCCCCCCAGAAAGTCTACGCCGTCTCATCCCATTCACATGTATGTAGTGTCACGGCACATTTAGTCATTTCATGGTGAGATCTGACAGGTCTGCTCTGATAAAATGGGAAGTGATTGAAGCAGTCACAGATGCTAGGCTGAAGATGTCAGTGATGGCCAGATCTCAACATTGTTTCACAATCACTGGTAAAGATTTGCGCTACACAGCTATTTGCACATCATTCGGGAAACTTAAACTCCAAAATACCTGAGCAGTTGAAGGTCTTTCGAACGGAACAGATGGAGGTTCGTGTTAGTAACATTTCAAGGTGAACTCCTGGATTCTGCATCAGTCATGTCGACCTTGTTCAAGCCCAATTAAGCCCCATTATCATGAGAATTTTTAATTTGTCTCATAGATTTCAGCACCCTGCCGAAAAAAGAAAATATACTCCTAAAATAGGGCTTTATTTTTTCCCCTCACCATATATGTCATCATGTTCCCAAGCGTCACAATATGATTCATGTGCAGGGCGGGAACAACTTGAAAGCAGAACAGACAGTCTTTTCACACCCCAACACTGGCACCCATGGCAGGAAGTGATTTCTTTGGATTAAGAGCAACCTATTGTTTTTGCCCTAGTTTCAACATGTTCATTTTTCTGAGCATCGAGAAGATTACCCCACTGCAATCATATCCCTGACGACAACACGTGAGCAAATGGTTTTGTCTGCCGAAACTTGAGTTAGACTAATAGGACACATTTATATCATAACAATCTTCATAACCATCCTCAAGACATAATCTTCAACTATCTTTATTCACCATCTCAATAACTACAGCTCAGTTCATTTAATCATCGTTTCATCATTGTTTTAAATGTTATATGTTCCGCTACATAAAGACTATTTTTAGAATTCATTCTGTCCTACACAGTCTATATGATTTGTATCTTGAAAATAAAAAGTGTTTCTTGTCAAATATGCGTACATCTTTCCAGTTTTACATTTGTTTACCACTTTGTGATTCTACTCTGATTATACTTGTGGAACAAAATGTTAGCCTCTGAAGAGAGAAACAATTAAAAGTGCTAAAACTTGTTTATGCGTCAGAGCTGCAGAGGCTGATGAACACGGAAGATAATTGGAGTTGGTATGGGATTCACAGCTCATTGCAAGTCTCACACAGGTTACACTCCCAGCAGGGGAAGGTGAGCAGCACACAAGAAGCGAAGCAGGAGAGAATAATTGACAACCCGAGAGCAAGAAGGACTAGTAATTAGACTAGATGTTAATCAAATCTTTGACTAATCATTACAATGCCCAGAGTGTGAAGTTCAGAAGAGCCAAGTCGCATGGATACACACCGCCTCCAGGTATCGTCACCGCACACGTGCTAATCAGAGTGTTATCTCTGGTCTGCTGTGTACTGTCAAAAACAAGTCGTCGTTACATATATCACAACGTTCCTGCAAAATAAATTGGGGAAATGGCTCTCGAGCACATAGTATATCTCGTCAGGGGCACTAAATCTAACTTGTCAAAGCAGTCAGCTGATGTAGATAAACAAAACACGTGTATGAAGTAGGAACGTCGGACAATAATTTACTGTGCAGAAATAATCTGAAATGTCAATTTCGGGGATTCAGCAACTTGTTTGTGTCACTGTGTCTTCAGAAAATTAAGTTAATTGTGTTTTTGTAATATATGTTTTGAAAAGAAACAAATGCTTTTAAAATGACATGTGTAGTTTTATTAATCAGATAATTAAATAAAATGCAAATAAAAAGCTTGCACATTGGCTGTAAAACCCATCTTAATTAGCATTAGACTAAAATGTGCAGATATGATGAATAAAAACCAAATTAAAACTTAAACGTGATGACATTATTAAAATTTGATATATCTTTTTTTTTTTTTTAATTAATGAACTCATTCATTAAAGATAAAAGGCTGCATTAATATTCTATCAGGTATTAGACACAACCTTCCTGCCATTATCAGAGAACCAGACACTGTCGCTTTTTTAACGACTGGACTCATTTAGCCCAGTCTACTGTACATCCTACCTTAACTGCACCTTATCAGCCTTTCCCATCATTTTCCTCATTTCCTTTCATTCTCTCACTGCTAGCTGTTACTTGCCAACGCTCCTCTTTACACTTACATATAAGCAAAGGAGACAATTTTGAGTGCGTGTGTGACAAGCTTGTTCTTTCTCTCATTTCATAATCCCTATTTTTATCTGTTTGTGCTTTCTTTTCAGCACTGCTGTGACAATTCTTCAGTATTTACTGAGTGTTCAGTAATCGACCTCGACTTGAAAACAGTAGAGACCCATTTAGATTTTGGCATATAGGACAACGACATGCAAATAACCACAGAGATAGTTAAACCTAATTATTAATTTTTAAATGCATTAGGATCTGCACAGCGTTGCAGAATGAAACCAGGTATATGGGAATCAAATTCTACAAAAATATTTTTATGCAGCAACTAAGGTAACGCCATGAAATGTGAAAGCGTACTCAGCGTGTGTCTATTGGCACATTATTGCCTAATACATTTCATAAGGCACATTTGTTTACAAACAGTTATTATGACTTATTTACACATCGAGCTGACAAGTCATGTTTGTGTTCACCTGATGAAGTCCAACCTTCACTCTCCTTTTTAAAACAGGAAACACATTTGGCTCTTTAGGTGCTGAACACCATTTGGTGCTGGGAAGGAAATGCAAAGTGAGTTTATCAGAGCAGCTTTGAAGCTGAAAACATATCAGCATTTGGAAAGAGAGGTGAGCGTAAACTAAAACAGTGAGAAGACGCTGAAACGCTCCGCAGAACTGAGCAGAACTGCAGTCAGGTGATAATTCTCTGTGGGTCCAGGGGTGACCCCTTTCACAATTCACATATACGCATTTGATCCATTGTTAATCTAAGAATATTGATTGTAGCAGCTTTAAAGTCCCACTTTTAATCAATCCAAGGACAGTTGTGACATACTGTTCCCCATATCCTGAGTCTCTATACTATGCTTTCCAATAAAGGCAGGATGCCAAAGATATATGTGCAGGCATAAAAAAGCATCTGTAAAGAGTGATTCTGTATTCATGAATCTATTTGTAACAGGTGCCATAAATATGTTTACAAATTCCATTTAAATAATAGCTGTTTGCTACAGTAAATCCAGTCATGATCCTCGTTGCTATAAAGACAAAAACAGTAAAAAGCTACTGTTGGATAGAGGCTCCGCTCTGTCTCCTCTGTCGAGGAGAAATCAATCACTCCGTCCCTGGAGGAACCCCAGCTGGCATTTGAACTGATTGTACCATTTGGCCTTGTGTGGAGATCGACTATGCTCTTCCTCATTCCTGTCTTTCAATCTTCAAATTAATTCCCTGTGTTTACAGGAGATTTCTGTCCAAAGGAAACTAACAAATGATGGCTCTGTCCAGCTGGGGCAAGCTCACTACGGTCTGTTTATTCATCACCGGATGATTTACACTGATTGGGATGAGTTTTGGCAATGTTGTTGGATCTCATAAAGAAAAAGCAAGAAGAATTAAGTGCATACAAGAGTATTACTGTGGTAATGGAGATTTAAATGGTCCGGTGTCTTTCTGTGCCAGGATAGAACAAACTTTCTTGTAGGGTTGCCAGAAAGTTTTGGTCTAAGACACACAGGACAAAGAACAATAAATCACCATAGTGTGTGTCCAAGTGCCTGTGTGTGTGTTCATTAGTCTTTCTTGTGACCTGGAAAGTCCTTTGTTGTTCGCACTGGGCATTTAATTCATGACCAAAGTCAATGTGGTATAATTAGTGCAAGTAGGAAGAGAGTAATTCTTTACTATCACACTTGAAGACTTATTTTCATTGTACTTTTTGGAGTATTTTAGACTAATATATATATTCATTTTACGTGTACTTAAGTGTTGCACTTCGCTACATTAAAAGTCGTATTCGTTAGTACAGTGATTCCTCCAAGACTTTTTTTCAGTAGCAGGGGGAAATGGTGTTTTAGTACCTGGGCGGTGTGTCAGAGTGAATATCAATAGGTAATTTAAGAATATTTAATAAAATTACAGAAAAAGAAACAATATAAGCCTCAGTGGCTGAGAGAAATTCATTTGTCCTGTTGTGTTGAGAGAAGAGCTCCAAGGCTCTGTCTTTGGGAAACTCGCCCAGAGGTGGCCCATTGATGCTCGGTAGCACGCAGGATGCCAGATGGTCCTCCCGCAGCCTATTTCCCAGGTCTGTCTTCACCTACATGTAGAAACAATAACAAAAAGGGGTGGGGCGGGGTGGGGGAAACTGACAGAAACCAAACAATCCATGATTTCAGATGTTACTTATTAAATGTCTTACCCGATTCATAGTTGAGGTCTCTCTCACAGTTCACTCTGGAGATGGGAACTGTGAGGGCAATGGCCGCCAGCTGGCTAGAGTTGTCCCCATTCATCATACTGGGATGCCACTTTCCTCAAACATCTCTTTCTGGCCTCTCTCCTGCTTCACTCACATCCACGACTCCTGCTTATCTACTTTTCTAATAAGGTTACATTTGAGAATGAATAGCAATAGATAATTCCCTCACATTACAAATATTTGATCATGCAACACGTACTAACATTACATATTTTCCATTCAAAACACCTCGAGCCCCTCCCTAGCTAAAGGAACGTTTTCTTCAGGCAACTTTCTCTTCTTGTAAAAATATTTAAACAAAATTAATTCCGAAATATTTAATACATCGTTTATATCAACATCTTTGGAAATTATTTTTAAACGTTTATTGAAGTAACGTTACCCATAGTTCACTGAGTTCGTTAACGTTAACATAAAGTTATCTGGAACATTATTTCAAAATATCTTATAAATATTAATAATCAGTTGGCTATGAATATTAAAAGAGAATACATTGCAAATGTATATTTAAACTGTAAAATATAGCTAACTTAACATTAGCAAGTTAAATCTACCTTAGTGACGTAATCCTATCCTCTGCCCTCTTTGTCACTTTACCTGTGACGTCCTGTCAATGTTCCACTTGCTCATCCTCGAAGTGGAGAGAGAGCCGACAACCGCTCGTTTGAGTTTGCTCCGTAGAGTCAATTGTGACTTTCTGACATTTCTTAAAATTCTGAAGCAACAGTGGCAATAATTGATACAACATTTTTATACTAAGTCCCATGAAAAGTCATGATAAACCGTGAGACAACTGAAGAAAGGTGTTTAATCAGCAGCTGCAACTAAGAAGAAGCTGCTGGTTTGGCAGAGTTCCATGTTCAGGGAGGTGAAACTGCACTCAGTTGAGGATGACGTCATTATGGGTTATGGATAAGACTAATGGATGTAACTCACTCTCTCAATGAAAACGTGTGTTGCCTTACAACGCAGTGTGTGTGTAAAAACTGTGCAGGCTCTCTTTGTGGCTTTAATATGCGTGTTTGTAGGCTGTAGCTGCTGTTATAATGTCTGAACTGTGTTGGCTGCCGTGGTGATGCTTTATTCTGCTGTTAAAGTGGCAGTTTATTTAATGTATGTAGCTTTAAAATGTTTGTTGCACCCGGCGCGGTGTCATTTGTTTAATTAAATTTGTATTGAATTTTGTCCTCATTTCTGATTAATTCTAATGCGGCGTGATGTTTTTCCACTAGTCTGTTTACGTTGACATGTTATTGCACTTTATTTTGTAGCCTGAAGGTGTTCTTTAATGTAATAGTATATACCATAGAGCATCATCAAATAACACACCAAAGTTATTAATAACAAGTAAACCTTTTACTTGAGTAAAGTTTTCTAACACTCTTTCAATCCCTGTTTTGTTATTAGATGTGTAGAGATTGTAGACACCTTAGACATTACTGAACAGAGAGTAAATAAATGAGGAACATAACTCAATAGGTGGGGGGGGGAAAGGGAAACTTTTATGTGTCCGTTAAGCTCTCTGGGCTAGTTAAGAGCACTGTCGTGAGGACAGAGGCTGTGCTTTATGGTACTGGATGCAGGCCGCCAGGAGGTCAATCACATCAATTAGCAGATGTCCACCCTGCGCTGTTTAGAGAAACCCTGTTGATATGTTGAGTGGAAGCTGTACACCTCTCCTGCTGAGGATGATGGCTTCCTGCTGTTAAACCCACTGAGAAATGACTTCATCAGTTTTTTCACTCAGGGAGAAACCACTTACAGCTCACTGGTGAGCAGAGCAGTGCAGTTACGCAAGCCCTTTCACCGTACGAGCAAAAGCACAAAGCGAATAAGAGAGAAACACATATTGATCACCAGTAATGTGTACTCTGGCATGAGATACAGACAGCTTATTTCCATCTCACTCTGCAAAGACAGCTGCGTTCTGTCTGCACAGCCACTGCACAGAGCTGATGAGGGAAGTCTGTTGCTAGGACACCAAGTCCTATTGAATGAATAATGTGAAATAAATTCCTTTTGACTGGCTACTTCCTGCATTCGTTTTATTTGATGTAGTTGTGTGCGTTAGTGACAACGGCGAAAGACCTTGTTGCATATTAATAAAAGATGAAACAAATGTATTACAAGCTTTCTTGCTGATGCTCATTTGTGTCAAACATTACATTGTTAGCGGAGTAGTAATTACACGACGTAGGAAACCATCACTGTAGAAAAGGACAATATATTATATGTGCTGGCTGTTTTCTTTCTGTTGAAGCCGTTTGTTGATGACAGATGGTAAAGCATGGCACACACCTGTGCTATTAAAAATGATGGCAGACTGAAAGCACGTTCACAAACAGCTGCCACATGTGATGATTCCACCTAAAAACATCGTCGTGTTATTTGTTTGTGTTATCATGTAAAAAATTATTATGTTGGATTTTCTTTTTCTTTTTTCTAATGCAGCAATCTTTAACATGACATTTCTTTGTCATCTCATAACGATGACAAGTCAAAATGTCTGCCATAAAAAGCATCCATTAATGTTTAATGGAATAAATACAACAACCAAATGGTTTACCTTTCTGTAACCAGTTCCATCTCTGTATGAACCGTTGTCTTCCCAACTAAACTTCTGCACTATTTTCCCCTCAGGAGTACACCATCGATGTCTTCTTCCGTCAGAGTTGGCGAGATGAGAGGCTGAAGTTTGACGGGCCCATGCAAGTGTTACCCCTCAACAACCTCCTGGCCAGT
Organism: Cottoperca gobio; assembly: GCF_900634415.1. Taxonomy (NCBI): domain Eukaryota; kingdom Metazoa; phylum Chordata; class Actinopteri; order Perciformes; family Bovichtidae; genus Cottoperca; species Cottoperca gobio. Next base: position 12,973,046 of record NC_041368.1, read on the forward strand.
AAGATCTGGACTCCTGACACCTTTTTCCACAACGGAAAGAAATCAGTGGCCCACAACATGACGACTCCTAACAAACTGCTACGACTAGTCGACAACGGCACGCTTCTCTACACGATGAGGTAAGCAACTGCCACTTCTTTGTTGAGTATTGTACTTTAACTAGTCTACAGCCGTGCCTCTGTGAGGCTGTACTTAGGGACAGTAATGCTTTGAGCTAAATGCTAATGTTAGCGCACCAATTAAACCTAGTGATAATGTCAACATGCTGATGTTTAGCAGGTATAATGTTAGCCTTGTTCACCAATCTCAGATTAGTGCGTTAGCATCTTAACATTTGCTACTGAGCCCTAAACAACAAAGTAGAGTGGAGGCTGGCAGGTAGTTCAATAACTCTGACACAGAATCTTCAAACTGAATTGATTCAAACATTGTCGCTGACTGAATCAATAGCTGTTGTCTTAATGAGCCCTTAAACGTATAAACCGTGTTGTAGTGGCCAAGTTTTGTACTGAAATGAGCATAACAGCTTGAACAAGCAACACATATGGTGTAACCATGTAATGGAAGGTGTTGTGTTCAATTAGCTTAGAAAAACAGCAAGTAAACTATGTAGTCAGTGACTATATGAATCTTTGAACTGAAAGAAACGGAATTATTCAAATCAGCGAAGGGATACGTTATTTCCATCTCTAGTGGGAATGTCATTAGCTTTGCAGGTAATTGATCATTAACAAAAATATTGGACAAATAATACATTTTACCTGCCGATACTGACGGATGAAAAGTCAGGAGATCAACAAAGTTATTACAAGTCATCCTGAGCGGGACATGAATTTCTGTACCAAACTTTTCATGGCAATGGATCCAATAGATGTTAAGACATTTCACTTGACACCACAAATGTCAGGATGTGCCAGATGAAAGGTCCAGGGATTAAAAATAAAGTTGTGGTGTTTTTTGCAGCAGCTATCTGTATCATTTCTGATCATTTCATCTGTCTGAGCGTCAGATAACCGACTTCCAGACACACACACACACACACACACAGACACACAACTCGATGAATAATCACTTGATCAAAGAGTGTCACTGTGAGCATGCCGTGCCCAAAATACACTGCAAGTAGCATCAGCTAGTCACAGTCTGTGAGTAGCATTATCTACATGACTGGAGCAAAAATTATTTTTTAGTTTCAATCCATCTAATCATTGTCAATCAGCCTTTGCATCAGAGCCTTGAAGCACTTTAAAAGAAATACTTTTATGTTGCTCGTCCACAAGATCAGTATTGATTTTCAAGGGTGAAAATTAAATCGTGAAAGGATTTGATTTTGTATTCCCACATGAGTAGATTTGTGATGTGGTGGCAGTTCTGCCAAGGCCAAGGAAGACATTTGATCTCTATATACATATATATTACAAGGACTGAATCAAGCAAAGTATGATAAACCTCTGCCAGACAAAAGCAAAAATCCTTTTTGGAACCAGCTTATCGGTCATCACATATACAGTTTGAAACTACATTTCTATTCAATTTCAAGCCACTAAGCAAAACATCATTTCTGGAGTCGCTATCTCTTGTGTTGCATTTGCAAAGGGGTTTATTCAGATCCTGCGGTTTATTTATGGTATTAAAAGCTACTTATTCTTTTTGACCATTTCCATTTTAACTAACACCCTCCAAAATATCCCAAGAATCCCTGAGGCTAATATGCAATGGGACTTTTTTTATTTTTGTAAGTATTCAATGCATGAACTACCTTTCCTTCATAATGGAGCATTGGCTTTTTTGAAGGGGATCTAAAGGAAAAAGTGGCTGCATTGTTAGAGGCACTGGGTAACACTCCAAAAGAGAGCCTGATAACTTAAATTTGCCTGAGCACCTTTCACAGGTACGAAGCTTTAGAATTTAAATCAATCTAATTTCATAGGAAGTGCCTCACCATCGTACCATGTGTTGATTTATACTCCTCACTAAGCAGCCGCTTATATCCATTTAATCAGCACGTCTACAGCATCTGAATTGACAAATGGTGTGAAGGCCTCCGCTCTGCAGGATTGCATCATTATTTTTGCATTGAGGGAGCTGGTATTGTCTCCCAGTGCTGCAGCAGTCTTGTTTTTTTTGTGAGTGTGTATCACTCAGTTTACCTCCAACACTATGCGGTAACTAAAGCAATTCTGTTCCCCGCATAGAGAATATTCATTTATGAAAGGTTTAGAAATGGGCACATCAAAAGACAGTGGGGTATATTTTTGGTTCAAACTTTTAGAATTTATTTATTTATTCTTAAATCCCCAAATTGGACAAAACATCTTATAAACAACCAACAACAGAAATAACTGTGCTACAACTACAGTTGGTGCAATTACAGCACGGATCTATTAAAAATATCCCAACATCTGTCGGATGGATTGCCCTGACATCGAGTAAACATATTCATGTCCCCCTGAAGATCATTTGTAGTAATTTACTGATTCTGTAATTGTTCATATAGCGTTGCCATCAGGTTAGAATTTAAACATTTCCAATACTTTGGTTTATGACCAAATACCTTTAAAACTTAATTCCCATCAGTCTCAGTTGTACGATGCGTTTTATCCTATTTAGCAAATGTTAGCATGCTAACACGCTAAACCAAGATGGTGAACTTGACAAACATTATACATGCTAAACATTAGCATGCTAGCATTGCGAGAATGTAAGCAAGCAGCTTTGAGGCTCTTATTTAAAGCACTAAGGCCCGAGGAGCCGCTCGCATTGTTGTAGACTTACGTCTCGTTTCCTTTCTTTGTTCAAAGTAATTAAACATTTAGTAAACCTTTATTTTGCCTCTGCTTCTGTCAGCATGTCAGTACAGCCTAGCAATGAGATGAGTTTCATCAATTAGAGGCTGGTTTACGTGCTGTATGATGTGCAGCGGTGCCTTGCTAACATTTGATTCATGTTTTATTGCGACTTATCAGTAATGAGGCAGCACCATAGAACAGCCAAGAGGATGTAATAAACACAGGCTTGTTGCTAGTGCAACACAAGGAGACCAATTTACTGATTTTATCATGCTCTTCATAGAATATACAAATGTACATGTCAAATTTGTACACAGTACTAAGGTATACAATACATACAGTACAATATCAAATACAAGAATGAGACCGTAGACGGATCAAGCCATATTCAGTATAGCTGACATGTTTTACAAATGAGAACTACACAAACTTGCTACATTAACTTGTTCTGTTCCCATCCCGGTGGCTCAAATAACCCAGTTTAGAGTTGACGCATGGACTATAAAATGTTGAAATTGAGTTACAAAAACTCAGTTTTTGGTCCATTTACGAGTTTACCTCAGTCTACTATAGGACGGCTTCATGGGTTGCTGTTTTGTTTGTGTAATCTCCATGTTGATTAAACATGTATGAGTGAGATAATATGAACCATTTCTCTATTGACTTCGAGTGCATTTTGTGGCCATCTGACCAAAGGAAATAAACTCTGGTTTCTGAGAGTTTTTCTATGTCGTTAAGCTGAGCACTCATTACCGCCGGTGGCTACGAGCGGGCGGAGAGAGAGCAGTGTCTTCCTCCAGTTTTTACAGCACAAAAAAACTGCAAATACATATGTATTACACATTATACTATATTTATTCTTTATTATAGTATATTATCTATATTATGTTTTATACTCTATGCTGTATATTATGTTATTATATTTCTAAATACCATCTTATATTGCATGTTATACAATGTACTATATGTACTATTATATATAGTATTCTATCTTTATATTACAGACCAACATTAAGTATTATTACTTATATATATATTACATATTATTCTGGTGTAGGCTGTTATAGCAGATGGTATATTATGCTACATATACCATACAGGACTGTCTCAGAAAATTAGAATATTGTGATAAAGTTCTTTATTTTCTGTAATGCAATTAAAAAAACAAAAATGTCATGCATTCTGGATTCATTACAAATCAACTGAAATATTGCAAGCCTTTTATTATTTTAATATTGCTGATTATGGCTTACAGCTTAAGAAAACTCAAAAATCCTATCTCAAAAAATTAGAATAGTTCCTCAGACCAAGTAAAAAAAAAGATTTATAACAGCAAAACAAAATCAAACATTTGAAAATGTCCATTAATGCACTCAGTACTTGGTTGGGAATCCTTTTGCACGGATTACTGCATCAATGCGGCGTGGCATGGAGGCAATCAGCCTGTGGCATTGCTGAGGTGTTATGGATGCCCAGGATGCTTCAATAGCGGCCTTTAGCTCATTAGCATTGTTGGGTCTGGTGTCTTTCAGCTTCTTCTTCACAATACCCCACATATTCTCTATGGGGTTCAGGTCAGGGGAATTGGCAGGCCAATCGAGGACAGTAATGCCATGGTCAGTACACCAGTTACTGGTGGTTTTGGCACTGTGGGCAGGTGCCAGATCATGCTGGAAAATGAATTCCTCATCTCCATGGAGCTTTTCAGCAGACGGAAGCATGTAGTGCTCTAAAATCTCTTGGTACACAGCTGCATTTACTCTGGGCTTGATGAAACACAGTGGACCAACACCAGCAGCTGACATGGCTCCCCAAACCATCGCTGACTGTGGGAACTTCACACTGGATTTCAAGCAACTTGGATTTTGCTCCTCTCCAGCCTTTCTCCAGACTCTGGCGCCTTGACTTCCAAATGAAATACAAAACTTGCTTTCGTCTGAAAAGAGGACTTTGGACCACTCTGCAACTGTCCAGTGCTTCTTTTCCATAGCCCAAGTCAGACGCTTCTTCCGTTGTCTTGAGTTCAGAAGTGGCTTGACCATGGGAATACGGCTATTGTAGCCCATTTCCCGGACACGTCTGTGAACAGTGGCTTTTGATACCTGGACTCCAGCTTCAGTCCACTGTCTTTGAAGCTCCCCCAAATTCTGGAAGCGACTCTTCTTCACAATGCTGTTAAGGCTGCGGTCATCTCTCTTGGTTGTGCAGCGTTTCCTGCCACATTTCCCCCTTCCAACAGACTTTTTGTGGATGTGCTTTGAAACTGCACTCTGTGAACAGCTTGCTCTTTGAGACATTTCTTTTTGTGTCTTACCCTCCTGATGGAGGGTGTCAATGATGGTCCTCTGGACAGCAGTCAGATCAGAAAGTCTTCCCCATACTTGTGATTTAGTTTACTGAACCAAGCTGAGTGTTTTTCAAGGCTCAGGAAACCCTTGCAGGTGTTTCGAGTTAATTAGACGATTCAAGTGATTCGTTGAACACCCTACTAGTATACTTTTTCATGATATTCTAATATTTAGAGATAGGATATTTGAGTTTTCTTAAGCTGTATGCCATAATCAGCAATATTAAAATAATAAAAGGCTTGCAATATTTCAGTTGATTTGTAATGAATCCAGAATGTATGACATTTTTGTTTTTTTAATTGCATTACAGAAAATAAAGAACTTTATCACAATATTCTAATTTTCTGAGACAGTCCTGTATTTTGTGGCTACTAATCACACCATCACTGTCCCTTCACTTGAGACCGTACTGCACTATTAGTTTGAAATACAACACTGGTTGTGGGTGCTATACGTGTACTGCTTGCCTTGTAATAGTGAGTTCAATACTCTTGTATAATTTACATTTTTATTGATTATACGGTTATTACTTAATATATAAATTATATTGATTCCATTTCATCCATCTGTCCTTTTTTTGTTTCTTTGTGCAACTGCAACACCTGCTATTGGGGATCAATAAAGGCTCATCTCAGTTACTTTGTCATGTAAAAAAACAATAGAGACATCGAGTTTCCTCAAACAATTTCAAGGGACATTCACTTCATGTCCGTCGATGAATTTTGGACTATGAAAATGCACCGTTTTGTTTGTGGTCACATATGTCATGATGTGTTTGTAACCATACTGCAGCCTGACCCGTGGAGTATTGTCTCTCCCCGTCTCTCCCTCTGCCCCCCCTCAGGTTGACTATTCATGCCGAGTGCCCCATGCACCTGGAGGATTTCCCGATGGATGCACACGCCTGTCCTCTGAAATTCGGAAGTTGTAAGTCAGTCCAGATGGTCACAACAAAAACAGACTTTGATATAAAAATCGCACTGCAGAAACAACAGTGATTGTTCTCTGCAGGCGTTAGGCGCCTTTGCTGTCCTGGAAAAACTTCAGAAGACTCAAAGTGCACTCACCACTAGGAATATGATACTATGGGATAACTTTCATAAGAAGTGTTTCTTTTAGCAACACAGAAAAAGTAGTCAAGCACTGGCTTGAAGTGAGAGTTCCCTTGATAAATTCCCTAGATCAATTCTTACCCAAGTCTACAGCCATGCTACTGGCTCTGTGAATCTGTACTTATACTACTGATGTTTACCATGCGCACCATCTTAGTGTGCAGTGTTAGTATGCTGCCATTTACTCATTAGTAGCTTTAAATACAAAGTACGGCTGAGGCTGATGGGAATGTCCTTAGTTTCTCAGCCATTTTGTGCCACCCAGATGTTCTGTCTGTCCCCCAGATGCTTACACCAACAACGAGGTGATCTACCTGTGGACCCAGGGAGACGAGAGGTCTGTGGCTGTTGCAGAGGATGGCTCCAGGCTGAACCAGTATGACTTACTGGGACATGTTATTGGCAAAGAAACCATCAGTTCCAGCACAGGTACACTATATGCAATCCTTAGCTCAGCGAGCAGTTTACAGTGTGCTTTACATTTAGATCCACGTTAAGCTTGTATACCTGCAGGGTAAACAGACTGTACAGCTAAGCTAAATTTTAGAGCAGTTTGACAAATCAAACTTTGTTTCCGTCGGAGGATACCGCAAGCAGTGAAACAAAATGAGTGTGTCATGGGATAACACTTTTGAAAAATCAGTTTTCTGCATAACATTTGTAGTAAATTAAATTGCCTTCCTTCTTTTCTATGGACATAAACTGGCACTCTTTAGTTTGTTTTCATAAAGTAACAGTCTGCACTTTCCTCCTGTTCCTGTCATTTTGGAATCAGCTTGCACTATTTGGGTCCATCATGAAAATGATGACTTCTCGGTTTTTCAGAAAACTATTCAGCATATTTGCAAAGATAACATTAGGAAATGTGCCAGAGGTGAAAGTCTTATTTCCATTCTGTGTTGGGCTTTAGCCCAGAATCAACTTCAATATACACAGAGTTAAAAGGAAAGTCTGCAAGCCTGTGCTTTTGATTACATATTAATTTGGTCTTAAATTCTCATCATCAAATATGTCCCACACCATCAAATCACTTTATTTCCCCATTGGGGGACTTAAAGCTAATGGTAACACTAATGTAAAGGAATAAAATAACAAGTAATAATAACAAAGTAAGGACTTGGTACTGACATGTGCTAGGAACAAAGACATTCATGGCATTTATCAGGTAATATAGAATATAGTTCAACCACCTCAGACAAAGGGCCCTGTTTTAAAATTCTTGTAGGTAGCTATTATAAGATATTGTTAGTTGACACGTCATTCTGATAGAGATCTCTCAGGAAAACAACAAATAGAACAACATGGTAGTTTAACATCAATCTCTCAGCTTTAGGTAACAGTGCAAGAAGACTGGAAAAAGTGCTGAAATACTGATTACTGCAAAGCTATAGACCTAGATAAAAGGTTGCTTCAGTGGGGCAGTTTGTAATTACTGAAAGAGTGCATAGCTTACAACTGAGCCACACTGGCTTTCCATTTCCAGAGATGTAACTGTGGTGAAGCTGTGGAGGCAAAAAGTGTTGTGAAAGCTGTTGAAATAACAACACTTTTAGAACTCTGCAGATGATACCTTTCCTTGAGCCCGTCGTTATTGCAGTGCTGTTCGGTGGTTTAACTTTAAGTCAAGCGAATTGCAGAGGACTAACTAAAGTCTGGCTACAAGTACGAAAAAAAAAAAAAATTGTTCAGCTTTTGGACGTGAAAAAAATCTAATTTCTTTCAACTTTAAACCTAATGGACTGCAGTGAGCCACGGGGATGGGAGGATTTGGGCCAGTTCAGCTCTGGTTAGAGTCTGCTCAGAAAGGACACCTTAGGGAATGAAAGGCTGTTTTTCTCATATCTTTGCAACAAAGATTACAGACACAGCTATGAGAGCTTGTGCTTGGGGGAACATTTGCTGCCATCAGTAACACAATCTGAGCTCCAGGAAATGTTCAATATCAAGGGTTAGAATGACGATGTTAACATCTACAGCAAAAATAACTGTAGAAGAATGTACATGTGCATTTAGAGGAATACTGAAAATCTGTATTTTGAGGATCAAAGGCTTGAAAGATGGCTCTGAGAATGTTGTACACTGCAGATACGCGTTCCCAGCAACACATTTTACAGCTTTAACTTCCATGTACATACATACATACATACATACATACATACATACATACATACATACATACATACATACATACATACATACATACATACATACATACATACATACATACATACATACATACATACATACATACATACATACATACATATATATACACACACATATATATATATATATACACACATACATACATATATACATACATACATACATATATATACACATACAAAGTGCACATGGCAACCTCTTTTGAATCTTTCTAAGCACATGGAATCAATAAGGTTTAATGGCTCATATAAAGAACTAAGGAAAATCCTATTAGCTACTTTGATGATGCAAATGTTCTAACTTTAATAAATCTAACTTTGAATATTTCAGCATATGTTGCTCCCAACTGGGCATAGCTGTATTAATAATGATGACCCTGTATGTCTCTCTCCGTCTCTTTCTATGTTTATCTCCTCTCCCTCAGGAGAATATGTAGTGATGACAACATATTTCCATTTGAAAAGGAAAATTGGCTATTTTGTGATTCAAACCTACCTCCCGTGCATCATGACTGTCATACTGTCTCAGGTCTCCTTCTGGCTAAACAGAGAATCGGTTCCTGCTCGCACTGTATTTGGTGAGTGCCATCTTGTGTTTATGATACAACTTTTTTTTTTTAATGCACTAAATGATTGATTGAACAGCTCAGACAAGTCGGTGCCGCTTTTGAATTATGAGGTAAGAGAGCAAAATAAATGAGCAGAGATGCATTTTGTTCACATCATCAGATGATTCAGCAAACTGCAAAACAAATGGGTGGCTTAAAAAAATCTTCCCCTTGAAAAGTTCTAATTAACATAACGATGTACAAAACATAGCGAAGTGCATTAATTAAGGTGCACATGGGCATGAACAGGCAATTAATTTTTGTCAAAGCTTTTATCACAGTATTGACTTTCTCCTACCTCTGTAACTGCAAACGCTTATTAATCAAAGATAAGTCAAAGCAAAGTTGGAAAGTATCACATTGGTAAAGTGTGGCAGGTGATAGACGATGTGTCGCATCTCTTGAAGAGGATGTTTGGCTCAGCTATGTCAACAGCAGCCTGAAGTGTTATTACTCACTGAGCTCTTATTTAGACGGAACAAGACAAATCTGTTTTAAAAACAGAGATAATCCCACCAAAGTTACTGTGGGCTCTTAGTAAAGGGTCAGATCAGACGTTTGCAGTAGTGGACAAAATAAATCAGTTTCAAGGAAATGGCAGAAGATCAGATCCTCATCATTTAGTGTCCAATATACATGTTCACACACACAAAGCTTCACCTCAGTAACATACCTCAAATAAGGAATTGACAGCTCTCAAGCTGTGCCATTTCTAAATGTCAAACTATTAATTTATGTAATTTTTCACTCATTTATATTTACCTTTTTTATAACTTATTTTACTTTATATGTATTATTATCAGTGTTTCCCCCAACAACGGAACCCCGCGCCCCCTGAAATTCAAGTTGTTTTAAAAATATATATATTTTATATATATAGCGCTAAATCACAACTCACTTTTCACATTAAACAGGTGCTCTTTTATTAAATAAATTAAACGTTTCAGTGTCTGCTTTGCGCATTCACATTCTCTCCTCTGTTTCGCGAAGGGCGGGGCTCCGCTCCTGACACACACGCGCGCACGCACACACACACACACACACCTAAAGTCAGAGACAGAGCAGAGGAAAGAGAGGAGAGCACTACAAAGTGCAAAAAAGTAAAAAATCCAACACATTAATTATAAATATATAAATGGAGTGACGTCGACCTCAACGTTTGGAAACTCAGGCGAAAATATCCACGTTTTTTTAAACGCACACATCCTGAATCAGCAGCAGTGATGCAGATGTTAGCTCTGCTTTTACAAGCAGCCACAGTGAAGCTCTCTGCTGCTGGTCCAAGTCCCGACCAGAGCGTTAGTGTTTTACGATTAGTTTTAACAATTGGAAAAAAAAATTCTAAACTGTTCTAATTATTGTTATTGTTATTATTTATTGTAATTATTGTTATAAAATAAAATATGTGAACACTTATAAATATGACTCTGACCGTCCTCATCCAGTAAACCTAGGGGAAACACTGATTATTATAACAATATTATCCACACACACAATTATGACCATTAATAATCCTTGTTTTCTTTGTCTGTCCTTATGTGCGTGTATAAAAATATATATATTGTTTTTAAATAAAAGGACACCAAAACATTTAACCAAATTCAACCTGTCAGAATATATTCTCTTCAAAAAGATGCATATGTGACGCATGTTATTTTCCTTTTGTACTATGATTAATAATAGATTAAATTTGTCCAACCAGCACCACCCATGTTGGGAACATTGTGTCTGCTTAGATCACCCCATACTCAAAGATGAGATGTAATTTGCCCTTCTCCTTCTTTCAAGAGTTGTTCTTGTGCTGCATAATCTATGGAAGTGCCCCTTAACCCACGTTTGTTGAATAATTTGCTTTTTGATTTGGAAATGAATCATACATGCATACATGGGACAATAGATGCATGCAAATAAAGGGGTTTTTTTTTTCCCTCATGTCAGGGAGGGAATAGAAGCCTATTACAGCCACCTATTCTCAGCAGTGTTCACATCTGTTTTCTTGTTCACACAGTCACATTGATCAGCTCAAATAAGGGTCTGTTGTGTACCAGTCATCAGCAACTAAACTTATTTCTGTTCCCTTGTAGGATTTCAAGTTGTACTTTGTATGCATGATTTTATTTGTATTTGTTTTGGGGGGTATCAAGTTTTAGAGATGCAATTCTTGATTCATAACTTTTACTTAAGGATGCCCTCATTGATATTACAATCACCACCACCACCACCACTACTACTAACTACTTTCCCCCTGTGAGGAGCATACCATATTTAAACAGAAACGTAGCACAAAGTAAAAATGTTGGAATATAGTCAAGTTATGCAAAATGCAGGACCAGAAAATCAATCAATCCGTCCTTTAAAAAAAAAGTAAATAGTTACCCATCAATCTTTTTGTCATATATTCTAAGTTCTCAACCATGACTCACTAAAATGGGGTGGCCTCCCTGTTCTGCAACACAATCTTCATTTTAGAGCCCACTTTACGTGTTGTCAGAGTAGATAGTTTGGAACAGATGAAGTGATTGCTTTTATGTAGTATGACCCACATTTCATCCCCTGCCTGCAGCACTGAATGTAAAGGCCAGGATGTGAAATGATTTCTGTAGATGGAAGTCTGTTTTCCCTTGCACTTGTGCTGTAAAGTCTTCATTGAAGCCAACCATTATGCAGTCGTGCACTTGAGATGGTTTTCACTAAATGTATGCAGGACATAGCATGTCTATAGGGATGCACGATAATTCATTTTGGCCGATTGCCGATGCCGTTATACATAACATCAAGTCTCTCCTTTAGTGGAATCAATACATTATTATCCTTACTGTTATCACGATGGCCTGTTGGCATATCCAGACATAAAATGCTTTTCAAAATGTACACATTCACTGGGCAAAGTAAGAACACTCCTTAGACTTAGGTTGAATGTAAAACCTACTGTATATATTTTGTATGTAGCCTTTATCCGTCGATACAGATGACATGCCGATATCATTGTGCATATACCAACAGGAAGGAAATTTAGCATTTTTCCAACTTGAGTGTTATTGACATAGTTTTTAAATGGACTTATATTAATTTGTTTGTTGTTGGTATTTTTGGACGTTGCAACTCCACCAGACACGACTTTATAAAGGGCATCTTTTGATGACAGAAAACACATATTTGAACACAAATACAAACAGAAGCTAGGTCTCGCAGTTTGAACCTGCGAGACTGACACAGTGTACTTACAATGTTTATACACCATTGAATGTTGTTAGTGGCATGTATCTGTACTTTATGATTTCACACAATAGATTATGTAAAGTTGAAGTTCTGCAGTGGACCATCGTTTAGCTTATATCTTTTAAATTGACCTTTTAAGCTAATAAAAGGTCATTTCAATGATTGAGCTAAATTGGACATTTGGACTGAAACCCGTCTAAAGTTTCTCTTACGTGGAAACGGTTTCCAACATCTCTAAAAGATAGCCATGATGGCAAATCCCATGCAAAATTTGACCCAGGTTGAAAAAAATTAATGTTCCTTTAAGTGTTTAAGTGTGCAAGAAAAGGGTCCATTTACTGATGTTTTCATTTTATCCTCAGGGGTCACCACTGTCCTAACCATGACCACCCTGAGCATCAGTGCTAGAAACTCCCTTCCTAAGGTGGCCTATGCCACAGCCATGGACTGGTTCATGGCTGTGTGCTATGCCTTTGTCTTCTCTGCCTTGATTGAGTTTGCCACAGTCAACTACTTCACCAAGCGCAGCTGGGCATGGGATGGGAAAAAAGAGGGCATGGAAATAAGGGTGAGTGATTCTTACTTTTATATGCACATTTGTATTGTTTTTTGTTTTTTTACTTAATGGATATGACACGGCCACACTTTTTATGCTGAACCAACAAAAACCAACGCGTCTTCATGAAAATCAAATGTAACCGTTTTTCAGAAAGGAGTTTCTTTCCACTTTTGTTCTGCAGATTAATTGTTCAGTCTTTGGATTTGTTAACCTTGGCAAATGCTACAACTTGCTCAGTAGGTCCACATTTTACACTGGAGGAGCGACTTGGGCAAATTGCCCTTTGGAAACAGTGATAGAAAGTCCCCTCCTTAAAGCAACGCGGAGTACTCTATAAAGACTATAAAGAGAGCTTTTATTTATTCATTAACAGCCAAATGGAACAGGGACAGTGGGGCGGAACTGTGGGAGCAGAAAGAGAGGTAAACTCCCAGAGACACTGGCCCTGATTCAGAATGGCAGCATATGTTTCATCCTAAAGTTAGTGGAGGCTCATTTCCCCCCAAAAAGATGGCACCCTTACATCTAGCATGAAATTTAATAATCCATAGCTTGCAGATTTATAATTTGGAAATAGTCTGGGCTGTTTGTTTGTTTAAGAGGACAGCCAGTTACGATTAGCTTGTTTGTACCTGGTTTTATTTGGTGGATGCAGGGGTCCAAAAAGATGCTGTTCTCTGAAGCTACGAATAAGTCACATAAATAAAACCTGATAAATCTCTCATGATAACCTCAGTGCTTCAATTTAACATGATTTTTTTAGATGTTTTATAAGTGATTACATCAAATGAAATGTATTAGAGACATGAGACGGCATCAGAGCAGGCACTGAGACGTAATGAGCAAAATTAAAGCACTTGGTCCTGTGCTGAATGTATAAAATACTTTTGTTTGTTTGTTCCAGTAATTGAAAAGGAACAAATCAATTATTTTCCTACATTCGTATGGATCGCTTGATTGACAGAATCAGGTGTCGGTAGCGTACTGTGTTTTGATTGACAGTGCTGAGAAGGAGACTATAAAATGTGTTTTCCTCCTGTCAAAAAATATATCACATCTCCTAAATAATAATGAATGGTTTGCCCAGAAGTTTTTTGAGGTCAGTTACCTCAGAAGATTCTAGCATCGAGCTACGAAGACGTAAAAGAATAGCATGAAATTACATTGTGTAAAATGTGTAGAACCAGTGAGGTTTACAAAGCTGCACTGAACACTAAACAGCAAGAGAGCTGGCAAACACCACCATATAATATTATACTGTTAGAAAAATGTATCATTTCATTACTTTATATTAAATTCTTTCTTTTCTTTTTTTTAACTTAAGCTTAAAAACTACTTTTGGGGAAAAGCCTGGTCAAGGTGGCAGCACAAAACAGTGGCAAAACAAAAAATTTAAAAACAGTAGACATAAGCAAGGTGAATTACTAGTTGTACAGATTGTAAGGATTTATTCCTGATGCATGGATCGGCACATATGAACAGTGGCAATATATAAAATTAGTTAAACTACATTTAAATGATGGCCTTCTCGGTTTGGTGTTATGCTCGTGAATACATCATGAAACTGTCCTATATGGTAAATAGTGCTCATCTAAAAAGTGGCTGTTAAGTTGCTACTAGCAGATAAAAGGCTGGAATACTTCCATCAGACACAACATAGTGAGAATCGTATTTCTTCTACTATGACAGACAGTGTCACAAATCTATTTTCTGCTACTAATGTACAAACTGTTTGACATAATCAGTACAGCCTTTTCCAGTTCCAGTTTTTTATAGTCTGACATTTGGTCCTCCGAGTGATTGGCAGAAATGTATATTGCTGCCTTGGAACCTTTCAGTCATTTTAAGAGCACCCACCGCGAGCCCCAATTGGTCATGCTCTACTGGGATACATCCAGCTTATCTTGCATAACATGCAGGATAGAACTCTCCGAGCCACAATCATAGAATCCTGATGTGGGTTTGTTGGTAGACAGATGGTCCTAATTTGGACACCCATTCTATATATGAAACCGGCACCCTACCAGAAACATACATATTAGTAGGAATAATGAGGACGGATCACAAAAATAAAGTGGAGTGTTATGAAAATATAGAGCCCGAATGAAGCAATCACAAAACACATGAGATATAATGTCCACTAATGAACAAATATGTTTCATCACATAAGCAGCAACATAACATCACAGGATGCTTGCTCTAATTTCTAGAACAATGCCAAGTTAAGAGATATGTTGGCCATTTATGCATGAGGAAATTATAATGCAATTGTTTCAGTGTGTAATTTGTACGAACTTGTGACCTCAGTTATTATGGAAAGCCAATAGATACTAACACGTAACATGCAAATAGGGCTAATGTGCTTGTCTGTGACATGAAGTCAGTATTGTGGAAAAAAGGACTTCATCAATGACCCTCTCATTACACCAGGATGAGAAGGAAGTTATCCAATCTTCACTGACTTATGAGGGGCAATCCTCTCAGCCATAAAAGATGCTTCCCCTTTGTGTTCAACCTTTGTTAATCATCGTTTTAAAAGTGTCCACCTTTCTATTACTGAGGTTTATCTGTAGGGCTACGGACAAACTGTTTCCATCCTTTTGTCCAGGAATTGCTGTTCTTTACAGTGAATAAAGATAAAGTGCTTTCACGTTTTGGTTAGTGTGACTGAGTGTTTGGTGAATTACACAACTGATTTAAGTTAATGAAAGACATTACAGAGAACACTGCAGCCCAAAGACATCCCCTGTAATTGCCTGGTCCACCGAAAGCCACTCGGGGGAGTCTTCAATCTCACAGACATGCAGTTCTGCACAGGGGGTGACACCATTACGCTGCAGCCAGCTGGGGGGCACTTGGTGCAGTTCAAAAGGTGCAGAAACGCATCTTAACATTTCCGTCAGCCAACTCACATGGAACAGATTTATATGAATGCAGAATGTACAAGGTTGATATGTTGCGTGTTAGCCCTGGCCTTGTCATTTCCTGCAAGCAAGCACGCACCAAGTTCATCACTTCGTGTCACTTCACAGAAATAGCAGAGTTACAATAATAAACTCCACCCTACCATAATCACATTAGACAACCTCACACCAGATTATGTAGAATCCACTAAGTGAGGACACCAGCTGCCATGTGGCCATCACCCAACAAAGACCCTCCAAACGTTGCAGAGAATAAACTGAGATGGAAAAATCGTAATTCAGCAATCCAGCTGATATGCAGCAACAGGCAAATGTCATCTGTGCAGCAAACGCATATTAACTAAAGCATATTAAACTTGCAAAAAAGCATGGCTTGGAAGCAAAATCAATCTCTAACCCGTAATGTCTATATAAATATATAAGATAATATATAATATATAATATATATAATATTATATATATAATATATATATACATATATCTATATTTAATATATATAAATAATAGAAATAATATACTATATTATATATATATTCTATATAATATCTATATATCTATATATATATATATACTAAATAATATAATTTAGTATATGATATATATTATATCTATAGAATATTATATTTATATATATATCTCTTATATCTATATATATCTTATATATATATATACTATATATAGATATAATATATGCCACTATATACCTATATACTCAAATGTACCCTCTGCCAAATGGACCTGTGCCAATGTCAAGCCCTATGGTCATTTTAAACTAATTTCCACACACTTAAGGTCATCTGTTACATAACAACCCAGTATAACATTAGACATACGGTAGAGATTGTCTGCTTCAAGCCATGCTTTTTTGCAAGTTTAATATGCTTTAGTTAATATGCGTTTGCTGCACAGATCACATTTGCCTGTTGCTGCATATCAGCTGGATTGCTGAATTACGATTTTACGATTACGATTACAATTGAATGATAGAATAGGAGAGAGAAGAGAGAAGAGAGAGAGAGATGAGAGAGAGAGAGAAGAGAGGAGAGAAGAAGAGAGAGGAGAGATAGAAGAGAGAGAGAGGAGGAGAGAGAGAGAAGAGAGAGGAGAGAGAGAAGAGAAGGAGAGAGAGAGAGAGAGAGAATAAGTTAGAGAGAGAGAAGAGAGAGAGAAGAGAGACGAGATAGAAAGAGAGAAAGAGAGAGAGAGGAAGAGAGAGAGAAGAGATGAGAGAGAGAGTATAAGAGAGAGAGAGCATAGAGAAGAGAGAGAGAGAGAAGAGGAGAGAGAAAGAAGAAGAGGAGAAGAGAGAGAGAGAAGAGAGAGAAGAGGAGATGAGAAGAGGAGAGAAGAAGAGAGAGATAGAGAGAGAGAGAAAGAGAGAGAGAAAGAGAGAAAAGAGAGAGAGAAGAGGATATATATCATCGAGATATAATATATATTAATAATATATAATATATATATATAGATCATATAGATAGTATATAGATTATATATATAATATATTATATATATATATAATATATAATGCGACAGCTTTCCAGCCTCGGCAGCCATATCGCAAAGCACATAAACAAAGAGTGACAAGAGGCACAAGCACCAAATACTTAGCTTACCTAGCGTCTGCGTCTCAAGAGTGAAGAAGAATGAAGAAAGTCTTTATGCAGAGACACTGTAGTCTGCAGTTTAGGAAAACTCCACTTCCAGCTTCAAGTTTGTGCTGGAGGCCAACAGGTGATGCAGGATGCAGAAGTCCAGCTAGGAGCCCGAGCGCAGCCTAACACGGATACTTCTCCACAAAGTCCTCCTGATGACATGATTGGCTGCAGGTGAGCTACATAATGCTGTCCCTAGTCATGAGGGTTGTCTGACAGGCATAAAAGCTTTTACTCCACACAATAGGCCTTCTCACAGTGGACTTGTACAGTAGTAGTATAGTAGTAGTATTAAAAGCACAGGTGTTGCTAATGACATTAATAATGTCTCTGTTCTATGTGTCCCAGCAATAACTACTTAAATACTATATTAAATACTATATTAAATACTATAGATAGATATATATATAGATAAATACTAAATAATATTATTTTATTTTTACTTCTTACTCCATTACATTTATTTGAGATTGTCGTTGCCAAAGACTATTGTGGCAGTGGTTTCAATCATTTTTGAATCCCAGTTTTGAAGTTAATTATCTCTGTATCTTGGGAGGTAAACATTGTGTAGTATCATCTTGACTGCGAGAATTTAAGGCGTAATGGAGTATTTCTAAGTCATGGTATTGCTACATTTTTCCAATTAAGGATCTTAATTTGTCTAGCACAACTATGGAGTCATATAAAGGCCAATCTTAATTTACATTCCCAACTATCTCTCAAAGTCTAATTGGACTAATTTGACCATCTAATTCAACAGCACACCATCGTCAAATATGGCCAGAAGCATATTAGTCAAATCTAAGTCTAATTAATGTTGCTATTTATTTTCTTACAAAATTGTCATAATTAAAAGAGTAAAGCTGTAAATGTTATCTACGTGCAAACCAAATTTGTAAAATACATCCAAACCAAGCCAACCATGTAATTTACATTAACACAAAATGTATATATAGGCCTATAGCTCATAACTATCACTATCACAGGATTAAATAAGCACACTGAAAACAATTACAGTTTAGTGGCACTGACCAAAATCTAAAATGACCATATTGCTCAACATATATCTATCTACATGTACATGTAAGATGGAAACCTTTTAACATGACTCTTTTTTGAAAGCACCAATCTGTCCAGGAAATAAAAGGAGATCTTTTTTATGGATTAGAAATTGTCAAAGTAGTCAGACATTTTAGATGCTTTAGAAATGCACGTGGAGGAGGGGAATAAGAGGCACCACAGACATGGCGTCTGTGGACTGACATTCAATGAGTCAACTTTAATCTACCCTTCTGCATCTCTCAACTTCTAAAAGCCTGACCTTTCCTCCCACTGATGTCGCTGACAACCACATTATTATCTTTAATCGTAGCCATGTGGTGAACAAGTCCACTGCCTCGCCATCTTCAAGCCTTTGGAGGCAGCTTCTGGTGTCAACTCTGACAGCCTGCTTCTTTCCACTGCTCAGTTTCAAGCATTCAGGTGAATTTCTTTTATTATTTGTTCCATCAGAATACAATGTAATCCCATTTGTACAGGATCCTTTTCAACAATTTAGTCTCTTCTACATCCCGTGTGAGCAAGCATTCTTTTGGCCACAATTACAGTGTCTCTTGTTGTGCTTCCCCAATGATATGGTCTGTTTAAAACCTAAGTAACACATCAGCAACTACTTATTGTTTACTATGTAATTATTGGTACTACAATTAATCAGTCAATCATTATGTGTACTAGCTGTGAAAACAAATATTCCTCTTGGACAATACATTTAAATCTATTATGATAAAGAAATAATAGCAAAAAGACTTACAACGAACTATGTACTATTGACAATGTACAAACTACAGTAATAATACAGTTATTATCAACAGATCACTATAATAACAGTGACAATTATTGTGAAGACTTATGTGATTTATTAGATCCTTTTCGATGGAACTGCTGTCAACATATCCACTAATGTGTGAGGCAAAACTGGACTATCCAGCATTTGTTTACTTTGATTTTTTTCCTCCCCTTTAGGGCGCCTCTACTTTGATGACACCTTGTTCACTGAACCTCGGCTCAGCTTGGTGGTTTTCACTGAGCAAGATACGGCTGGCCCCAGGTGTATGCTACTTTTCAGCGATTAGTTCAGGTACTGGAGCCCCGCAGGCACATACTTTGCCTGAAGGGTTTGTCGGGGCAGGCTTTTGTAGCTTTGTTGTTAATTAGGTTGCTTGTTTTGTATTCGAGTGAAAAATAATGCTGGAATTATCTTTATTTATTTCATATTTTCAAGTACTCTCATTCTATTAAAAAAAAAAACATTTTTATTCTGGGAAAGTAATACATGTTAATCAAATCAATCAAATTGCCTTTTAGGTTAACTAGATAGAGAGACAGACAGATAGACGGACGGACGGAGATGGATGGAGAGAGATACTTCATTGAGTATCTTAAAATAGAAATAAAATATAACATTACACATTACACATCATCTGTTGACCTGCTGCCCTCTGGTAGACACTTCAGGTCCATCAAATCACAATAAACAGACTTCTATCCCAGAGCCATACAATAATCTGGACACTGTGTCCACTGACTATTTAGCACGACAATACTTACAGTTACAGCTATACGTCCAACTGCACTTCAAATATGTGTGTATATCGTCTGCACCTTGTATCCAGAAGTGCAATATCTCAACCATCTTACTGCTTTTATAGGTCACAGTAAACTCTTATTTTCTTAATTTTTTGAACATTTGCTTTTATTATTCTTATCTGTATTACTGTTTGATATGTGCGTAGGCAGCCTCGGGATCGTTATTGAATGTAGTTGTACCTCGTGCAATGACAATATAGGAATTCTATTCTATGAGCATTTACAAATGTAGTTTCCTACAGCTGTCACTAGGTCATACTAAAGAGTCGAAATCTGCTGATTGCACCTTTGATGCCTTCAACATTTAGGTTCATAGCTGTGAGGATTTAACATCAGAGTTCAGCCTGGTGTCTGCTGAATGTGGCTTTACTCAACAGCTGCAATCCTTTCATTGAGAACGAATTGTTTGCTTTGCTTAAACCAAAAGTCGCATGTCATTGTCGTGTCTTCTTTCTCTGTATACACAAGGCTTAAACTAGAGAAAACTGCCAAAATAAGATTTGTAAAAAAAACAAAACAATTGCTCTAATTGTTTTCTCTCAAATGAGCGTGTTTGATGGTTTGTCATCTTCATCTGCCTGGGAAGAGATTGCCTCATAATCTTTAATGATTTCTCAAGCATACACGAGCAGACTGCCTGGTCTAAACATTACGATGAGGCCATTCATCTGCCTTTCAGTTCTCTGCTGCTGGGACAAGCAAAGACCCCAGGGCTTCAGAATGAATAACAAATGGGTTTGGAAATAAATATGTTATGACCCGATGAAAACTTTACATGGAGAAAAGTTTCTCTGGTCTTCAATGAGGAGGAAGGAGACACTGGATACACACACACATGGGTGCTTGAACAAGACAAAGCATTACATGGACCTCCGTGGAACGTCATATTATTGTTGTAATGTCACAAGTCATTTAGCTGTACTAGTATTCAGTAAGTACATTTCCGAAATATATGAGAAGCATAACAAGACTCCACTCTGCTGAGATCTCTGCAACTATTTAACATTTTCTCAACAACTGTAATATCATCGAGTTATCCAGTAGCAGTATAGCTGAATGTGGAATTGATTGCCTCTACTCAGCCCGGCTGTATTTCCAGGAGTTTAGTTTTATATTCAGCTTATGTTATGCCATCGATTAGCGAGTTAAGATTGACTATGTTGGCGTGTTTCTGTAGCTGATGACAGTTAAGGTACATTAGATTAGCTGTGGAGTGGAAAGCTCAAGATGCCCTGCAGTCAGTGTGTGCTGACAACCCAACATCTGTACTTGTCCTTAGGAAGATAACCCAATACGAGCTGTTGAAGCAGAGAGGCAGAGGAGACATTTTCATAAAGGTGGTGAGAGAAAATGAAACACAGCATATTTTAGGTAATAAGAAAATGGACTGGCCCTGAATTTTAATATTTTCCAGCTACTTGTGTGTCTTATTGGAATGGCTGGAGGATTAGATTGCACTATGATGAATTACATTAACATAGAACTCCAGGAAATACAGCTTCTTTTCCCACACGGGAGACACGTATTGTCCTTTGGACTGTGGCGTTCTCAGATCTGTCTGACATATTTATTATACAGATTATAATGTGGTTCAGTGAGCTATGCGCGAATTTCGGATTTGATGGTGCCAACCTCTTCAATTTGGGTTTTATCGTCTGTGTGCCCAAAGTCAGCCCACATCACATATCCTGAGATGATACCCTGACATACTTACCCATTCTACTCCCTTCCTCAAAACCCCCCTTCCTCCCCGTAGAGATGCATGGATGAGCAAGCTTATTCTCCTTGTGGGGTGTTCCCCATGCATGACTGATGTTTAGATTAATATCCTTGACTGATTCCTGCTCTGTGGTGAAGAGAGGAGTAGGCCTATCAGAGCACAGCCGCCCCCTCAGGAGTCCATTGATTTTCGCACCATTCTGACAAACATAAACCTTCTAGACCCAGAAGATACTTTATTTGTTGTCCATTTAGATGCCATGTCCTCAGGCCCAGCTGTCCACATTTGCTTTTTTTTTTTAAATAGCTCTATTTGTCCGTTTGTTTCGCCTAAAGGAAAGTCTGCTGCCTGGGATTTATTCTTTATTTTATACACTTAGGAATTAGTTATTTAAATGAAAATATACGCAAATACAAATCTGACTGCTTCAAACGTTTATCTATTTATTTATTTGTTTTATTTGGTGCCCCCATTTGGAGCTTCTTCTGTAGCAATTATAATTTTCCTGCAGCCCAAACTGTGAAATGATTTGAATCAATATTTAATAAACAAACTATATAACTTAACACCTCAGAACTAAAGAAAACTAATCAAAGCAATAAAAAGTATAATGAAATAAATGGAGGCAAAACAAACTTGCAAATCAGCTTGAATTATTTTATTTATTTTGTAACAAATAAGGAAAAAAAGGAAAAACAGTGCACATATTGCAATCTCTTGATATACGATTTCTCATTAACAACATAATTAAACAAGGAAAATAAATATTATAGGTCCGAAAAGGAGTAGGAAGAAGTATAGTGTATTTATGTTGAACTATAATAACTAGATTAATGTATAATGTGAGTTCCAAATGTGGTCTGGCAGCTGCACAGTGTGGATTTTGCTTCTATGACATTAAAATGCTTAATATTAGTGCACATGAAACAGCTAAAGAGCTATAACCATATAATAAATTGGTCTGTCTTTAAAAAGGTTCAGATTTACCAAGTAATAGTGCTTTTTCAAATATCCAAAAAGCCTCATATGGAAAATGCTGAAATCCACATAGGGAGGAAAAATGGTAATATCGCCCCCTGGTGACACTAGCAACACTCAGAAAAAGCTTGTTCTGTTGAAAGTGGTTAAAAACTGTAATTCAGAAGCATTCAAATTCAAAATGAAAATTAATTTAGCAACGGTTGTTTGTTTTTTGTTTTCGGTTTCATAGCAATAAGCTAACATAAGTGTACAGAACGGCAAAGTACAGACCTTACAGACAGCACTGACAAGTGTGAGACAGGATTTTGTGCATCTGTCTTCCTGTGTTTTTGCTTCCGAAATAATCCATTTCATATTTGAACTAGGGGTTGATTCAGTTGTGGCAACACTTGGCTCATCATTTGTGCAGTATGGAGAGTCAAACCAGCTTTGAATCCTAATGCTTTTGGGTTGACTGGGAGCTTAAAAACTGACATGCAGCTCTGTATGAGCTCAAAAACTGACACTTCTTTCAGGGACAAATTGTCTTATTCATAGATGATTATAAAAGATGCGGATAAATGACACGTAGAGCATGAAATCGACATGGGAACAAGGACTACGGGAATGTTGGGAAGATCCTGTGGTCAACAAAATAAAGAAAATATTAACAAAACACTTTAAAGTATGACAAGTATATCATTTGCAAACTGTAGCACATTCAAACAAATCCCATCGAGTGTGTTTTGACATATGGGTGCAGTTATACACACTATTAAAATGATGTATCCCTCTCTGGAGAAAACCGGCTAATGTTGAAAATGAAATAGAGCTGAGAAATACTGCTTTCATATTTCTCCATAGGCAGTGATCATCTGCTTTCTCTGTGTCCTGATAAACAATGCAGCCTTGAACCTTTATGAACAAACACAGGATGAAAAATATATTCTAGTTTCTTCTCAGTCTAATTGGTCTTTTTCCACCGGACCTTAAGGGTCTCGATTTCACTAAGTTGCTTCTGTCTGACAGGTTTTGTTCTTGAGGAGTTCAGCATCTCGAGGCTCTTTATCCCTCAGGATCAAGTGCTGGGAAACCAGTTGATCTTTCGCCCTCGTCCTGCTCCTCTCAGCATCCTAAAACGAAGCCTGGACTTTATAGGCCCCAGTGGATCATAAACTGAGTCAGTATTTTTCCTTATGGGACTGAGAGAACAGAATGTATTACCCTTTTTAACAATGTTGAAATGGGGTCCATTTCATTTTTCTGGGCAGAAAGTCATGGGAAAGAGTGCGGATGAGACAGTTTCCTTATCAAATGACAGCGGGCCCTCTAGCTCCTGAATGGAGGCCTGAATCACCCAGTTTGGACTCTTCCAAGTTAATTATGTTAATTTAATATCTTTAATATCTCTTTTCTACAAAGGAAGATGTCACTTTTGATTGGTCAGATCAAGTCATGGCACACAGATCTATGGTGACACTTGTCCATCTTTTTCTTAAATAGAAAACAATGGTAATATGAGTGGCATGAACATAATAATAGACTTATGGGATCTTTTCCCTCACAGGAACTGTTTGTATTGAAGTCTACTGGATAGTTTCAGTCCCTCTCATGCATTTTATTTATTTATGTATATATTAATTTTTAACTCACCTCTTTTCCTCCTCGTGAGTCCTCTTTGTGCATTTATCAGTAAATTATGTCATTAAGAAATTACCTTTTCATATAAAACTCATCTTTTTTATGCAATAATCTTCAAGACTAGAAACTCATTATACACTCAGGCTCAGTTTCAACCACTATACACATACCACAAAACCACAATGCCATGTACTCCCTCACTGTGCATACTAAAGCAGTTATTGCCACGATTACAACGTTTCAACACAGAGTCATTTGCTGGACCAGCTTTCAAACACTCTGAGTGCTACACACACCCTTACACTAATGGAATTATGTCAGCGTGTGGTTATTTAAAAAAGCGAGCATCGGCCAACCAAAGCAGGCACTGTGGGAGACATTAGAAGCATCCCAAAGCATTTTCCACTTCTCCTCTTTTCTCCATGTCAGTTCATTCCCTTCACCTTCATCCATTCCACTCCATTTCCCCTGGCTTGTTTGAGAAAAGGTATTTGCCATATTGAAGCAAATCCCAAACCAATTAGTGTGGAGAATACGTCACTACCCCCCTACTACGATGGCAACACAATGCCAAATGAGAATGGAGGAAACCAGCTTACAAATGAGTTCTCTGTGGACTTGTGCATTTTATATTGGCAAGTTATGTATTTTGTAGTTCACTTAAATCAGACTTTGCTGTTCCTCAAACTTATTGAAGTGATTTCAAGGGAAAAATATTTAGGTCCCATCGTAACCCAAATTGTACAACCTTCCCATTAGTGTGGCCCTTGATCATTTTTGTGTCCTATAGGAGGATACATGTGATCTGATAACCTTCAGTTATTTCTTTGGTGTGGTGCATTTGGAAGGACCGTTGAAAAGACTAAACAACGGAGCGACGTGTCAATGGAGCGACATGGTGCTGTGCTTTCTTCAACAGCAATGAAGGTGTCCCACCATTCCTTTTATTACCTACTCCTCATTTGGAGTGACACCTACATATGAAGTGGCAGTGGGTATGGATTGTTTTTCTCACAAAATTGGGGCTAATCAATAACTGTAAAAGAACTACAGTAGATCATACGTAACTTAAATAAATTACAGTTGCCACATATAATCTCATCAGTTATCCAGAATCGGAAGCAGAAATACTTTTTTGCTCCCCTGGGGGGACATTTGGTTAAATTACAGTTGCTCCATTTAAGAATAAAGATATATACAGACAGAGAGAAGTTGTAAAAAAAAATTGAAATACGAATTAAGTATGTTAAAATGTGTGCATTATAAAATATATAAAAACAACAAATATGGAGAAATAAAGATAAACCCACGCTGCTGTGAACATATTTTTAATTTAGTTTTTATTTACCACACTAAAGCCTAAATGTGAGGAGAGATTACTGTTGCTAGTATGTGTCCTGTGTGAATATGCTTTGAGCTTTATTTTTGCTGTTACTCAGTAGTGGTAACATAAGGTGATAAATGTAATGCTCTGATATACGTGTATCTGGTTCACATTCGATCATTTTATAAATACAGGATGGAAATCATTCAACAGAACTCCTCTTGCTGATAATCGATCCCAAAAACCCCATGTGAGAATATTTTTGTATGCATAGCAGGGAATTTAATTAATGTCTTTACCATAGATGTTTCCCTGCTGGGAAAGAAACCGATTAACAAAATAATTGTTATTATGCAGTTTGTCATTACTCGAACGTGTGGTGAAATTAAAGTAATACTCAGTTGGTTTAGGAGCCCCTGTGCTGATGAAGCAATAGAACAGAAACACCAACAAGTCTACATTTACGGGCAATTTGTTTCTCAAATGCAACAAGAATTTAGAAGTTTCCGGATTCTTCATGAACGCACCATCACAAGCATCACATGTAGTGGGTGTCCTTCCTGGTTACAATGCTTTTTGCCCTCAGATTTGGCTCTCAGGTAGAGTACAACGTGTTTGGTTGAGTAGTGAAGTAAAACAGTCTATTATCATCCAGGTGCATTTCAACATTCAATAAAAGCAGATATCGCTAGCGTTATTATAGATGTGTACCTTAATTGTACAGTTATCACCAACATCTCTATTTAAAATGTGTGCACATGATTCTGCACTCTACTTTACTTACTTGTTGTAGATATTTGTCAGGTTTCATGACACACACTATGCCCACTTTACCCACTTAACCCCACTTAACATAAACCGCTGAATGCAGCACCTATGTTTATGTTTACCAATGAAATGAGTGCTCAGCAGCCTGAGAGGTTGTTCCCGGGGTAAAGAAGAAAACCATTCTCCAGCAAGGTAGTCTTGGTAGCTAAAGCTAAGCTATCCCGTGTCAGCGCTGTTGCTAACTGAACCTCCAGCAAACGGCTGTCTAGCTTGATGTGACTAAGAGCACGTAGCCAGCATGCTAGCTTGTTTCATATCAGGCAAAAGCTAAATTAATTGCCCACGTTAGGTAGCAAGTGTGTGACAGGACGTGGAAGAAGAGAGCCTTGCCCCTACCCGGTACCACCTTCAGCAGCAGCGACGGCTGTTGACTACAGCTGCCTCCTCCTCCTCCTCCTCCTGCTGCTAGCCGAAGTTCCTCATCTGTCTGTGGATGAGGTAGTTTGGTGTTTTAGCTAGCTCTCTCTCTCTCTCTCACACACTCACCGAGGCGGTGGATACATGTCTACCTCTCAACCACGAGACAAACTACGAAAGGGAAATCTTGCAGTTCATGTTTCGCCAAGAAGTCAGTGTGACGTCTTTTATTCCATCTTGTTCGTATCTTTTCCAACACGAGAAGAGGAATATGTCGAGATATAACATTTACAGCCTGTTGGACTGGGTCTACGGCGGGGTGGACCCGAAGTTTGAGGGCAATGGGGGCCCCGAGTGTGCCGCCTTCATCGCGCCCCAGCAGCGCATCAGTGAAAGTCTGGTCATCGTCCTCATCTCCCTAGTGGAGATTGGCGTGTCGCTGAAGAAAATAAACCTCTCCAAAGAGCTCAAAGTGGTTGGAAAAGACTGCACAAGGGCGAAGGAGGATAGTATGGGCAAGAACCTGTTGCTCGTTGCCCTTTGCATGACTTTTGGAGTGGAGGTTGGGTTCAAATTCGCGACCAAGACTGTGATATATCTGCTGAACCCCTGCCATGTCATGACCATGGTCCAGGTAAGGACGAGCTGTGTTTGTTAAGACTACGTGTATTTATGTGCACTCCCAGGAAAAGTTGCTAACGTGAAAGCAACTCCCCATGAAATGTATCTGAAGACATACTTGTAGTTATCCCCTTTTCCTCCAAACATACTGAGTTTGTATTGTAATATGCAGAAGTCAAATCTTTAACTTCATTAAAGTAATAAATGCAAAGTGTAGTAATCCTCTTACAAGTCAAAGTCCAGCATTCAAATCTTTACTTCAGTAAAAGTGCAAAAGCATTTGCATCAAAAGTAAATGCCCATTTCAGAATAATGCACATGAACATGCTTTTTATTTGAGCCCTACAGAACTAGAAACTGTTGTACTAAAAAAGTTAAGGAGTAGACATACTGATTGTGTTTTTAGCGCGTGTGTGTACTTTGTACAACTTTGCATGGGCTGTACAGTAAGCAAAGGGAAGTAGTTGAGACATAAAGCGCTGCCTCGAAATAAGACCTGTTGTCTCAAGTTCAGCCCCTGAGGTATGCAACCAGAGCTAGGCGTCATCTGATTTGTTGTGCCTTGAAGTGGTGACATTATGAAAGCTACTGAGGAGCAGTTTTTTCTGAGCTGAATTTAAAAGTGCACAGGAAGCTAGTTGAGTTTGATTGATTAAAAATTCATTAAAGTGGGCGGTGTTGTTGTGTTGTATTTTGTTAAGTTTGAACCAGAGGTTCAAAACAACACAAAGGTTCTCTGTCCTGTACAGCACCTGCATGTTTGTCCTCCGCCTCCTGCTCGGCTGACCTTCATGGGACATGATTGCACACCACGGGTCACTGCCAACTGTGTTTTAATGTATTTGTCATACACATGAGTTATGGAGAACAAGTAATAGTGATGTATCCTGATTATTTTAGATTAAAGGGCGGTAGTGTGTGATAGCTAGTGGACATTGATGAATAACTTTGGGTGTGAATGAATGAAGTGATGAGGAATTGAGTGATGGGACCAAGGTTAAGATAATCATAAGATAAGCATTCCTCAAGCTTGTGGACAGTTCAGAGCAGCAGTGGAAGAAGTATTCGCTTCAGTAAAAGTACTTCTACCACACTGTGAAAATACTCCACTACAAGTAAAGTCCTTCATCAAAACCTTACTTAAGTAAAAGTATGTAGGCTAAATATTATAAGCACAATGTACTTGAAGTATGAAAAGTAAAAGTACTCATTGTGCAGTAAAATGTTCTGTCAGTCAGTGTTTTACTATTGTATATGTTTCCGGATTAATATTAATTACTGTTGTGCATCTTTCTTACCATCTTTGGTGTGTTGTAGATCATCTAAAAGCTGGTAACCTAATAATAATAGTAATGAATTTAAGATGCAGTTTAGTGCGGTGTGTCCAGATGTTCTAGTCATACTGTGAATCAGAAATAAAAAGTAATTAAACTAGTTTGGGAGTGTGTAAGTACTTGGAACAGTATGATGGAAGTCTACAATGAACCCATGCTCAATTATGTCTCATATGCTGTTGCAGCAACCTTTGGGTTGATGCCATTTGTTACACAGATTTGGTGCCAAATTGAACCGTTTTTAATGTTTCACATCTGGAGATGGATGGTTTTAACTGAACAGGAAGGGGAAGAAAGATTGTAATTTGAGTTACTTCGACCTATGGGTAGGTGTGATCAGAAGAGGACATACACAACAATACGCAATACACTTTAAAAAAAGGAAGAGGTGTACTGAAAGGAGATGGAAGTTGCAATGTTTAGAAAAACATTTCTATTTTACTTTTGAAACAGGATAACAAGAAGTGTTTTCTATCAAACAGGACGGCTCTGCTGGGATTGCCTCCAGGAGTTTATTTGCTGCAGGGAATAGAGCCAGGAGCTGGCTGGAGATTGACTGTATCATCAGAAACATAGGTGCAACATGAAGTGTGTTATGCATTCTTGCTTTATTGAAGGTGATTATGTTTGCGGGCTTGATGCTGTACCGTGAGTGCAGTTGTCCTGCAGATGACTTCTGGAAAGAGATTTAATGTTACTCGGATACTTGACAGCTTCGTACTGGTGATTGTTCCCAGGATGATACTTTATTCGATTGTGCCTGTAGTGACTAATGTTATGATATGACCCCACCCACCAGTTCGTCATTACAGTTGGTAGATTTACAGTATACGGATGTGGTACTTTTTTTAAATCCCTTTCAGATTCAGTGGCAATCTAAGATTAAGACATTTCATAAGGATTGGCCCTTTTTCCTGTCTCCTTTGTAGCTTGTATACCCAGCAACTGTGCATAAAAACAGTGCATCCGGAAATGAGAAGTCGAGAATTATGAGCACATTTTACAGGCTGAAAAATGTGGACTCTTGTAAAGTTCCCGTGGTGTGCAAAGTCAAGTGTTGCTGCAGCTGAAGTTGCCACAGTCCTTGAGTAATCAGCACAGGCATCTACTTCACTTACGTGTTGAGAATATCACCACTTGACTGTGTTGCTGAGCTGCACCGGGCCGCTTGCACTGCAGTGTCATTACATAGCAGCCTGTTTGCTGGAGTGCTTCATTAGCATTGGCTAAATTCTACATATTCTTTAATGTCAATATTATTACTAAACCCTTACACACAATAGTGATGCTTACTCTATAGATTGTGAGTGTCATAGACTGCACACAAACACCCAAAGTGTTTAAGGAAACCTTGCTGTTCACTATAAATAAATTAAAAAAACACCTTTTAAGCAAAACTGCTGTCCTATCTAAATCGTGTTGTAATTAAACTATTTGTCAGCGAAACATAATTGTCATGCGTAGAGTGGCTGTGTCAGTTGCCACCTGAGATCACACAAATATCAAAAACACCAGGCGAGAAAGCATCCCTCAGCATAAGGTGAGCGAGAGCCCAACTGGAGGTGAAGAGTTCAGCGTGTGATGAGTGATGAGTTCATGCCTCACATCTGACAACACTGATGTCTGTTGTGTTTTCCTCATCGTGGAACAAGAGGAGTAACATTGTCACGCTGACAGATGTCCGAAATGATTACTGACTGCTCAATCTTACTCTGTATTCACTTGGGGCCAATGGATGGGGCTGGGGCTTCATTAACAAACAAATCAAAAAGAAGATACAGGACACGGTGGGCTTAGCTTTGCATACATAAATAAACAATGTTTTTGCGATACTGTACGATGCCAAGATATTTTGGACGGGCTATGCAGTTGATTAGATTTCAGATGAAGCCCAATAAGTGACATTTTCTTTAATTGGGGTGGACAAACTATTTAGTTGGATTGCTAGATTTGGCCAGTGGGACGCTAACACAGGATACTAAGACTCCATTTTTAAAGGTGCAATACAGCCAGAAGCTGCTGTAACATGGAAGTGTTATAACATGGTAATGTGACAGTGAGGTTCCTCTGGTTTGTCAGTTGAAAACATTTGCATATTCGTTTGTAACGTAATTTTCTGAGCCATTATCTCTCAAACAGATGCCTATGTGCGTAAACGGCAATATTTAAATATCACGATGGCAACAAATATTTTAAATGTTTTGGGATACACATATTGATGTATCTATTTGTTATATGTTAGACAGTTCTTGCCACTGATGGCAACTAAAGGCCAGTAATTGGTTGGCCAATGGCACCCTGGCAGCCGTTACTGTTGAGCCCTGTAATCATGATTCACTGCCGTCTTGAATATTAAAATTTGTGATTTCTGTAAAAGTGTTTTTCTACATTGTGGACGTTCAGGGACAATAGAATAGGTTCAGGAAATGTGACTGTCTGCTGTTCAAAAGACTCACAACCTTCTACAGGATTCTCTGGTGAGCCAAAGCTTATTAAGTCAACTTCCTTCCCTTGTAGATGTTGCTACGGATCCACGGATCATATAAAACCATGATAAACATTCGGTAAGCGCCAGGAAACAATCTCATCTCTTCAAAGCAGGCCTCTGGTATTACAGCAGCAGCTTTGGATGGGTTTAATGGAAGTTTTAAATACTGCTTGTTAGCGCACTTCAGCAGTGACCAGTGCTTTGTCTTTGCTTAATCGGTTGAGAGCTTGCTTATAAATTGACGAACCATGCTGTTAACAAGCTGTGTGCCACAATCATCCAGTATCAATACAACAGACTACAGTGTCAGCATTATCTTTAAATGTTGCCACATCTATCAGCTGCAGCAATAACACCTAGCAGAACAGATTGTTTACTCAGTCATTCAGATCCCACTGAAAGCACAGCACTGTCTTACTCAATGACTACACACAGGAAGTATGGCTTATCAGTAATGACTTCTGTCAATCTATAAGTAGGCCATTGATCTTTTTTATTTCAGCAGTTTTCCTTCATAGCTTTAAAACAAAAACAAAATCATTATACAGCCACAGCTGTGCTTTTACTTTAAAATTGCTCTGTAACAATGCGGGAAGAAATTAAATAAGAGTTGTTAAAAAAAAGTCAACATTACCCAATATATCAAACCAAGTCAGTGTTTCATTTTCTTTTGTTGGTTGTCTTCCAACTTTTTTCTGGAGGCTGGTATTGTGTGAGATTTCTTGTTTTGAAGAACATTTGGCATTATGCCTCAGCCTTCTGCACCTCTCAGATAGATTCATATTTTAGTTGTAAAATGAATGGTGAGAAACGATCATTGGAGGTAATTGTGTCTTTAATGCTGCAACAACACCGCCAAGGACTTTGACTCTCATAAATGTGATCATGCATGTGGATGTAATGTGGGCCGGATTGTTTATTGGAGCTGCAGAAGCTTGTGTACAGTGTTTGGTGACTCCTCGTGAGTCGTGCACTCGTGAGGTTGCTTTATTTCTCAGCGTTGAAGTGAAGAGACGATGCTTTTGTGATTTGCCGTTGTTGTTGTTCTAGCTAACTGGTACTAACTGGTTAATTTTGGCAGCAGTTGTTGAGTTCACTAGCTTGAGGCAGGAGGCATGTGGTTGGCGGTGACACCACTGTTATGAAAAGTCTTAAAATAAAAATGTCACCTGAAAAATGAAAGAAAAAAAAAAGCAGATTTTAAATAAGGGTATTTTTATGCTGAAATAAAAAATAAAACTCAACCAGCGACCCACGTTGTGGCCTGTTCAATAGTGTTCTTATAATTCCCCTCATTGCTTGATTGACAGGTCGATCATCAGTGACTTTTGGTAACTTCTGAGCGTGATGTTCCCAGCTTATAAAACTCAAAAAGCTTCTAAAGCTTCTAAAACCTCAGACTGTGTTACTCCCTCTCGCTCCCTGCAGGCACCCATGTGGTGGTGTGGAGATGTTAGTGCCTCCCCTGTTCCCTTTTGTTTATTGTATGCACTTTACAGCAGTCCCTCACCATCCTCACCCGCTGCAGTACTGACACCACATCCCAGGCCGTTTGATCTTCTGTTCTGTACATAATTTAAAACGGTGCGTCTCCCACTTTGTCGTGGCCTGAAGCGGCAGGTTGTGACACCATAAGGATAATGAAAAAAATATTAATTTTACTATTTCACAAATTGTTGCTTCATCTACTTATTTTACACATTTATTTAGTTCATACTGTATTTTTAAATGTATTTAATATTGAACACATTGAGGTTCCATATGAGAGAGCTGTGTGTGAAAGGTACCGGTTTACCTCAGAACACACACACACACACACACACACACACACACA
Organism: Cottoperca gobio; assembly: GCF_900634415.1. Taxonomy (NCBI): domain Eukaryota; kingdom Metazoa; phylum Chordata; class Actinopteri; order Perciformes; family Bovichtidae; genus Cottoperca; species Cottoperca gobio. The sequence continues at coordinate 13,006,175 of NC_041368.1, forward strand.
CACACACACAAATAATCTTTCAGAGGAATTTGCAAAGACCAAGCATTTGTCAGATTTGGCAAACAATTTGAATTCATAAAAATATATTTTCATACATTGTTTCATTGATCTAAATATTAAAAGAAACATTTTTTACTCTGATTATTAATTTTCACAAGATAAAATGGAAAAACTGTAAAGTATGTAAGGATGGGAAACCATGTTCTATCTTAATGCATGTTATTCCTACATGTATTTCAAAAGTTGAGTTTAATCCTGTCCTGTGCTAAAAGCTTTGGTTTGTTGCAGTTCTGTTCCCTGTGCAGGTTAATATGAGTTGATAGGTGCACTGCAGATCAATCACTGAGACATATCCCTTAAGCCAGTGGGTAGTTGTACAGCTGAACTCAAGTAAATTGCTTTCTTGTAATTCTGTTTCCAGCCTTTGCCTTCCAGGCAGACCAACTCTTTGTGTCAGGTGGTGTTTTGAACCAATCCATGTTTGCAGTATCCTCCAGGCCCCAACAGCACAATCGCTGAGCATAGATGTAGAACTGGGATGATGAACCACATTGTAGCCTATATCCTCATTCAATTAGCCAACATGTTGATATGAATGCTTTTGAAATGGAAAATGAAGGAATTAGAAACTGAAAACTGTCTTTCTCCTTTGTTCTCAGTGCATGTTAAATAAAATATCAGTTCCTTCCACTTGGAGCTGTGAATATATTGTTGTCGTTTGTGTTTATTAAATAATTAATGAGTCTGCTGTAAATGTAACCTGGACTCAAAAGTTCAAGGTTTGAATTAGTAACAGTCATTATCATAAAGTTAAAGCCTTTCCAAAGCACACCGGCCCAGGAAACAGTGCAGGACTTAAGTCCATGGTTGTGCTGTTCTCTAACAAATTGATTATTTCCTGTTCCATAAGCAATAAGTCGTGGATTGTTTCTATCGACAGCCCCGTTTGAAATCAGGCAATACAATTAATTTATGCCCGCACCTGTCAGCCATTCTGATGCTTTCAAATCTACCGTAATTGTTTGACCAACCTCCTGGGTCTCATCTGAACGCATTCTGTTTCTCATTTGAAGCAAGAAGCACTTTACAGTTGTCTCTGTTCAAGGCTCCTGCTCTTATTATACTAATAAAAAACATGTTAATGCCATTTGTTTATTTTCTTTACCGACAGCACCGGGTGCTGGAAGCTCTTGAAGCACTACAGATGTGTGAAGTGCAGTTTCTTATCTCTCTGTGCTTTCCTCAACAGATTTTCCTGCTGGCCTGCCCGCCATGTAAAACAGCAATGGTTGTATTTAGGTGAGTATATTTACGCCCGGCTCATGTCAGCTTACCGTAGGATGTACCTGAAGTGAATGCAAATTATAAATGTAATATAAAATGATTAGGCAGACGGAGCCAAATGAAATCTGTTCATATAAAAGCAATTGCCACATTGATTGTAATTACTTGTTTTATTGTAATGAATTTGTTGGGGTTTATAGTCATCTCTCCTTAACAACTGCTCGGGTCTGGGCGGTTAATTATTCAGGAGAAATGATGGGGTTCTTGCCAGTGGGAAGTTGGATTTACTGAGAAATAAATACAAGCAGGGTCACTTTCTCTTGCCTTAGCCCAGGGGAGTCACATGGTGAACATCTACAGTGACTGGAAGCAGTCTTATCAACAGTCTGTAGCTCTGTCTTACCTGAAGTGACTTTAAAGTAAACAATTCAAAATTAAATGGTGAGTTTGAGAAGCTTAATGAAACACTTTACAAGTCTCTCGTCTTTTTGGGCGTGGTAACCGTAGCAACAGCAGGTGTGATTTAAAACTACAGAAAACACTCGTTGAGCAGATACTTCTTCAGAAATGCAACAGAAGAGCTACTGGTTGTATCTGTTTCCAATGCAACCACTCAAACTAACGTATTAAAACAGAAGTCAACAGCAGGGCCCAGTAAAGGGAGTCTGTTTCCTGGCTGAAGAGTTGGAGGTTTGCAGCCCGTCACCCCCAGTTCTCCATCTAACTGCTGCTCCTCCTTGTTCCGTTACCCCCTGTAATATATAACCCTGATCCACTGTAACAATAAATACAATAAAAAGCAAAGAAAAACAGTCGCTGTCGGCGCTAACCTTGGTGACAAATATGTTGTTTTCTGTGACTACTTCAAAATAAAAGCCCCTATACGTTTCACCAGTTGACTTTTATTGTGAAGCAGCAGCCGTTTGAATTAACAGTACGTTAATACAGCCGTGATGCGGCGTCAGGAGAGTAAATAGAGGCTGATTAATCTCTCGAACCTAGGAGACCATTTGAATCCATCTGCTGGATTGGCGGACCCTGCCAGTAACAATGAAAACTACTTCATAAAAAGGAGGTAATTACATGATGTAAATGCATTAAACGCCTATTGCAACACATATACCAACCACAAATAGCATAGAAATTGAGTTATACTTCATGCGAAAGTGTTATAACTTTATCACCATGACTTTGATCAGGATACATTTGCTACTTCTTTTTTTAAGAACTTTGTTTTTAAATGTGACCGATTTGTAAAGATTCTTTCAGAGACAATGAAATAGTGTTTTATTTTATGGTCGCTGCGTAAATGCACCTCCAGCTTTTATCGTAAAACTCAACAGCTTGTGTAGAACAAACAAACCGTGCCAGCATCTGTATTCAAGAATGGGAGGCCACTTCTTCAGCAGTCAGACAAAGCGTCGTGTGAGAAGGAAACGCATAGCATTCCCTGTGAAGTATGTTTGACTCGGAGCTGGCTATAAGTCAAACTTCAAATTAATCTGGATGACAAATGGAGACACATTTGAAAAAGTAATCCTGGTGTAATGATTATATCTAGGTAAATGCCTTATCACTGACAGACTTGACTTACACATACAAAGCTTCTTTGGTTTGTGTAATGTTCTCTCACACACACACACACACACACACACACACACACACACTAATTATCAAATAATAATAATAATAATAATAATAAATGTGGTGAATTTAAATGAAGCGGATAGTTTTTCCTAAAGGGTCCCGTGGCCCCCCGAGTGACAGCTGGACTCACTTGAACTGACATTCCTACAGCACTCCTGTTTTCCCAGTGACCTTGGCTGTCACAACAGTTATTTTGGCTCATTTGACAAAAAGAGAAGTCATGTGAGATGGACGTAGGCACACACTTTGCTACATAAGCTCCTGGGCTTTTCAATATGGTGGATCTTAGAATAACTGTTGGTTAAAAAGAAATGTACAGAAGTTAACAGCCATCACCCCTCTCCAGCCCGCTGTCAGTGTGTGCTAAATGGTGAGTGAGTTGGAAGCAGCTGAAAAATGTGCGCTGACTAAAGACTAAATTATATCTAGCGGTACATTTATACTAGAGCTGCAGAGATTAGCCGACTAAACGATTACTCGACCAATAGAGAAATAAATCAACTATTTTGATAATCGCTACAGTAATTATTCATACAAAGTCAGAAAATGCTGTTTTCAGCGACTCATATGTAGATATCCTGCTTTTACCTTTTATACTGTTAAACTCGCCTTGGGACAGACATTTTTCACTATTTTCTGACATTTTATAGACCAAACGTTTAATCTAGGAAATAATCTGCAGATTCATCAATAATGAAAACGATCGTTAGTTGCAGCCCTGATTATGAATGAATAGCTAGAGCTGCTGATTTGTCAGAATTATGATAAAACACTTTTGGATTTCTTAAAAGATAAAAAGAAATGTCAAGTCTCTACAACAAACGTGGAGAAAAATGTTCTAATAGTCTGAACCATCAGTGACCTAACTTGTCACATTCAACACTCCCACTAGGAACGGACCCTGCCAAAGAACGACACAGCTGCTGCCAACAGCATCAGGGAGCACTCTGATTGGCTTTCAGCAACATCCAACACAATCTACACTGTCCACCACCTGTTGCTCCGTGCTTATCAGCACTAACTTATGTCAATAATGCAATGATTCACACATTGTGGAAATTATTGTTAAAATGTTCCAGGTGTGATGGGGGGGATGTGAGGTTTATCAGAGGTTTTGAAATTTCAATGTTTATTATTGGCTTATGTTTTTTCCCCCTGTGTGTTTTCAGGCTGCAGGTACACATGCTCAATGGTGCGCTACTGGCTTTAATGTTCCCTGTAGTCAACACTAGACTGGTAAGTAACAAGCACCGCAAACTCTCCATCAAAGTCTGTGCGGTTAACAAGGAGGCGTCTCGTTTATAATCCGTGCATTTCATTTGTTAATGACAGCTCGACAGAAGAGCAAGTTTTATCCCTTAGCTTTGATATGTTTAGGCAGACTTATGAAATGTCCTTCTCCTTAAAGATTGTTTTACATTACAAAACATTTCAGAAAATATACACAATACGATTCTCTCTGCATGAATGTTTAAGTAAATGTAGTTCCTCTACTGAAGCCCGAATCTGAAGAATAAATTCCAGTATGCAGAAGACAAAATGTCCGACTCAAGTGGCAGAAAGTACGAGCTTAATTGATGGAAATCTGCCGTTTTAGTGAAGGAAAATACTTCCTGCTTGAAAGGCTCTCACCAACAGCTGCAGACGACGACCAGATTCAGTAGATAATGCACTGACTTTAAAGTATATTTGCTTAAATGATATCAAGTGTTTAAACTTTATCCAATTCTCACATGATCCCTGTCAAATGGTCACACTGCAGAACATTTCATACCAAAGTTAAGCAAAGGTTTTGTCATAACTATTTCCCCTTTTAGATAAAGAACTTGTTTCAACCTAGGGAAGTAGTGAGGAATGAACATTAAATCAGAGAACTAAATCATTGTTATCGAAATACATAAAAGAACTCTGGCCTGCTGGGGGGCAAACATTCAGAATCATTTTAATGATTATACCTTTGATAATAACCATTTTCAGCCGTCGGTCTGTGTGTGTCCATTAAAAAGGTAGATTTATTACTAAAGTAGTTAGTTTTCATATTCATTTTCTTCTGAGGCTGAGGTGCTGATCCCAGGTTGGCTTTGGCCCTCTGATGTCCCGCTCCCTAATGACTGTTTCACTAGCTGTACAATAATGGATAAAAATGACTCAAAACACCCCCGCCGTCGCCTCTTAAATCTGTCTTCTGTTGGAGTATTGCTTTCATGCAACGCTAGCAGCTAATGCGAACAGAATTAAAGTTTAGACTGCAGCCAGCTCCGGTTATTAATGCTGGTCTGAGGTCAGTACATTAGAGTGCAGCAAGTCCGCCACTGATTTTATGTTCACAAGTTTACAGGGCCGTCCGCACCCAGAACGATAACTATAATGACGACTATAAATATAACGATGTGAGCATCCTCACTGATGAACGATAAACAGTGAACAGTGGCGGCAAGCGCACGCTCCAGCTGTGTGGGAACAGCACAATGGATATTGATGACCTGTTACTGCTGTATGTTTCGCAGGGATATAAGGATATGAATAATACAAATAAAAGAAAAACTGTTGAAAAGTAGGAGATGCTGATTATTTAAATTAGTACACTTTATTGCTGATAGAAAATTAGTTTGAAGACCATTTCACTGTTCGTTTCACTAATCCATGTGTGGAACAAATACGCCTTCTTAAATCGGCTGGATTTTGATTGGCTGTCACTGCGTCTATTGTTCATTGAATCAATAAAGACATTCTTATTTCGACTAACATTCATAAGATTGTCGACTTTTCTTTTAGAATAGAATCAATTAGTTGATTTAAAGCGACAGATCTGTAAAACAGAATCTTAATGTTGTTTACCAGAGATGTGCTCGTACGTTTCTAGGAAAGAAGTCATTCAGCATGAAAAAAGCATTACAAAGTTACTAATAGACTAAAAAGAAAAATTGTACTAATCGGTCGTTTTTAGCTTCAGTCGACTAAGATTTTTTTTAGTCTAGACAAAAAAGCCAATGTCCAACTAGCACGTATGTTCTGCGCTTGATTTTAAGACGATATATTTATATAGTCATCGTTAAAGTTCTTTAAATCGTTCTTGGTGTGGACGACGCTGAAGACTATTATATATATAAATATCATTCTTCTAATGTTTCGATACTTCCGCTTCATCTCAGTATTAAAAAACATCCGACTAATACTGCAACAGGGGGCTAAGCAAATTAAATGTCCTGCTTAATGAGGGTTGTAAAGAAGTTAAATGTTTCTCTCTCTCTCTCTCTCTTTCTCCGCAGCTTCCGTTTGAGAAGGAGATCTACTACATCCAGCACTCCATGCTGTACCTGGTGCCACTTTACCTGTTCAGGAAAGGAGGTAGGTGTTAACCTTTAGTAATCACTTAGTGTGTTCTCAAGGTGAAAAACCTTCTCACGTGCAAACCATGCAGTCTATAATACCATGATGTCCTTTATCCTTGGAACCCGTGGATCCTTTTAAGATGCTCGAGTTGCTGTAGAAACCTGTTTTTTATGTTACTGCTTGCTTCAGCTTCATATTTATCTGTTTACTCTAAACAAATACCTTTTGCTCTTGCCTGTTACAACACAAAGGCGGGTCTGCATAAACCTGTAAACCACATTGTGCACATTTAGAGTTGACCTAACAGTATTCCCTGCAGAAAAGGCTGTCAAGGTGCCCTTAGAGTCGCTTGTGCTAGAAGACAGACGCTGTACTGTGCAGCTCCCCGGTGTAAATGTGTGGAAAAGTGAAGCAGGAAATAGCTGAAAAAAAGAAGCCACTTGCTCAGTTGACTTTTCCTGAATGATCAAACAAAAAGAAAGGTGTAAAGAAAGGTTTCAAAATACCAAATTTGTAGTACGACAAACATGTCAGGACAAGGCAAGATTCCAATAACTGGTTGCTTTAGAGCCTTCAAAGAACAAAACAAAAACAGATTTAATGTCATAGATTTATCTAGGGCACAGCACAGTAATCAAACCTCTGCATGACGTGCCTCATTGATCATTACGAACGTAACATTGGAGCCTCACAAAAGGAAGCATTCATTGTTCGAGTTAAACTGACATAGTCGGTGCACATTTAATGTCTTCCCTTGGTAGTACTCTAGCAAATGGCAGCAGTGAGGAAACAGGAAAAGCCAGTTTGACACCGCATCCTGTCACTGGCTGAGCCGTGGTTGCAGGGTGTTCCATCTGTTGACTCCACTGACGTGTTGCAAATCCACAAACACAGGGAAGTGAACGGCCAGAGCTTGCACGAGAAGCTACGATCTATGCGCTCGCTCTCTCTTTAACCCACATAACTGGTTCTTTTTTCTTTTTTTGCAGGTGTGTACAAGCCTGAGCCTCTGGGGGACATGTGGTGGGCACTGCTCTCCACCGGCCTCCTGTTCCTCTACCACTTCCTCTTCCTGCAGCTCCTTGGCCTGGTAAGATGGAGCCCTCTGCTGGGCGTTACACAACACTTCACTATGCATAGAACATGAGCCTACAATCAGAGAAGCCCTGAACCCTCAGAGACTTCTCTGACTTCAACTGGGACACCTTGTTGCCGACATATTGCGTTACCTTGATGTCACATATGAGATAAGATAATAACTTTAGCAATACTTCCAGGGAAATTCAATTGTTACAGCAGCTCAAGAGTCAAAGAATCAAAAAAGGAATAAATGAGAATCAAACTAGATTTTTTACTGGACAATTGTAACTATGGTGTGCAGCACTGACCTTGAAATAATATTTTGTGGGTTTTTACTGCCCGATTTAAACGTCTTCCAGAGTGGATGAGAGTCAATTGTAAAATAATCAATTTACTTGTTTTTTGTCAAATCAGCATCTTGGTTGATGAATAAACTACAAGTGTAGTATAGCCTATACTATGCTTGTTTTTTTTTATGTACCATCTTAAATTCTTAATGTTAATGCTTCTGTGTAAATGTGCTGAATACACATGTGCCTTCCTCCTTTGTTTAGGGATAATTAAAACTTCTTCTCATCTTTTCAAATCAATCTGCTCATTTTCTTTTGGGAGGAGCACGGTCTTTGAAACCAGTTTGAACATGCGTCACAATATCCTGTGGTCAGTAGTGGATTTATGTGAGAGCAGAGGTAAATGGAGCCTTACAGAAAAATATCATTCTGTACAATGCATCGCCTTTCTATAGGTTAAAAGGAGCATCTCGCCTTCTCATAGATGTTGATTCAAGTTTTGGGTATAAAATGTGATCCTGTTGCCTCTCCAGGGACTGTAAGTGTCTGCGTGTGACCGCTGCGAAGTCACTTTTGCTTTGTTTTGCTTTTATATATTCTCACAACCTCAAAGTCTCATTTCTGCAGCTGGTTACGTCAAAATCCATATCCTGTTCTGTGACACTTGCAATTATTTTGTCCACTCACTGTACATTGAAATTACAGGCAGCAGCACGAGTGAGTCATATTGAGCGGAATACCAATTAGAAGTGAAAATTAGCTTTAGTTTAAAAGCGAGTTTCTGAGGTTAATAGAGGAGGGAGAAGAAAGGCCAAATCGTGTCTGCCTGACTGTAAAATGATGTGTAATAGTACACGGACAAATCTAAACTATTATGACAGCAAAGACCAAACTCTCTAAATCAGAAAAACTTCACAAAGTCGGTACTTACTGCAGTGCTACTGCTGTGGTTTGCATAATGCTGGAAGTTGTTTGTCATTTCCCATTTCATTTGAGCTGAGTTCCCCTGAGTTGATTGGAGGATATTCAGATCACCTGTTGGCTCCTAATTAACAATTGAGAGCAGCTTGGTGCATTTCTCCTCTCGGCCAATCAGAGTGAGACGACGGCCTTTCTTTAGGTCTTAAGAGAGGTAGAGAACTGCACACCCAGGACCTTCTGATGCTTCCTTCACTGAATGCACACCTCATATCAGCAGATACTGTCAGACAGATACTCTGGTCTTTAGGCCTTTTTAACTTTTCTGATTGAGAGTGATTCTGAAATCCAGAGTGAATATTAAAGAACACTTTTAAGCTACGTTACCTGCATCAGGGCAGATTTTCTGATTGCCTGATAATAACTCAATGCCCGCAGGCTTTATTCGTTTATTGGTTTATTTTGATCCAAACCCCGTTCATACCCATTTCCTTATTATCAAACATAATTATCAGAGAGGTGTTTTTATTATATTTGAAAAGGCATTATTTCTTCATTCTGAATGTACTTTTTTCATGTAACTTAGGCTTCTCGCTGAGCTCAAATCTGGGGAATCAGTACCGACACATACACATACAGGGCATGAACGCATCCTTTGGTCAATTTAACGATATTTGGAGCAGAAATTAGGGCTGGCATAAATGAAACATTGTACAGTAAAGTCAAACATAACATTTGACAAAACCTCATTATCCAACGTGGTTGTACTTCGTATTCTGATTGTCTCTGCTCCCCTCTAGGCGACCGAGGTCAACCTGAACAACATGCTGTGCCCCGCCGTGTCCGACCCCTTTTACGGGCCTTGGTACCGGGTGTGGGCGACGGGCCACCAGACCCTGCTGACCCTCGTTCACGGGAAGGTTCTGACGCTCCTTTCGCAACACACGGGCTCCATGTGCAGATCCCTGCTGGACACGCTCCGACTGCGCAACAAGAAATGTGACTGAATGTCCCACGAGGATACACACAGACCTAGCCTTTCATTCTAAATGCCTGCTCTTATCATGGAGATTTTTTCTTTTCTTTTTTTAAAATCAACATTTTAATGCATCTTTTAAGACTTACCATCTGTTTAACTGAAACAAGTGAGCATTTCAGGGCCAGTGAATCAATGTGTCATTATTTTAGTCTTGCAGGCTTGCATGCACAAACATTATATGCATTTTAAGGCTGGTAGTTCGCATCGTGGAGTTGGAAAGAATTAGGCTTTTTTTTTCTTTTCTTTTTTTCTTATTTCCAGAAACATGTAAGTGAATTTGTGGAATATTTCTCAAGCTGCCTTTTTGTAAGAGTAAAGTTTTAAGGACAGGCAATATGAGACACCCCAAATGTCACTACTGATCTGCAGTTGTTACACTTTCAGTTCTTTATGTGGTAGTTTTGCTAGATCATGTTAGTGGGTGAAGCTGCCTTTTTTTATTTGTCTCAAGTGCGTTTCGAAACAGATCGTGAATGTGAGCTGTTGTAAAAGTTAATGCTTGTTTGTAGTCTGATGGATTTTTGTTTGTCATGTATGGTCACCTCTGTGTTGTCATGACTGCAAATATGTTTATTTTCCTCTGTTCCCACATTATTAGTGGCCTCTTTTGAGTTCTGTCTCCAGCCCGTTCAGATCATTCCAGTTGTGATAATCAGGGGACAAGAGGATGTATAAAGTGCTGAGATTCAAAGGCAGGCAAGAATGAGGATTCATGAATCTGCACCTGTTGTTACTATTACCTCCGCCAAGGAGGTTATGTTTTTGTTTTTGATATCGAACCATATTCGGTGGGGTATAACCGTTGGTGCGTCGTGGGGATGAATGTGATGTTTGCCAAGACGGAGAAGATCTTGACAAAATATGTACCTGGGCTGGAATCGTGCATCGCGAAGCTTGAATAAAATGTGTCGCTTGATCCTCCGAGTTATTCTTACAAGGCATCCTGAATTCACTGCACAACTGTAACGAGTCCCAGGCTCAGTGTCGTGTCCAGGAAATGCATCAGATGATCTGCATGAAGTCACTTTGGATCATTTATTGACAAGTAAGAAAGTATTAACCAGCATTGGCAATTGGAACATTTCTGTCATGGTATATATCATTTCGAGTGTTAGGGGGTGTGTGTATATTACTGTAGTATATTATACTGTTCTTCACTGTAAAGAAGGGATAAGACAAACTTTTGTATTTCGATCGGTTCGAGTGTATGTGCTGTATTGACAATAAAATCTATTTCAGTTGACCAAAGTTCTCACTGTGTATATTTAGCAATAACAAATGTTCTTACTCTTATAGCACATAATGGGAAGCTGAAATAGTTGTTCCCCAGCTATGTGTACGCTTAATATGACATGGGCTGTTGTAGGAACTCGTCAGAGGGTTTTTTGTTCCCCAGCACTGCCATACGGCTCGCAATATAATATGCCTACACTTCAGGGAACTTATCAAATGGTTGGAGTCATGGTGTCACCAAAGGTCATAGCTCAATGCTTCCTCAGGTGAAAACTAGCCAAGTATACATGTTTTTAATCTATTATGCATGAAGAGAATTACAGATATTACCGTATATCAGAAAATCAAACTGGGTTTATGTACGTGTGGGAATGTTCACGAGTCCCTGACCAAATAAAAACCTTTTGACAAGTTTACTTGTTATCCATTAATAACCACAAAAATCTACATTTACATTTAAATATATATATATTTTATAGTTTGGCATGCAGTAATAAAACACTCTGGACCCAGAACACCACGGATATAAAACGATTGTTAAGACACTGCGAACAATAGGAGGGTTAATGTGTGTCGACAGCATGTCGAACTAGGGAACATGGATTAGTTTTTATGCTAAGCTAACTGGCTTCATATTTTACAAACAGATACGAGAGTGGTATTAATCTTTATCTAAATCTCTGCAAGAATGATCCTATTTCTTTAACAGGTCTTCCCAGCACACCACATGACTACACTGAAGCCAAGTTGCTGCCTGACTTATAAAAACTTGAGCTTTTGTTATGTATGTTTGGACGCACTGTCCTATGTAAGGCCAGACGGGGTAAAAGGCTTTAAGTGCAGCAGCGTATCGACAGAAGTAAGCTGCAGACTTTTCACAGGCCTGTAGCATTTCGTCATTACAGAAAGTAAGAGGAGGAGGTCGATATAAAACCTCTGCGGTGTCTGCAAAGAAGCCTCAAGGTGAAGGAGGATTAACAAGAGAAACATAAAATATTCTGCTCTTTACCTCAAGAGCTCGTAGATGCAGAAACATGTTGAGGGATGAAAGGCAACAGAGAAGCACTTACTTGTGTTCTTGTCGTTCTCTCACCAGCCTCTTGGTCAACACGGACGCCATTGCTGCTTCAGGGTACAGCGGTTAATGGAATTGATATGGCTGACACATTTTATAACAAATGGCAAGGCAATATAAATGCCGGGTGAAATAAAGTGAATTGAATGGAAATTGAAAATGGACTTCATGGAGTTATAACAGCAGTTCAATCATTTAGACAGATGGACACCAGGAGGCAGACTCAGCAGAGAAAGTAAAGTTCTGGTTGAATCTCAGTGTGTGTTCATACAGGCAGCAGAGTGAACCATTCAACTATCACTGAGCACTTATAGCCTGAATATCATGTAACCAGCAGCAATGTATTTTCAGACTTCTCCTGACTTGGTGCTTTCGGTGGAGGAACTGGCAGAGAGGCAGGCGGAGCATGTGGGGATCCTTCTCCTTATTACAGTCACAGCTCAACGCCATGCATGCAGCTCAACGTGGCCATATAGCTGTCGCATTTGTTACAAGTATGTTCCATTAAAAACATTATTTTGCTTTCAGATGTGTGGTCTGTGATGTAGCATTGTACTACGGTACAGTGTGACATCACTTTTACGGACCGTTTCCACTGAACCACACAGGTCAAAGTCAGCTATGATACAATTTTCATATTAGACAAAACAATCTCATCTCAAGCTCCATATAGTAGCTATTCAAGAGCTTTCGGTCACTTCCCATGATCTTCATCATCAGATTGAGTTTGCCCGGTTGTCATGAAAAGGAAAATTATATTCTATTTCTGCTGTCTCGTGAAGAACTTGTTCAGTAACTAAGGGCTCCCTTGTTTAGTTTATAGCCTAGATTTGTGAGAGGATGTTTTATAACTTGTTTTGGGGCAATCAGTGGTATTACTGGAGCCCACTGCCACAGCATGTGCCCTGGATGCTCCAACATCATAAAAGTGATAATTGTAGAAAAGGCACTGGTACATCAATGCACAGTCAGCAGAACTGGGACACAGACAACTATTAGGGCTAGATATAAAGGGGGAAATGAGAGCCCTAAAACTCTTCCTAAGACTCCACTGTTGACAGTTGTCATAGGGACAGCTTATTTAGTTCTAATGAAAACTGTTGACAGAAAGTTTGGCTTTGAAAACACAAGGCCGGAACAATTGCAGAAGAGTTTTCTTCAAAATGTTGACACAGAACTATGAGCATAAATAAAAGGAAGTGTCTATAGTATAGAAGTAAATCTATAGTCCATCACTAATCAATTCAACATACTCATTTCAAAGTTCTTTGGATCTAAATGTGACACGCTCACTATTGTTTCAAACACTAAAATACAAGAACACTGTATCCCTGGATGTGTGTTGAAAGAAAATAGAATGACACGTGTTCTCTTTTCAGTTGATTTTGTATTTTTTATTGAATAAATGATTTTAAAAGGTAATAACAATGTTTAAAACTACATTATCTTCACAGCCATTGCTTACATACTCGGATAACCCATCTATATATATATCTATATATATATTATATATATATCTATATATATATTATATATATCTATATATATTATATATATCTATATATTATATATATATAAAATATGTTATATCTATATATATATATAAATATAATATACATATAAATATATATAATATATACAATATATATATATATATATATTAATATACTATATATAATTGTATATATATATATTATATATATATATATAGTATATATATTTGTATATATTATATATATATATTTGTATATATTATATAGTATATATATTTGTATATATATATATTATATATATATATATATTATATAGTATATATAGTTATATATATATTATATATATATATATATTATATAAGAGAGAAGATAGACAAAGAGAGAGAGAGAGAGAGGAAGAGACGAGAGAGAAGGGGAGAGAGAGAGAGAGAGAGAGAGAGATAGAGGGGGGAGAGAGATAGAGAGGGGAGAGAGGATAGGAGATAGAGGGATAGTAGAGAGAGAGAGAGATAGAGTAGAGATATGGAGAGAGAGATAGAGAGATAGAGGGAAGAGATAGAGAAGGGGTAGAGAGAGGAGAGAGGGGGATGAGGGATAGAGTGAGAAGAAGGGAGAGAGGGGTAGAGACAGAGAGAGAGAAGAGATATAAAGAGATACAGAGAGAGATAGAAGAGAGAAGATAGAGAGAGATAGACGAGATAAAGAAGATACGAGATAGAGACAAATAGATAGACTATATAGATAGAGAGAAGATATAATATATAAAAAGATATAGATATATATAGATAGTATATACAATATATATAGTATATAATATATATATATATATATATAATATATATATATATATATATATATATAATATATATATAAATATATATATATAATATATATAAATATATTCTTTCAACCCTCCCCACACTTTCTTTTCTTTTCCATTTGTTTTTTTGTCTGTTTTTTCTTTTGGAGCCATACTATCATAATAAATGCCCATTTCAAGTCTTGTCACACTAACAGCAGTTCAATATGAAAGGAGGAAGGGTCTAGCTCTACAAGGGATGGATTTTAAAATTCCCGTGTTCATATTATTCCATCAACATTGTAAAAAAAATCAAAAGATCCAAAAATCAAAAGGAAAAGAAAGAAAAATTGGTATCAGGAGTTACACCAGGCAACCCTCCCAGCCCATCAGGCCACTGCAACAGAAAAGTCATTTTGTACAGTGACACGTCTTAGAAGTCAGTGTCTCATAAATTCAGAACATAGAAAACCACTAAAATAAGTTTGAAACTAGATCCAAAATATTCTTTTGAAAAGAATTTATTTTGATGTACAAAAACAGTCATTTTCTTTATTTTCTTTTTAATTTTTTCTTTTTGTAATAAAAGCTTCAAACACAAGTTTATTGTAGTTCTTATTTCATTTGTCATTATTATTATTATTGATTCATTCTTTTTTTTTTTTTTTTTTTTTTATTATTCATCTATCAGTGCGATTGTATACCAGTGCAGCTACTGGGTCCAGAGTAACGAAAACAGGCTTTTTCATCTTTAATGGCATAAAAAATAAGGAAAAATCCATCTTTTATACAAAGTATAACTGCTGGTCTTTAGGGAAAAAACATTTATAAACCCATAAAGCTAGGAGGCACACCATGGGATTTAAATTTTTGTAAATTATAGCAATAATATACTAATACTATTTCTAATAATAATAATAATAATAATAATAATAATAATAATAATAATAAACAAAACAAGTAACAACAATTTGCAACCATTCTTAACCATCCTTGATGCCACGTACGGCGTCAGAGATACTCAATGAAAGTTTCATTGAAAAGTTGGGTTGCTTAATAAGTCAAGACAGTTGAGAAATCGCACACACACAAAAAAGAAAAAAGACGAAAAACATTTTGTCAAATGCAGGGGTGACTTTTGGAAGGACAGGAAGCCAGGCCTGAAGAGCAGCATTTGGGCATGGCCACTGGCGTCTTTGGTTCACAAACATACGAAGGTAACACGAGCTTGAGCATTCCACGAAATATGAGAATGACCGCGCAAGGAATGCTGAGGCTGAACTCTAACCCTAGTATGGAACCAAAACACAATCTGCTACAACGAACTACGAATGCCGTTCCATAATGTCCCATGAGGTATCGATGTTAAATCAGTACAGAAGCAGGACTATTTTTTTCTGAGCGTTCTACGTAAAACATTAGCTCTGCGTGCCATTATAGGAGATGCTTACCCTCGACATGGTTTGAGAGGGTTACGGACCTTAAGTCGACAAATCAAACGATTCAGCGGCTAAAGGTAAAACGGAGGATGTGCTCTGAAAAAGCAGCATCTAAAACTTCCAGGAGGCAACGGTCACTACTAAAGCCGCTATCTACCCAACGACCCGCATCACACCTTGACAGACCAGGCCATGAGGTTGGGCCAGTGTAAGGGGGGGGGGGGGGGGGGGGGGGGACATAGGCTACGTGTGACTTCTTGTCCTTTCAAACCTGCAGGGGTGTTGACTTGCACTGGTAGGAGAAACAAAAACACCTGTTGAACAGATCTGCATATATCAAGGATAGTAAAGGTAACACATGCAGGATTTTCTCTCAAAACATCACTGTTAAAATTGTAATAACGACCATTAACATTACATTCCACAGCCCCTATGACGTAGTTTTCTGCGGGGACTTTTCCTTCTTCATTATATGGGTAAGAATATCAGCCTGTTTTTCCCATAGGGAATTGATCCCTAATGAAAGCACAGATTGGTCGCATCCTTCGGTGTTAAAAATATGTCGTCACGACTCATTTCACAGCAACGCACTAAAGAGAAAATCCTACATGCAGCATCTTTAAGTATGATATGATCGATGAGTCCGCATGACCAGTCACGAGCATGTGACCACCCCAATATGAGGTCCGATAGCACCATATTTGTCTTTTAAATCTCTTAATGGTTAATAAGAGTGTCTAAGCCATAGATCAAGCATATCATGGATAAAACCATAGGTCTCATACTCATACATACATGCAACAAAATACATTGCATGTGTACACAAAGACATTTATGTAAAAGAGCATGGTCAATTTGGTTTTGCAGCAGAAGAATTCAGGTTGTGCTGTACTAAATGGGCTAGACAGACGAATGCCTTGACTGCTCCACTTTTTCATGTAGTGTATTCATTATGAAAGCATACATTTAAAAGGGAGACTGTGTTCCCATGGTTTTTAAACATTTAGTGTAACGACACCAAAGAGCCCCGACAGTATTTTAAGAAAATGTGTTTTTGTGGGACTTTCAAAAGAAAATGAAAGAATTGAGGACCAGCTGCTGAGTGAGCAAACAGGAGACTGCAGGCATACAGGAGCCCCCATATGTCTAAGAAGGTATTAGCATTCAAGTGAAGAAATGCGCTTTCCTACAGTGTGGTGTGAAGATGGGAGCTGGGAAACCACGGGACAGAGGAACAGTCAGAGCATCATCCACCGGCCCATCGTTTATTAAATCATTCATTTAAGGCAACACAACTTAAATCTGGGTCATTTCGGGTTACTGTGGATGGAGTGCCAAAAGCCCTTGACATTTTTGCATAAAGAAAAAATAACCTGTCAGTTAGTAAAGGCTGTTACATAGAAACATGTCAAGTAACAAGAACCTCTCAAAAATTCCAGTTGGTAAAACTAAACACTGAACCCAAAGCAAGCGGCTCACATGATCCTCAAAACATTCTGGAAAAGTAAAGCCAACTAGCCTAGCGTGTGTGGATGTGACTCACAACGAGTGATATTTGGATGACAAATGGCTTATTAAGTCCTTACAAAGCCCTGGCTTTTTTTTTTATTTGTAGACTTTAACTGCAAACCGCCCGGCGAAGAGATTCTGCTCGAAACTAATTCAACTGTGTTTGCTCTAACCTACTGCCAAACAGCTGACAAAACTAACCTAAACATTTCCTGTGCCGTGGACACGCAGATCAACGGGATCTCGCTGAACAGCAGAGTGTTAGAGGAGAACGGTGGTAGTGCGGTTTCAACAACTGCATCGACTAGCTGCATTACTGCGGCTGCTTCTAAAGAGCACAATGACATGCATTTCTAAATGACAGACACGTCAATAAGATCACTTCCTTTGTGCGTCTGCATTCAAAATGACAATTTTAATACATCATACTTTGTGAACGAGTGACAGAATGGTTAGCTATAATCTGAAGAGGCAAGACAACGTTTCCACAACAACACGGGCAATATACAAGACGTCCGACAAATGACTTAAACCGCCCGGTTTGACTAGTATTCAGTGACGCAGCCTTTGCCTGAGGCTGGCTGGTGTAAGTTTGCATTCAGGCTGAAGACCCAACATATTAGAGGTTACCAGTTCAGTGGTATGCAAACACTTGGAGCCAAACAGATTACTCTTACAAAGTGTGGAGTAAAAAGAGAATATGGCTTCAAGCAGTTATAGCATGTCCCTGTCAAGTGACTCCCTGCCAGTAAACTCAGAAACCAGCAGAGAGTAAATGTAAATGAAAGCATTGTTCATGCAGTCTTTTTTTCATTTTCCTTCTAGGGACCTGTAGTTACGCCTGCTCCCACCCTCCAATGCGGGGAAATCCGACCCACTTGCCAATTTTACATAGATATTTAATAAATCCCCTGCACAGACGTGATTATCCTCAGACAAAATGGCTTCCTCCACAATTACCTCAAAAAGTTAAACAGAAAAGAAAAGAGGGAACATGGCTGAAAGCTCTAGCCGAACAAACTCGGTTTAAGGTGTACAAGTTCCACCACAAAACATTACAAATACTTTCCAAAACAAAGTCTCTGTCGGTAAACTTCAGGTTAAAATCCAATCTCTACTTTTACTCTACTGATTTTCATCTTGTGGCAGACCAATATCTATATCCACACACAGAAACACACACACACACACACAATTGTGAGCTCAAACAATAAACACTACCAGCAAAGGGCATCACATCCTACCATCTATACTTTGGAGTATACAGATCCCGATATATAGTTCCAACTACAACACTACAAGAGTTTACAAGGCTCAACAGTCAATCTGTTGGGTTTTTTTTGTTGAGAGGAATCAGAAGAGACGACACAGCCTCTGAGAACTGCAGTTGCCTTGCTACATGGCCTGGATAGTAAGATGAAGCAAAAATAAAATAAAAATCATTCTTAGATAATGTAAAAGTTGTAGCAAAGACTAAACAATATACACGCAACACTAATCCACCGTAAGAGACTTCCTTCCATCCACAGACTCAAACACTTGATTAGGTTTGCTTAATAAAATCGAATATTGGTTTCATTTTCAAAACTATTAATGAATAGGGGGATTATAGATATTGGTATACATATGCTGCAAAAACTTAACCAAAAAGGCAAAGAAAGAGATGTGGATTTCTTGCCGTAATCAAATGATGCTTCGTTGCCACCCCGTTGCCATGTCAACGTCTGGGAGACGGCCAGCATGGCAACGGAAACTATCATCATAAAATGGTACAGTAGTAGAAATAGCTAGACCAGGAGGGGGCGGGCTCTCCTGGGAAAAGGTCCGCGGAGAGGTCCAATGATTGGTCATGCGGCTCGCTGTCAGGAATAATGGTTGTAGGGTGGTAGAGGGTGCCCAATGCCATTCTGGTAGTGATGGTGCTGGCGGTGGGCGATGTACTCTGCATAACCCATTGTCAACTTCTCGCTACGGTACCTAGGGATGAGACGAGACGTGTTGGGAAAGGCTGGCTAAAGAAGCTTTGAACAGCCAGTCTGCACCGAAACACGGCACCTATTGTGACCCCGTGTAACAGCCAACGCTGGATTTAGGAACTGTCAGAACAAAAAATATTTCTATGCAATTTTTTCTTAAAAGAGAACTCCACAGATGTATCCTTGCACATCGTCGGCCTTACAAGTATAAAAATGTAGGCTGCAGCACAACCAGAGATATCGTCTTTTCAAGTCCATGCATTCTTCTTCCTCGTCAAAACTTGGCTCTTACATTACCCACAATGCATCTTGACAGCCAGCCGTTCATTGGCTGCATTTCATTAGTTGTTCAACGTTAACTAAAGACAAGAACAAGGTTTCTTTTCCTCCTGATTTGCCATTTCAGAAGATATGTGGCTTGTAAAAAATGGGTCTAGTGTTTACTTTGGTGACCATGGGGCAAAAGATTATGTCATCATCTGTCCTCCTCATGTTCACTTCTTCTGAGTTTATAGAGGCAATTCATCAGATTTCACAGCTCCCTCTGGAGCTACAAAAGGCTTTGTACAGCTTGTTTCACATACACAGTCGCACTCCCCAAGACCTGTAAATAGACTTTGATGTGTAAAACCTGTGGAGTTCCCCCTTAAGCGACTTGAGTGGCAGATACATACATACACTTGTGCTTTTAAAATTCATGTTCGCTTATTTCAGTTCTACTAATTCTGCTTGGTTGTCAAACCTCTTCAATACATACTTATGTGCATTAATCAGTGACTTTGGTACCATCAGGCAACATATTAAGATTGTTATCTTACCTGGTTAACTTAATGGTCTTCCTGAAGTCATTTGTGATGGGAGCTTTGTAACCTCCCTTTCGTAGTAAGGAATCTATGGTTTGAATGTGGTCCCAACCTTGATGAATATAAGAGTTAAAATCTCTTTAGACATTTCTGAAAATCCACATCTACATTATCTTTCTAAAAAGCAGATGAGGCTAGGATTGTTAGGGGCACAAATAGATCTCACCTTGCTCCTTTGCAACCTCTGGTAGGTAGGTGGCGGTGCGCTTTGAACCTTTTTCATTGAAAAACTCTATCCTAATACCGTGAACACCCACCTAGAATTCAAGACATGCATGACAAGGACACAATACATTTTTAACCCCATAACATCGCTCTATCCAACAAAGTCAAAGTCACAAGCTGTAATCCAATATGTAGAATGTTACATTTTGCCACCAAATGCATTGTTTTTGCACTTGTTTGAACAGGTTACAGCAGGATTAGAATTAAACTTAGCTTTAGACTCATTGGATTTTTTTGTTTTAACAATTTAAAAAAAA
This sequence comes from Cottoperca gobio, assembly GCF_900634415.1. NCBI lineage: Eukaryota > Metazoa > Chordata > Actinopteri > Perciformes > Bovichtidae > Cottoperca > Cottoperca gobio. Next base: position 13,026,635 of record NC_041368.1, read on the forward strand.
TGTGGAGGAGCTGCAGGATATTAATAGCAGAAAGAATGTGAATTAATGCCTCAACACACTTCTCACTGCAAATGTTTTAACAAACCATGTCTCTTACCTCCCAGTCAAGGTAATCACCGACGTCTTCAAAGTTGGTGAGAAGAGACACTGAGCAGAAGAGGCGAGGCAGCTCATCCCTTGTCATAGGGGGGAAGCGGCTGTCTTTAAGGGCACTGCGGACATAAAAGCACAAAGAAGATACCATTACAGGAGGTGATTCAGAAAAGTGCCATCACAGTCAAGCAGCCCGATAGTTTGATTATTGTGTAGAATTTGAGAATGCATTGCACTCCCATCATTTTTTTTTTTATTATTATTAAATGGAGGGTACATTTCTAACATGTATTGAAGGATCAGCAATGCCCTTTCTCTGTTGTAGATGACCTATTGCCATACAGAGACCAGCGGGGCCGCAGCATGGACTCTGATCATGGCTGTTTACAGCAGCTCCGCGCTCTTTGTAACGTAATCTGTACACAGAACCAGTATGGAGCTGTGCGTGTTTACATGTTTTGGATAGAGATGTCTGATAAGGGCAAAAAACGCTAATGAAGTAATTTCACGGCAGGTATGTATTTTTAAAAAAGGGCCCCATTTACACTGAAAGACCCACTCTTGTGCTGTCTCTCATTTATTAGACGCGTAGTGTAATGGATTACAGGATATTTGAATATCAGTAACATAAATATTGAGTTTGGATTTCCAATTTAAACACTTATCAAAAACACACCAAAGCCAAGTAGCGCTTAACCAGCGTTTAACCCACTGGTCGGATGATCAACCCATGTGGGTTTAACCCCTTTCCCTGCGTCTGGACTTCCCAATAAACCTACACAAGGACTCTTTATTATAAAAACTTTATCGCAACATTCTTGAATTAAAACAGTTTTACAACAGTCCATACATTACAGTTATAGTGAAGATATCAGAACATTTTTTATTGTTGTCACTGCCTGTCCTTTTGATCTTACGAGTGCCAGGTCATCAAGAATAAATAGATTTATATCAATAAATATAAATGTTAATGAAATTAATTAATTTAGCATATTTCTACATCAACGCCAGTGTTAACAGATTGTGTTTGTAGCACACTGCAAGTGTGGTCTGACTGTTAAAGAAAAAATACGTACACATATACAGTAAACAGTATCCATTTGTCTAAATACATTTTTATTTTTTATATATATAAACCTACTTATGGACTTTAATAACTTTTTTGAATTTTTTTTTGAAGCCCCAGGACTTGGGATCAAAGGAGACACGCGCTCCACACATCGTTACAGCAAGCTACATGAATGAAACAGAACAAAAAAATACTATAAGAAACAGAAAATATAATTTGTTGCACTCATGTACAGGGAAACCTTCAGTTCTGAGGGTGATAACTACTGCTGGTACATTGTTGCCCATGTTAGGGGTCTTGATTCCGATATGTTTGTTGTTTATTTTTGATCTACAGCTTTGGAATATAAAAATAACTTTGCCTTTCTCTTACCTGGTAAGGGTGTACTCCCTGAGTCCTGAGTGCAGATTCATGGCAGAAAATGTACCTATACAACCCCTCAACCGCTTGTCTCTGCCTATTTTCCATGTGACAAACAGCGGGCTGAAAAAGAAGAACAAGGGATCATGTTAAAGTGGTTTAACTTAAATAACGTGCACGTTGGATGTACAATTCTGTAAGTACAAAAGTTAGTTAACAGCACATATCAGTTCATTCTGATGTAGTATGCCACAGCCGTAATTCACATTGGGTAAAATTGGACAATTTTCTTCTACACCATGATGGATCAGCTTTCATCAAAGACTGCAGGCCTTTGTTCAAAGCATTGGGCTCTCTCTCTCTCTCTCCACACATGACTTAGTAACAAATTATTTTTTAAACAAAAGCTTTCTACCCTTCATGAAGTTACAGGGATCTTATGTTGCAACTGCTTCAGAAAGCTTTAACATACATGTAAATAAACCAAGTGGAATGCATCACATTAAGAATAGCTTATATGATCAGATATATAAATGTATCCCTTGTCCACTTCATAAATACCCAACAGTGCTTCAGCAGAGAAAATGATGATAAGTATCTCATTTGCGTTTTCCTAAGTAATGTTGATTGAATTAAGCACTTTGGAAAACAATAAACATTCCAACTAGGGCGGACCCCTCTCAGTCCATTAGACCACTAATCAGTCGATCTGGATTTAGTCGATTAAGATGTCTTTTGTTGTTTTTTTCATGCTGAATTACTTATTTCTAAGAAACGATGAGTATATCTCTGGTAAAGACACGATTTAAAGTGATGATTGACATTTATCTTTGTGGAGAAACTCAATTTAACAGATCTGTAGATTAAATAAATGTATCAATTAGTCAACATAATCATGTGAGTGTTTGTTGACTAAGAATGTCTTTAGCCGAGGACAGCCCTAGTTGCAATATGGTTGGTAGGCATCACAGTGGATCAGAACCAAAATTGTGCATAACAGAGCACAATGCTCTAAGTATTTCACTAAAATGGAAGTAGTCTCTCTCGGTCTGTGTGTTAGCAAGTTCTTCGAGTCCTCCTGCTTCAAATCAAGCTTCACTGTAAAAAAAAAAAGTATCTTTTTACGGTAGAGTATTTCCTTCTGCAAAACCACATTGCTTTTGCGTTGTCGAGATGCTACAGATCCACTGTGACACTGTCGGCTTCTGCCCGGGTTGCGCAACAGTAAATGGCAGACCTCATTTTGATCTTCACTGTGAGTTAATGTGACTCACTGATTTATTGTCACTTGCCCAATGAAGGTTCTCAGATGCCAAATCACAAACCACTGCAGGGCTCCACACTATTTGTCCAAAATGTCTCCCCTTAATATGAGCACCAGTCCAATTTTTATTAGCACCCATTAAATCTCAATTCGGCATGACACTTTCACACTTTAGCAATTTTACTTGCGTCGCCGATTAATTATCGGTATTTGTCAACAGACAATGATTCATTTCTTGGGAACTAGTGTTTGTCTTTTTAAAAGCTAAGACACTAACTTTACATGGACCAGTGTGGAGCCTCTTCATGTTCTGTAGTTGGGACTACCGATACAGCATATTGGTGATTTTTTTCTTTCTCTCTCACTTAAAATGAAAATTTAACTGTGTAAAGAGAAAAAAGGAAAAATAATTTCCTTGCAAAAAAGCTTAGTGTTTCCCCAGTGAAGAAATTTTAAATACCAGAACCAAAACTGGTATTTCAACTTCGACACTGGCTTGTACACAATGTTCTTTTTGTTAAATCCACAGTCTTGAACTAGAAGTCCTATACTGTTAAAAAACGGCTTTTAAAAAAAGTCAAATTTTACAAAAAGAAACATACATGAGACATTTTCTCTTTGAACAAATCTTAATTTTATTTTTAGCTTCTTCACATGTGAAACAACTGTTTTACAAAATTAAAACAAAAATTTCGAGTTCTGATTCACTAAAAAAGGTACCAGTATCTGTAATTTAAAACAAAAATTGTAAACTACAAAGGAACAGAAAATTACAGCTACAGCCCATAGGTGCAAAATAGTGAAAAGCAAAGTGGTGTTTAATGGTCACCGCTGTAGACTTTGATGTCTTACAGACGTTTCACTTAGCAGTTCCTCAGAAAACCTTTGCATGGTAACTGTCCTGTGGCTTCTTTATACCTTTCCTGGATCATTTGCCCCTTCTCTGCCAGTGAGGAAAGGCTGGCGTCTTCTGGTGTTGTCCTCAAATGAAGGATCGACAGGGACAAAAGTTGAAAAGATTGCTAGTGTTTACCATTTGGTAGCACAATGGATAAGATAACATGTATTAACAAGATAGCATGTTTGCTAGCTAGTCAATCCTTTCAAATGGTAATGTTGTTATTTTAGCTTAGTATAGCTACAAAAGTAGCTTACAATATACATATGCATGTTAACAAATATAACATTACACAGATTTCAATTATTACTACACCAACAATTAACTACAGCAGCCTTATTAAGGTATACAACCATTAAAGTAAGCTAGCTAACTTAGCTGACTAATTATGCTAATGTACCTGCAGCAGCGCTCGCTGGCTAGCGTGGTCCATTGGTCTTCTGCAGTCAAAATGAAGCAAAATGCTTTAAAATGTATGCTGTGTTGGCAGTCCTTGGAGCATCTACTTTTGCGCATATATATATATATATATATATATATATATATATATATATATATATATATATATATATATATATATATATATATATATATATATATAATATATATATATATATATATATATATCTCGAGTCACAGCTCTCAGCATTTGGAGGAGAACAACATGTACGCTAGACAGCTGGTCTAGATAGCATAAACACACCGTATCAAGGTAATTCACAACTGTGATGAGTTTACCATTATGACTTAAAATATAGGGGACATTTGAAAGTATGGGTTCTTATTTCAAAATTTTAGTACCACTGTGTCTTGAAAAAAATATCACAAAATGTTCACGATCTGAGGCCCTGAATTGTTTCGCTAACTTTGCAGAGCACCGAGTCAATGTCAAATGTTGAATTTGTTCTGAGCATTTCAATAACTCAATTTGACAATCGCCCAAGTGAAGGACATCTTGAGGACACCACAGACCACAATTATGAGCTTTTCAAAACGGTGGGAGTTTTCACATTGGTGGGCATCATCATACTACATTCCTAATCATGATTGGCTGTTTTAAGTCCTGACACCCTCTGGCAATGAGTCAGTTCATCTTGATGGCACAGGTGACATTAGTTAATGTTTAAGGTGTAGTGTGGACATTGGGACAGGGACTTGAAGTAAGGGTCCCGAAAAGGATTTTTAAATTAACACTCCGACACTGGGAGAACACGCTTAGAAAAGACAGGTGAAATATTCTGTGGTGGCTCACATACTCGAGTGTGGATCTGTGCATTCATTTAAAGGAGGCAGCCGTGTATGGTCGATTATCTGACACATACATTTGGTTAGTGTAGCTATCATCAAAGGCACGGTACAGTGAGCTGTATCTACTCTGTTTGGGACATGTCTCTTCATTGTTTAGTATTTGGCACACCACTTTCAGTTTTGAAAAGTTCTCATATTTAAAATGTGAGAAGCATTTCTGCCTGGAATTTAATGAGGTGAATTTGAGATATCCTCTAGATAGAGCTGTTAGTGTGATAGCTTTTGAGGATACATTTATATAATTAAAGTGTCCAGAGTGTTGGATCTTCTTTCAAAAGGTCAACATGCCAGAAGCAACATTTCAACAGACTCATCATTCAATACAGTCTCAACCATAAATGCAAAAAAATCACTTTGATGTGAATGTGCCGAGTAAGAAGAGAAGGGGAATGTATTGTCTACATATACAGTGTGTAAATTCAAACCCATCATATGAATTTGAACTGTATGAAACATTGTTTTTTTAGAGTCTGCAGGTGCAGTGAAAGAGTGCTTTTCAATTTAAGTTGTGATAAAACGGTAGAAAGACACTTTTAAAAACACAATACAGAAATGTCTTTGACTATGTTGATACCTTTAGACGTGGACCATTTCAGGCCAATACACCAGAATAGCGAACTCTAGTTTTCAATTGTAGACAATCACCTCAGAGCCTCAAAATGCAAGTAAAACCACAGCGTAGTCAAATGCTATCACATCACAACGCATGTCTAAGGAGGGTCAAAATGTTTCAGTGGAGGGCGCAGGAGAGCGGTCACTGGCAGGAAACATACATGTATTAATCGAATGGTTAATTGGGTCATAACACAAAATATATGGTGTTAAATGAATGCCTCAATTGATTTATCAATGTGTTTGTTTGCTTGTTATATACATTTTGAACTGTCAATACTGTGTTTTAGTTCAATTGGCCATAAGGAATGCTTAGGGCTGCTTATTACTAAAGCAAGAACCACCTTGTCTTTGTTGGTTGGTGCTAAACTCGGTTAACGTCAGTGTCTTAACATTTGACAGTAACGTACACTTACCGAACAAAACCGACTGTAAAACAAGAGAGTTATGTGACCGGTTATCATCCTGTGACACCAGAGAGACATTTACCATTAACATAGTTACCACAAGCTCATTTTGCTCTGTTGCTAAGCTAATGTAGCTTGTAGCTAACAAAGCTTAGCATAGTATGTGGCAATACAGAGTTCATTGAGGGCAACATAAAATATTAATAATACTTACGTTAGCTTTTGATGGTTTTCGATTTAGCGGCATAAATGCTCTATCGTAATTACAAATGCTGCTACTGTTAAAATGACAACTAAGCGATGTTATCTTACTCGTTCCACCCTTTCTTTTAGCGTTTAGTGTTAGCTAATATTGGCTTGTAGCAAACAGGCTTAACGTTAGCCAATGTTATTCGAGTTGGATAAACAGTATCGCAAAAATGTATTTATCGCTGATTAGCGACGGTGCATCGGAGTACATCACTCAGTGATAGGTAGCATAGCATGATAACATCATATCAATTCATTCATTGTAACATTAATGCTAGGTTAGTGCAGCTACGGGCCAGTGCCGACAGACTATTCGACAAGGCCCAAAATTCCAACTTAAGCTATGATCGCGAGCCTTTCACGTTAAATTCATTATAAGTCAAATGTTGTTTCGATGTGACAGTTTGTGCCCTTAACACTGAAGCAGAATCCAGAGGCAACCCCATCAAGTGTGCCGCAAAAGACATTTGTTGAGAGAATATATCAATGAGCTTTGACATGCTGCAAAACAACAAAAGACAAAAATACTCACTAGGGATCATTTGTAAACCTGGGTGTTCTCGGAGGTTGGTATCCGTACAGATGGCAATAAAGCACGTCAAAACAGAAGCAGCACATCTCCGCTGAGACGACCATTTTTCTGCCTCCACTGCCCGAGCCAGGTCCCGAGCTTAGATTCGGGGAGAGGCCGGATGAAGTGTAACCGGCCGGGGCTGGGGACAGAGCGTTTGTGCCGCTGCTACCACTACTACTACTGCTGCCGCTAACGTTACCCCCGGGTCCCCCCAGGCCGTTGGCTCTGCTCACGTTCGCCGCTGCTGCAACGGTCGCGGAGGAGCCAATCCCCAACTCTGATCCACAATGTCCGGTTCCTGCCACCCCGCTTCCCGCCCCCACCCCGCCAGGACCCCCCGACCCGGGCGATCCCGACAGTTTCTGCTTCTTCACCCCGCAGCACCCGGCCGCCATCTTGGAACAATCTGCACCGACACACCGCTTCCGACCCATAACCGTCACCGCGGGAAGGGTGGGGGGGAACGCCGACCAGACGTAGAAATCCCACTGGGTTGATACGTATGACGGACAATACTCCACTTTCCCTCTTGTATTTTTTTGTCGGACGACAAAATAACCGATGTGGTGAGAAGACTGCAATGTCACCCTAGCGTTACCTTCAAAAATGCGTGACTTCGCTACGCAAAATCCATAGCTGGATAAGCGTTTTTTCCTTGAGTAGTCAGCCAGTCCAGCTTTGGACGACGGTGTTCCAGTGGATCACCGATAACGTCAAGTCCCACTCAAATATTATCCCCTTCTCCCTAACACGACACCACCCGAGGCGATGTCAGTCAGTTCCCCTTAAACATACAAGTTCAGGGAGTGCACCGTCCGAACAGGCCGCAGTTGACAGTAGCCAGTAGCCAGGCGGTCCAGATGTGAAGCTGACAGCCAGTGCGCTGTAGCCCAGCAGCACACCTCTCCAAGTGGAAGCCAGGAGCTTGAGTACGCAGGACCCATAAGCTTTAGCACAAATTGCGCACAATGCCTGGGCCAGCGTAGCTTCTCATTGCACCAGCTTGTTTGCCACTGCCTCACGAACTTCTAATTACACAACAGGCCCAGTATGTTGGAATTCCAGACGCTGGGATAACGCAGAGTAAAATGGCATCTGACAATGCGGGGTTGGCATGGTACAGTGAAACGCGTCAGCGCCGAGCAAGTCATTTCAGTAACGTTAGCCCACAGTTTGCACCTGCATGATGCCTATTCTTGGACCTGGTTTTAAAAAATCTCAATAACAGCCCCACGTCAAATGCAGAACTGACAGTTTTCAGTATAGGATTGTTTGTAGGTTGTCATCCGTTTATGGGGATACACATAGAAGAGCATTCTAGTCCGAGAGCCGTGAGAAATCCTCCGGATTTGGCAACCCTCGCTCCGCACCCGTTTCTCAGCTGCTACCATTCAGTGCTGTCCGGGTAAAGCCCTGTGATCAGTCTGTGGGCACAAGCATCGGTGTCGTCGGCACGCCGAAGCGGATTCAGAGAATGCGTTGCGCCCAGTTGCTACACATTCTGCGTAGCTTCTAGAAGGGGCATCACATTTGCAATTCAGAAGAAAAATACGCTGCCGTGGAAGCATGCGCGCTCCCGACATCCGCATGCGTGCGTGCGGATGTGCGTGTATCAAACAGTATCTGTATCCCTAAGCTATAAAAGTCACAGAGGCAGAGCGGTCTTTCTGCTTAAAATGAATTATTTTGCCAGTGTCTTTGTATTTCACTGATGAGTGTTATCCTTTGTGTGTGTCTCTATGTGTTAAGATGAAGGTTACACAGACTTTCTTATTAAATAGTTACTGTTCAAGTAATTTGTCATGTTGGTTTTATTCCAAATGGCTTGCATGACATATTGTACATATACTTTTTCAGGGCTGCTGGTAGAAATTCTGAGCCAAATGACTACAATTTATCTGGCAACCCGAAACAGTAAATTAACAGTAAATATATATATATATTAATTTATATATATAAAACATTTAATATAAATAGGCTACTATAATCCTATCACAAATGTGTTCTGAAACCCCCTGAATCATTATCCTGCTCCACCCTCCTGCACCCCTTCATAGTCAAAAATAAATGTATCAGTAAAGAGAGCAGCTCTCTAAATGTCAGTGCTTAATACACATGGTCAGCTGATGATGACCGTGCCCTGATACAAGATAATGGGTAAAACATCTACACATTGACATTTTAAAATCCATTGTGGGGTTTGTTTTCCTCCCCTCCTATGCATTCATGAATAATTGTGTGGAATTAGCTAAATACTTACTTAGATTTAACAAAGTTTGAAGCAGTAGGCTGAATACTTAAACAATTTCCTCCTGTAATTCACATTCAAGGCACACATGACTTTGAAACCTTTTTCTATACCTGGCTTTTCATTTGAATTAATGGGACATTTGTCAGGACTCACAAGAGTTATATGTGATCATAACTCATCCTTCTACAAGGTTTATGGGCAACAATTGATTAATAAAACTTAGACAAAGCTGTACACTTTGGATAAGAAAAAAAAAATAGGCTAAAACAGTTAAGTGTCCAAACAGTCATCCCACTACCAACCTCTCATAATAAATGATCTTAGCGGATGGCGCTCCATGTCACTCACTGACAGCAGAGAACAGGATGATTATGCTCATGTTTAGAGCAGTCTGTAATACCGTTAGTTCGTTTTCCTTTATGTGTGGTGTTGATTCTCAGAACGGCAGTCACAATTAAAACTATGTAAACATCTGTAATATTGCAGTGCCTGTGCTTTAATAAACTTATCTCAAGGGTTATGTGCTTGAGTTTTATCATCTGGGCCAGAGCATTAAGACACCCCTTCTACAAAGTGCTTCATGACTGACTCAGCATAGTCCGTTTTAAAATGTACAGCTAATTATTGTTGGCTCTTGTGGATATTGACTGAACATTTGCCCCATAACAGGCCTCCGCGGGCAAACTAAAGTACATATTAGGCTAAAAAAAAACCTCTAGTTTAAGCGAGTGTTTGGGTGTAGCCATCATTTTCCTGCATGAATGGCTTCCCCAAATGTTTTCTGTTGAACTTTGTTAGAAAGTGAATCAACTGATTGTCTTATGTGGATTTAATTATTTTTCGACTAACTTTGGGTTAGGCAATTTATAAGACAAATGAAATCCAAGCCCTTAAAATCATTGCACCCCGTCTTTGCCATTTATATTGATACAGGCTAAATGCTGCTGGGGTCAACACTCATATGACTTTCCCAATCTGTGCAGGTTGTTTTGAAATTATTGAAACTGCAAATGAATACATCAATATAAATCCAATTTATTAATTTTTATGATAACAAAAACTGCCAAGACTTGCATTAGAATATAATTCAACAGATTTGGAAAATGTTGTGTCATCAGTCATATGATGCAATACAATATGATTGTATTGTCACATTCAGCACTGTAAACTATTGTAGCTGTTACTTAGATTGCAATTCTTCTATCATATGTTTCATTTTCCACAGTTAATTGGACGTTGGGCTTAGTAGAGCATGAAACTGGTAGTACACATTGCTTGAGCAGCTGAGCAGATTTGATCCTTTTCAAAACCCATTCTTGCAACCATTGGATTTTAGGCATGGATGATTACAATGTGAGCCACCCTGCTCAGATTATTTTTTGTAACTACAACAGGAAAGAGGGAAACAGGCTGAATTTCCTCCCTTTTCAGCTACAGTATTAGAGTTTCCACGGCTGTTCGAGGTCACGGTGGCTTTAATAGCCCAATCGGCTGAGTTGAGAGCAATATTGTTGCCATTTTAATCTTTATTTAAGAATATCCACATGCACAATCATCAAGTAGTGAATATGCATGGGGAGAATAGACTGGTTTGTTCCATTCATTCACTGTTTGTCCTATTTTTAGGAGCAGGGACAATCTGGCATGTTGTTATTAGGCCTTGTGGTGGAATTTCCCGTAGCAGCAGAACTCACTCGCCTCTGAGTCTATGTGTAGGGTAGCTGAAGACAGAGAGTGAGCCGTACTCATGATGATTCAAATAAAGAGCATGTTTAGTAAAACTTCACAGGTTATTCAAAAAGTCAGAAAATACTAAATAACATTACACCCCTGTTTGAATAGAAATGTATTTGAATAGGACTGAAGGAAATATTATATAACCGATATCTTTTCATATCGCATGGCATATAATGACCAGGGTTGGGTCAGATTACTTTGAAATGTAGTCAGTTACAGAATACAAATTACATGTTTGTTTTTTAATTAGTAATGATAAAAACAATGTTACCTAAACTGAATACTTTTGATCATTTCAAAATCAAACATTAAAAATATTGCACCTTATTCAAAAAACAAATGGACACAGTTCCACAAATTATCTTTTTAATTTTCAGGGCAAGTAAAATGCATTTAGCATATTCAGCATTTACAATTGGTCAAATCAAAAGAACTACTACAAAAACAGTACTGGCACACACTACAGTACTGTGTGTATTCTACAACATGTGGGACGCTGTCTCTGAGGTTTTTGTTGCTGCTGTTTTTTAATCAAAGGCCACATGGAGCACTTTCTTCTTGTAAAGCAGGAGGAGCACTTACTCAAAATGTTCATCTTCCATTTTCAACGTTCATAAAAAGGAATAAAAACTTAATTATCCATAAATCATCATTAAAAAACAAATGTAATCTGGGATGTTCATCCATTAATCCATTAACCCTGATAATGGCTACAGTATATTAGGACATATATATATATGTAACATATATATATGTAATAAGTTTCATTATCAATGACCCAATGATTACTTATTCAGTCTCCTGCTGTGATACATGGATATCAAAACATTAGTATCATTTACTGTTGGCCAATCTCTGTGTTTTGGCATAAAATATCTCCCAATCCTTTCTACCTTGTGTATTATTACCTCCATTGTTTTAAATCTTAACTAATGAATGATAAATAATCATTATGATGGATCTACAAGCCAAAAACAGGCATCAAAAAGACTTGTTCAACATTTTACAACATGATGAAGGGCATCACTCCAATAGGTAATTCATTATGTGAAAATGTGACTTCAATGTGTTGGCTCAACAGAATCTGTCACAGGAGGGACGAAGGCTGAGCTGAAGGATAAGCTACCAATGTGCTTGCAGTTCCCAGTGGTCACAAGGTTGATAGAGGTCATGTATTTCATAGGACCCAGTTACAAGAGCGCCGGGAGTGCTTGTTTCTCCTGTGCATTTATTAAATCCCCTGATGATCCATTCTCTGACTTCTAGCACTATATTACCCGCTTCGCTCTCTCTTCCCTGTAGAAACGCTGTCATAACTTTATCTGGACCCAGCTGTCATCCCCTCTGGCTCCCAGTCTAATGTCCTTTCTTTTCCAGCCAGAACAGACAGTCACTCCCCATTTTCCATCAGGGCTGAAAACTCATCTCATCAAGAGGAATGTCATATCATCCACTCAGCTTTCCTTCTGCCCTTTCATTCTCCTCATTTGCACTCATCTCAAGAAAAGAAACTCTCCCTAGAGCGTTTTATTTCTTAACATGGCATATTTATCTTATACAATTACTGAGTCACGTGACTGCCTGGGCAGCATGGTTTTGATGCTGGCCCTCTTCACTCTGCCTTACACACACACACACACACACACACTGTTTTGTGTTTGTTGTTTTGTAATATTGGTCATCTAGGAATTTTCTAATTGCCTTCATTGGCAGTGACTAACTTTGTTTCACCTCCTGCCTTTTATGTTTAGTAAGTGGGTGAAAATGGGACTTAAAAAAAAAATTAAAACACAGAAATGTATTTCTTTTTCATTTGGTTCATTTTATTATTACTATAACATTTATTGAAATGTTATCACTCTCACAACCGCACAAACCATGGCCATTCAGTTCATGAAATAATCATTAACACGTCATTGGATATGTGTTCAGCTCATTGGCACAAGCATTTGAATGCTGACTCATTTAAGATGATTTGTTTTTACAGTGAACAGATCCCATTTGAGTGTTTGAACCTCAAAGTCTTGATGAATTTGTTTACCACCCACTCCTTTAAATAAATATAGCACCAAAATACTTAAAATGGAAGAAAATCAGGTATTGATTTTGACTGTGAAGAAGGTATAGGTTCAATAACAGCGAAGAGGGAGGGAAAATAAGTAAATCAATTGGAGCCGCATGAGTGTTTCGTGTTTGTAGAATACAAATTATCAAGGTGAACGATTAAGGCAAGTACTATGTTAACAAATACTGTGTTTTTTCTCTTATCCTGTAGAGGTCAGTGACGCTGCCGTGTTGCGTTGACTCTGCCGTAAAACTACAAGTAGAAGAAGAAGAAGGAGGAGGAGCTGAGTGTTTGAAAGTGGCGGGCAGTAACAACATCCATCTCAAAGAGCAGGACAAAACTTAATCAAATAAGCCGCTACAAGGTATATTCAGAAGTAGACGATTTATTAAGAGTGTTTTATATTAGTGCTGACCATTACCAAACAGAAAGGCTGAATGCAGGTTTCGTGATATTTAAACGTTGGCACTGGAGAAAAGGTGAGTTAACGTTTAAGTAAACGTCTTGCTAACAACTAGCTAACGTTAATTTACTCGCTAAATAACGGTGACGTTAGGTCGAAATCAACTAATGCCAACTTTAACTTAATTATCATCCGTCAGCTGGGTTGAAGACCATTGAATTGTCTTCAATTGAATTTAAAAAGAAAAGCACTCTAACGACTGATAACCATTGGTAGCTTCTGTCGCAGCGCTTCTTAAATGGTGAGTTAAGCAAGTTAACGTCGTAGCCAACTAGCTTTTGTATCGTGAAGAGCGATCGATTGAGAAGTAAATGTCAATAATAACTCTTGCTTATAACGTTACACAGCTTGGCTTAGATCAGTGTGAACGAAGGCTTGACAACCTTGCTTCTCGTATACATAGATGGTGAATAATGGACCAACTCATGGACGCCATGACAACAGCCTTGGTGAATTTACTGAGACATGAGAAATGACTCACTGGGAGGCATAACGTTACTCCCAATTACAACAGATTTGGATGTATCGTCTCACACACAAACAAAACATATATAACACATCACATTTGCAGATACTTACGCTTCGAATTCATTTACAGTTTACATTGCTTTCAATGGGTAAAGTAATTGAGTGTCCAGCTGTTTTAAACTCAACCAATGACACTGGTGTGTTCTCAGAACACATTGTGTCTGTGTCTATTAATGTTTATTGATGTTGAAGTAATGTACATATTTTTCACTAATGCATATTACATTCAACCATCATTTCTCAAAATCAGTATGTTTCAAAATGGTAATGTCATGATTTAATACATTTACTTTTTGTTGGTAAGTTGAAAGTCAGCACCAACTATTGTTGTTTAGATTTTTTTCTGCAATTCATTTCTAAATCATCCTCCAGTTTTCATGCAATACATGTCTGTTCAAGTGACATTTCATCATCCATAGCAGCGCATTAAAAAGAATCCCCTTTATCTTGATGATAGGAATCACTGTCTCAACATCTGCCATTGCATTCATTATGAACACTGTTAATTTGGAGTGGCTTCACTTATTGTTTTTCAACGTTATCCCCAAGTCTCTTTTCAAACTCTTTAATGACTTATCTTGCCACAAGACTGGACTGCTATTACTTGGCTTCATTATGAGGACCTCTTCTGTTTGTGTTGTTACTAGGTCTTGCATCATGACAAATGAGGATGATAAGGGGATACCAGTGCGGGTTGCCTTGCGATGCCGCCCGTTGGTACCTAAAGAAATCAACGAGGGATGTCAGTGCTGTCTCACTTTCGTTCCTGGAGAGCCACAGGTCTGTGCTCAACAACAATTTAAGAAATGTACTTTTTTTCTGTCAGAGTAATGTTTTGTACCACAACCATGTTATACACGTTAATGTAATGTTAGCTTGTCCCCCTTTAAAGCCAAGACGACTACACAACGTAGTATGTGTTAAAGTATCAAAATTGTTGTTTGTTTTCAGGTGATCGTTGGCACAGAGAAGGCGTTCACCTATGATTACGTGTTTGATTCCACTGCTGAACAAGAAGAGGTCTTCAATACAACTGTGTCCCCCTTATTGTGTGGGCTTTTCAAAGGTAGCTATATCTTTTAACATTCATTGAATTCTATGGAGGCAGAGAGCAGCCTTTATTTCTTTTGATGTTTATCAGAGATCAGGAGTGCCATGCCAGCATGCATAGATGGCATCTTGACGACTGTAGCAACTGATTTTAGCTGAAAATGTCAGATCAAGGAGTATCCATTATTACATCAGACTGTACTTCAAGGTCTAAAACAGGCAGGAATACAGTGTGTTCTTCCGTTAGATGTAACATTCAGATCACTCCTCAAGACTAGCCCGGTTGGGAATAAATAAGTAAGTCTTAGTAAGACTTCCTGTTTAGTTATGAATCCTCCCTGAAGGCTGAAGTCAGATGTAATCAGTTGAAGCAGACACTCATTTTTCAAGCCCTCAGAAATGATCCTGTGATCTTGAGAAAAGAAAAGTTGTGTTCTCGTGATGAATGATCTCTTTCCTGATGTCACAAGAAAAAGAGCTTTATCTCGAGCTAACATGGCTGTTCTCGGCTTCTATAGAATTCAGTAAGAAAGTTATCTCTTTCGTTTTGTCCCCCTCCTTCACGATAAATGATTTTGCTGTAAGACCTTTCAGTGGGGGGCTTCACTGACCATTAGCTTTTTTTTGCTCTCTTTTCTTGTCTTTTGAATCATTTTGCATCCTCACTGAATTGTCCTTTTTGTAGGCTACCATGCCACAGTTCTTGCATACGGACAGACGGGATCAGGGAAGACTTTTTCCATGGGAGGAACATACACATCAGCTCAAGAAACGGATCCTTCAGTCGGAGTTATTCCACGCGTTATCAAAAGGATCTTTGAGGAAAGGGAGAAGAGGGCAGATTGTGAATTGTGTCTGGTTGTATCTTACCTGGAGGTAGGTGGACGTGTTGTTTACACTGCGTTTTTATGTCATTTAGAAATGTATTGTGTTTCTTTGGCATTCAGAAATGTTATTTCATTGCACTATGGTCTTTTTAAAATAATTATTCCTTTTGTAGATCTATAATGAAGACATATTGGACTTACTGTGTACATCTAAAGATAAACTTGGCCTCAGCATTAGAGAAGACCCTAAAGAGGGCATTAAGGTGAGTGACTCACATGTTTACAAGAATGAACGCACACGTTGTTGCATTTCTTTTAATCTTAGAGTAGATGGAAAGATCAACCTCAGTCTATACCTTGGTGACACATTTTAAATCGGTGCTTTTGTTTTTATTGAAAATATCCCGTTTTCCAGATCGTGGGTTTAACAGAGAAGCAGGTGTTCTCTGCCCAAGAGATGGTTTGTTGCCTGGAGGTTGGAAATTGTGCTCGCACCGTGGGTTCCACTGCCATGAACGCCGCTTCTTCACGCTCGCATGCTATCTTCACTATCACACTGGAGCAGCGCAGAGGGACAGACAAGTCAGTTTGATGGTGTTTTCTCACACAATCACTTTCACCTTTTAACATGCATCATGTTTCCGTTTACACAGAGTGACGCTTTAACAGTGACTCGCACACACAATGAACCCGGACGGCTTTGTGCTGTGGTAAACAATGAAATGCATCTTGTATTTCACTGCATATGTATGAATACATGTTCCGGGGTTAGGGTTATGAAGATTATAAGATGGCAGTGTTATTTTGACTAGCTCCCAGAGTTTCAGCAGTTTGGTCAAATGTTGCGTATTAATGCCCTGCTGTTAGTTGGCGTTTTCCCTTTTTTTTTTTTTTTTTTTTATAACTGATAACTATAGATTTAGATTGAATGACCCAGCAGAGGTGAAATGCTGCCCTGTATTTATTTGGAGCAGGTGGCCAGTCATTACACAGCTCCCTTTTAAAATTAAAATTATAAATGTACTACCAGCTACATTTATTCTGTATGGCTGTCTTTTTCTTTTCTTTTTTTGACCTAATTATTTGAATGTAACATTTATTCTGTAAAACAGTTTTTTTTAGTTATATTTTCAGATTTGGATGAACTGGAACCAGTTTTAGAATAAGTTATCTTTCCTCCTCATTAGACAGTTAGGCCCAGAGGAAGGGTTGCATGTTGTAGTGTTATGGCAAATAGATATTGTTTAGTTATTACCAAAACTGGTTTGACCTTATTTTTGTGTTTATGCTGCTGTTTTTCATAAAGATACCACATATCAGTCTTAGTTGACTATTTGTGTGATCTTTTGTTGCAGAGCCGACTCGGTTGTTTCAAAATTGCACCTTGTGGATTTGGCTGGTTCAGAAAGGCAAAAGAAAACCAAAGCGGAGGGAGATCGTTTAAAGGAAGGTAAACAAAATGTGTTTTTCTATAGTTTTTATTTACAATTCTCCCCATGATGTATAGTGTAGTATAATATTTCTGTGTTGTTAATAACAGCGTTTCTGTTTTGATGCCATTTAATTTCTTCAGGCATCAGCATCAATCGTGGCCTTTTGTCTTTGGGTAATGTGATCAGTGCCTTGGGGGATGAAAGCAAGAAAAGCAGCTTTGTTCCTTACAGAGACTCCAAACTCACCCGCCTGCTTCAAGGTAAGCTTTGAATTCGATGTTCAAAAGTTAGTGGTCATTAGTCTCAGATACCATCCTCACTTTGAGCACCTGCAAATCTTTTGGCTTTTATTGTTTAATTGGAAGGTTTTTCATTCTGCTCCACTGATAGCTTTGTTTACTGGCTGTGTAATGTTGATACATGCTGAACAGGAACTGTGTATAGCTTTATTTCTTATTCGTTTAATGCAACAATGGCACCATTACTGGTTAACGTACATTAAAACAGGCAGGTATTTAAATGCACCTTTTGTGAATTGTTTCCTGTTTGTCATTATCAGATGCTCTGGGAGGCAATAGCCACACTTTGATGATTGCGTGCATCAGTCCTGCAGACTCAAACATGGAGGAGACCATCAACACGCTGCGATATGCTGACAGAGCTCGCAAGATTAAAAACAAACCTATAGTAAACATTGACCCCAGAGCTGCAGAGATGAACCGTTTGAAACAACAGGTACAGTAATAGGGGTTGACCTCACAATCAGATCTCTATGTAATAATGCTGCAAGTTAAATGCAGTTCATATACTTGTTTACAAGTAAGAAATCTAATGTCTTGATTCATACGATTGTTTAGGTTCAGGAGCTGCAGGTGATGCTACTTCATGCCCGTGGAGGAGTAGCTCCAGTGCTCTCTGGGTAAGACATACAGTGTTACCAATAAAAGGATGTCAGATAACTGCACCCAGGGGACCTATAACCCATAACAAAAGACCAATAACCATTACTAAGTCTCTTTGTTTCAGGCCAGAGTCAACGGAGAAGGTGACCAAGCTGTTGGACAGGAATCGCTCTCTGCAGGATGAGAACAATAAACTAAGCAGGGAGCTGAGTGAGGCAGCTGGACAGACTGCCTTCATGTTCGAGAAAATCATCATGGTGAGCCAGACCGTAACAACATTAACTAATCCTTCCTCCGAAAGTCATCATTGAAAACTGTTACTACGAGTTATGATGTGTTTGTTGGTACCATAGATTTTATATATTGAAGGACAACTCATCATTACTTCCTTCCACTGTACAAAAGTGAAAACAAAATATCCAGATACGGGAGTTGCCATCTTGGCTAGAAAGACACAACAACTAACTGTAATATGCTATACATACATTTATCATGAAATTGACACATTGTTCTGTTAGACAGACTTGTGATTCATCTCCTTGTCTACTGTTAGTGGAACTGTTGCTAAGCTACTGACTGTACCAGCCATGGACTGTACATAAAGATCTCTGCATACAGATGTTCCTGTAAAGATCTTTTTATATAATGTTACAGTCTATGTTTGAAACAGACAATCACCTTTATGGAAAGTTGGAGTTACGTCTCCTCAACGCTCCTACTGGGGCCGAACAATTAATCGTATTTTATCGAAAATGGCAGGAGGCGCAATATTTGTAAAAATAAAATAAAATCTGTTTCTGAATAAAGTGTAGTTGCTGCAGAGATGTCCCAACCTACAAATCGTATTCTACAGATTTAAGAAAAATATCTTTGTTACAGATCCTCACAAATATAACACATCGCCATTATAATATATTTTCAATGAAATTGAGAATAATGACGCACAAATGATCATTCCCTCCCTCCTCTTGAATCCTATCGCAATATCAGTCAAAAATAGCCATCAGCCATTTTTCCTAAATCATTTAGCCCCAGTTCCTGCTATATGTACCACATCAGTCAGAGCAGCTGTCAATCATGACGTTATGACCTATACTGCAGCCAGCCAGCAGGGGGCGATCCAGATGTTTTGTTGCCCATCTTTATATACACTGTAGTCTAGGGTTTGTACCTAATGAGTAGATAAAAGCCAAGTGAATTTAAATTGTCATAGAAGTAAAATAAAGATTTTTACACAAGTTTATCTTTTTCGATGTCCTTTCTTTGACCTTTTGCTGTTTTGCATTGTCATCCATCATGTTTATCACATTGTGTTTACTTTATTTTACAGACCGAACAGGAAAATGAGAAACTGCAGAGCAGAATGGAACAACTGCGGGACCATGCAGCGTGAGTTCACTAAGAAGCCAGGAGAGCTTCAGGACGGGTCTAATACTTGAGCTATTCTTGTTTAAAGCTTTGTTGTTGTTTTTTAATGACCGTTGTCACTTTTGTTCATGGTTTCAGCTGCACAGTGGATCTTGAGAAAGTGTTGGAGACACTGGAGGACCAGGAGTTGAAGGAGAACGTAGAGGTGATGAGGAACCTGCAAGACATCATCTTGGAGCTCAAGGTACACAAGTCATCCTACATTATAATCCTCCAAAAGATATCCGTGTGTAGTAATGCTGAAATTTGCATTTAACATTATAGAAACTTTTATAGGCTAAATGTATTCATTAAAAATATTCTTAATTAACTCATTTGTATCCAGCATTGTTGAGTGAATGTTCATCATACTGAATTACATGGTTTGCTGTTTGTTGGTTTTTCTAAGAATGAGAGTGTTGGCATCGCCGCCTCCATCGATGCGATGGCTGCAGGAGAGGATGGAACCGAGGTGTCCGGGAATGGCAGTAAAAATGATGAATCGGTACTTTTGACACTTTTGTTCTCTTAATGTTTACATAAGACAATTTTGTGTGTGTGTGTGTGTGTGTGTGTGTGTGTGTGTGTGTGTGTGTGTGTGTGTGTGTGTGTGTGCTCTGATAATGCTTTTCAGTTTTTACATTTATTGATCAATCCTCCCATCTGAACCAAATGTAAATGAAGATATTCCCCACCTCCAACACATTAAACAGGATGTCACTGGCATTGTTGGTAAGGACTCTCCGGAGGGCTTTACTACCCACCATGCACTGCGGCAGGCCCAGCTCTCCAAGGAACTGATAGAGCTGAACAAAGTGTTGAGCTTGAAGGAAGCTTTTGTGAGGAAAATGTGCCAGAATGACACCAAGCTGGAGCCAATGCAATTACAGCACCAGGTAAGAGGATTTTCTATCTATTTTTAAAATACTTATATTTAGGTTGTTTAAATAAACATGTTATTTGCTCACGTGAGAGCATTTAAAAGGGGCAAATGCTTTTAGTTAAAGTTACAATGACACAGAAGTTATAGCATCTTTGGATTCAGTGATTTGACATTTTTCCACATGAAACTGAACATGTGTGCAGGGTCAAGTTGCAAGAGAATCTTTTTAATCAAACCATACAGGTACGATTGCATCACTCAAAGGGGCTTAGTGCATAAATAGCCTTATGAACTCTGAAGGAACCCTCACCTGGAGAAGCTGATGGCAATGCTAGTGAAGACAAAAACTCCAATGATCCCTCGCTGCTTCACAATGCCACCAAACTCCTCTCTTGTTATTGTTTTGATTAAGAGACCCCGAGTGGCAGAACACATATATTGTGTGTTGTAAAGCAGAGTCTTTGTGTGATTTTATATTAATTATGAGCCATATTTTTCAATTGTTCAGAAATAATGGACATGTTTTAATCTTCTTGGCATTCTGTCCTACAGGAAAATGTTCACAGTCTTCAGACATCAGTGGATTCTCTGCAGAAGGAGAAAGAGGAACTCGTTCTCGCCCTTCAGTCTGCAAAGAAAGACACTAACCATGCTAAGTATGAACTCTGTAGTTCTTTTTGGTTGTGCCTGTAACTTCATGGCAAAAAATATTACTAATTTGACCTAAAAGTAAAGTAACCTCATAAGCCTTCCCCTTTTTACTTCCTGCTTCACCTTCTTCTAGGCTCAGTGAGCAGCGGAGGAAGAGACTGCAGGAGCTTGAAGGCCAGCTCGTCGACATGAAGAAGAAACTTATTGACCAATCCAAAATGCTGAAACTCAAAGAGACCTCCGTTAAGAAAGTTGGCAATCTCATACAGGAGATACAGGTAATCAGGCATTTCTTTATTATTATTACAGAACCAAGACAACCACTCTTGAGTCAAAAGGTCATCTCAATTATCTAAAACATGTACACGCATAGAACATTGTTGGGTGGTAAAACTCCTTGTAAAGATCAAAAACAGAAAATAATGATTTTTCTACTTTTATCACACGGCAGCATCATGTGCACTGAGTTGCATAGAGCGTTGCTGATAATTAGATCTGACTTGTAACGCGTGTAAGCCCCAGATGACACTTCCAAGCCCAGTAACACTGTGTTCTCACAGGCTATGAAGAACCAGCGTACACAGCTGATGAGGCAGATGAGAGAGGACTCTGACAAATTCAGACAGTGGAAGAGCATTAAGGACAAGGAGGTGCTGCAGCTAAAGGAGAAGGTGTGTGTCTGTGTGTCTGTGTGTCTGTGTGTGTGTGGAGATCAAACTCTTCACTGCATGGACATTTTCTTTCACCTACATTCTGTTCATGAAATCATGCTGCTAAATCCTTTTATCCTTATTAATTTAGGTTTCTTGACGCCACAGTTTATTGGGTTTTATCTGTTTTTACAGGATCGTAAACGCCAGTATGAGTTGCTTAAACTTGAAAGGGATTTCCAGAAACAAGCCAATGTTCTGCGTCGTAAAACTGAGGAGGTGAGGCCTAAACTTCATTTATGAGATCTGCAAGTAGTGTGCTGGATTTAATATGTTCAACATCTATAAAGTAGCAAATACTACTTACTTTGTTTCTCAATTTCTGCAAGCAATCCAGTCTGATGTCAGACTGTTAAAATGAAATGTAACTGGATATTATTTAGACCGGCTTATCGCAAGTTTTTCCCTACAGGCTGCGGCTGCAAACAAGCGGTTGAAAGATGCGCTACAGAAGAGAAGTGAGGTGGCAGATAAACGCAACAGAGGAATGGAGGGAGCTTCTGCAAGAGTTAAGGTAGTAAAACGTGGTTCCTATGACTTCTCTGCACTCACAAAGACTTGTATTTGGTCTACTACTAAGACCTTATTGCATTATCACAGATGCCAACCTGTGTTCCTATGGCAACACTAATACATGTGCATATATACGTCTATATGCAAAGGACATGAGTGAAATATCATAAAATCAATGCAGGTCAGTATGGATGAGCTTCAGGGGTCCTCACATGTGGAGAAGAGGAGAAGGCCGTGGAGGAGAGTTGATGCGTTAAAGCAAAATGTCCTATTAATAAAACATAAATAAAACCAATAATCAATTAAAGTACATTTGATTTTGCGTTCAACATCAGTTTCTTTGTTTCAAGTTGTCTCCGTGTGTCTGGTCAGGAATGTGTGATGGCCATAAAAAGGGGTCTGGGGGCTTAAACTTGAGCGGTTTGTTGCTTAATATTGTTCCTTCAGTTTCTGCTCGTCTGTCCTGTTTCAGAAATCTGAATATTCTGTAAGAATGTTTAGTTGCAGTCACCAATATCCGCTACAAACCGGCCCTTAAAATTCCACATTTGTAATCATTACTGATTTGAGAAGTTGAAAAGCTTTGAAATGTTTCTGCACAATCAAAAATATTGACTTGTATTTTGAGAATACGATGTCTGATTTTAGAAGAGTACAGTATTGTTGTCCATATGTTAATAAACCCTAATGGACCCCCATTAGACGATGAGAATGCTGCTGCCTTAACTCTGCGATTTGTATCTATGCGATCAGGCGTGGCTTCTCAATGAAGTGGAAGTGATGGTGAGCACAGAGGAGGCCCGGCGCCACCTCAATGATCTGCTGGAGGACAGAAAGGTCTTGGCTCAGGAGATAAACCATCTCAAGCAGCAGATCGAGGCAGGGGACCGACCCGCTGCCAAAATCAGGGTGAGACTTAAATTCTCTACTGTCAAGCGTTCACACTTGTGCGAAGAATGCACACAATTGAGAGTCAGTGAGACTTCCAGTGCTCCAGCAAAGTAGATATATTACAAGAATCGATCTTTTTGCCTTCCATGCAGCGTCGGACATTGCTCATCTCTGAGCTGGAGACCCAGGGGGCGCTGGAAACACCTCTGACCAAACAGGTGGAGAACCTGGAGACGGAGATAGTCCTCAGGTGAGTCTGACAAAGCTACACAGTCACGATCATTTACCGGATTCAGAAGATGACCAGCATGTATCGTACTCTGCCTCCCGTCCTATCAATTGCTGAGCCATTATGCTACGCATCTACACGACATACAAACACAACAATAACTTTTACTGCTCTTTTTTTTCATGTGATTGCTGTAAAGATTTTGTGACCTTTTCATTTTCAAGAAGGAAATCTGCAGTTAACTCAAGATTTAAAGTTGTGCTTTTGCATGATTCTGCAAAATCGTATAAGTGTTAATGGACTAAGAGTTTCTTTAGTCGAGGACGGCACTAAAAATATCCACAGGAAACACTGAATTGATTTTGTGCGTTAGTGAGTTGTTTATATTTTCACAGGAATGCCCAGATAGCTGACCTTCAGCAGAAAGTTCTTGTGGCAGACGGCGAGGGTCGTATGAAACAGCGCTTCGATAGCATCACAAGCATAGTCGATGCTAAGTGTGCCCTTAAACTCCTCATGTCTGAGGTAAGCAAATGCTAACGCATTATTTTATATTCACAAATTAGTGATGGTATATTAATTTGTTGACATTTGTGTTTTTCGATCAATTTTCTCTTTTTTTTAATTTAGGTGGTGTCTGCTAAAACAGCCAGTGGCAAGCTGGAGAGCGAGCACAAACAGGAGTTGGTAAATGCACAAGATTTGAGCAAGATGCTGGCAGAAGAGAGAAATGTGATGTCCACCATGGACATGGAGCACCAGCTGCAGTTGGTGGAACTAGAGCAGAGGCATCAAGAGAAGGTGCTCATACCTTTTACTCGTATTCATACTTTACATACTTCTTCGATCTGTTCTCTATATCTATTTATTTTTCTTCCTTTCTACAGGTGCTTTACCTCCTTAACCAGCTACAGAACCAAACCACATCTGAAGAAGCCAAAACAAGGCAGAAAGATGAGGAGAGAGAGAAGGAGAAGGAGCTTCTCCAGCGCCTTGAAGTTCAGGTGAAGAGTGTTTGATTATACTTTGACTCTGCTTTTCTCCTAGTTTTTAGGAGAAACAAAGTTAATCAAATGTTTATTTGTAACATCTTTTTTAGGAAGAAGAGCTTGAAAAGCTACGAGAATTGAGTGGGCAGAACCAGACACTGCTGGAGCAGAACGAGCAATACAAACAGGTAGCTGTATCATTTTATGTTGAGTTGAATTAATTAAGATGAATACAATACACTACTGATTTTTCGGTTGACTGTAAAGCCTCGTTAATGCTCGCCGTAGTCATCACATATTATGCGTAAAGTGGAAAGGCCCCCCCAAGTAGACGCTGTGTCGCTCCACATTTGTGTAACTAGCCGGCTGCTGCGTGTGCAGACAGGACTGCCACAAAGTGCTTTAAAAACAGGAAGCCTTTAAAAATCTACATTTGAGTAAAGTTGGATATTCAACATTTTAACCTTCGTTTCTCTAAAATACATTTGTTGTTCCCAACGCTTGACTTCTCTGCAGGGATTGAATAAAGGCCATTTTTAAATATATGTATCCATGAAATTGCGTTCTTCCTTTTCACAGAATGTTTTGTTTGTACGCGTTTCGGAGAATACTGCAAAGAACAACGCATTGAGCATATACGCCTTTCTGCTCGTAGCTAGCAGAGGGCCGCACTACGGTACTCAGCGAGGGTACAAACGAGGCTGGACGATCGGTCGACAAATCATCAAGGCCTCCACCATTATCCCTCTCCCCTAAAAATACAAGGATCACAGGACTAAATGACTACAGACCCATCGCCCTGACCTCCGTGGTAATGAAGTCCTTTGAGCGCCTTGTCCTGTCCCACCTCAAATTCAGGACCATCAGGACCAAAACCTCACGCCATAAGAACAGCTTCTTCCCCTCTGCAGTTGGCCTCATCACCAAGGCCAGACACCCTTACTGACACTGTCCCTCCATCCCCCCCTTCTACACGTTACTTTAACGTAATGCTCAGCCGGCTGTCCTTATATAGTACATCGTCTCTACTGTCTAAATTTTGTATATTGTAATTTTTTTATTTTTTTATGCACCAACTAAACCACAGCAAATTCCTTGTAGGTGAAAAGCTACATGGCAATAAAAGTTATTCTGATTTCAAATCAAGTGTGTGATTGGCTCAAACCCAAATGTCTAAACTATGTTTTTGTTTTTTCTTCCACAGAAACTCTCATTGCTCCACCTGACGAGTGGAAAGAAAATCCTTGTCCCAACGACCAACAATGAAAAGAACCCAGATGACTCGTTTGAGTACGTTCCTCCAAAGGTAAGTTATGGCAGATATTCTACCTTCCGGTTTTTGTTTTTTTGTTTTTAATACACTTGTTACTTCAGTTTTTAATGTAGGTTCTCTCCCCCTGGTCAGTGCCCGTACAAAGGTTTTTAGTCAGAACCAGTGTTTGAACAGAAAGAAAGCATTAATCATTCCGTGAACAATATCTTTGATATAAGACGAGATGTGAGTGTGTTGATTGTCCTTTGTGTTCACCACCAACAAAAGCCTAAAGGGAAGCGCTTCACCACAGCCAAAGTACCGCAAAATGTGACCATCAACATGGAAGAGCTGATGTCTGCCAGTGAGGATGAGAATGAGCAGGAAGTGGACGATTGGCGTCCTGGGAAACTTGAGAAGGGACGCAGAAACTCAAAGAAACCAAAAGCAAACGGGGTAAGGCTGGGATTAGGATTAGCTTCCTTTTTAAGATGTTCATTTGTGTATGAATGCAGTAAACTCTTCAGACACTGACTGAAAGATCATGAAGGGGGAGAACAGGATATTAAATCAGCCTGCTAATGAAATCTCACAGCCGAGTAGTTTCGGCCACATCAGCTTTTTGTTTAGTTGAGTTTTAAGCAAAAGTTGTTCTCATCTCATTTTGGTAATCTCTGGTAGCAATGAACCTGCATACTTATTCTGTATGTATTACATTTTAGGATCCCGATAGTTTGGGTACTTATGATGTAAATGTCATGATTTCTCTCTTCTTTTTTTTTAGTGTGCATGTAAAGGTCGCTGCAGCAACAGGTGCTGCAGGTGCCGCAAAGGGAAGATGACATGCGGAGAGAACTGCCATTGTGATCATGAGAAGTGTCGAAATATGGATAACCAGGTGCTTGCTGAGGTAAATTATCCAATGATTCCCTTTCTCTAATATCGTGACCATATTTCATACATCAATATTCTGTTTTCGTGTTTGTATGTCAGACTGTTGATAATCAATGACTGCTGAAACATCTGCAAGTCTTTCCCTGCAGACATTTTGACATGGTAGGATAAAATTAAATGATTGAATAAATCAAATTTATTTATACAGCTCAATATCACAAATTCTACATTTGTCTCAGTGGGCTTTACAGACTGTACAGGTTACGACACCCTCTGTCCTTAGACCCTCGCATCGCACAAGGAAAAACTTCCTAAAAGAAACCCCATAATTAAAGGGGGAAAAATGGAAGAAACCTCATGAGAGCAACTGAGGAGGGATCCCTCTCCCAGGACGGACAGACGTGCAATAGATGTCGTGTGTACAGGATAAACAACATAGTACAAATACAACATTTGACAGAAATTACACACACACACACACACACACACACACACACACACACACACACACACAAATGCGGTCTCAGATTCGGTGTGGATTGATGCATTTGATAAAATAAATAGAAATAATAAAACGTTGGATTGGTGATAAGGTATTGAAGATTCTTAGTTCTTAGTTGAAAATATAGTTATGAATAATATAAATAGATTGATTGATTATTACATTATAGATACATTTATTTATTATTACACTATAAATAGATTTAACACCACTTACATTACACCAACCAGTCAATTCATAGAAGTTGGAAGATATTGTTAAATGTAGATATATTTGTTTGGTTCCTCTTTCTCATCACAGGTGTACAATAACAGCTAGATGTCAATAACATCTACACGGCACAGGCAGTGAAATGTAGTCATTTTAACAGATTATTATGTAACTGTTTATTTATTGCCACAGACGTGTTTCTTCTGTCCAGTCAGATTGAACTTTTATTGACAAATACCCTGATTAGCTTTGTTGGAAATATTGTCTGCTTTAATGAAAGTACAACGCAGAACAATGAGCGTTGTTCTCAGTTTGATACTTTTTACTCATTTCAGGATGGGAGTCAGACAGAAGGTGTTTCCAGAGACTCTCTTCAGGATCCCACAGCCGTCAGCCCAGACAACTCCACATTCTTCAAGCCGCCGTCTTGTACACCCACTAAGAAGGTAAAGCTGGCTCCGTCAGATGACGTAGTAATACAAGGAATGATCCTCCATGCGGAGGCCCTGAGAATGATGTTACGATCAACACTTAGTGAAAGATCCACGTGGATACATTTGACCAGTTTGGGATTCATTATCGCAGCCATCTGTGGGGGAGAGGATGTGCGTCGTCTGTCTGACCGCAGCTAATCCTGCACACTACTGGACCTATCAGCCACATGCTTTTTGTGCTTATATATTTATGCTCCAAGACCTCGTGGTTGCAGTGATACACACTGTTCACACTACAAAACTTATTTTATTGACTGTTTTATTACCTCATCGACTCCTCACTGCGCTCACCCGACCGGGCCTCAAGTGTTTAACCGCTGCTTCTGTAGCAAAAGGCATTTCCAACAATCGACTAGGCTAAAAACCAGCCTTACCTCGTCTGTTGCAGATCACATTTTGGCCTTTGTTGCGTCTCACAAATGAGAAAAATTATGTTTTTGTTATAGTCTCCTCCATCTTGACTAGCAGAGAGGGACAATTGAGCTGTTTGTATGGGAGCAGAGAGGGAGACTCACCTGGTGGAGAGTGCACTTTTCTAGTTCATAAATACTGTATTTTGGCCGGTGAGGCTTGTTGCCGCTGGAACTTTACAGGACGTAATGCAGAACATACTAATGATATACACATTCACGCTATTTCAGGTGCTGAAAGAAATCGGAGACATGGGACACGGCACTGCAGACCTGGCGTTGGTCAGGAAACCTTCCTTTGCAGAGGAAGACGAGGAGGAGGAGGATAATGGTGAGGACAGAACAACAGCCAGCTTCCTCAAGAAGAAGAAACGGATCCTGACCAGTTTCCAGAACAGTTTCTTCTCCGGATGCGCTCCGATCAGAGAGGAATCTTAATCAGAACAGAGCAGGGTAGGGCTTCTTTACCCTAAGTGTCCATATGTGTGTGTGTGGTTTCAATGTTTTGTCAGTCTGTTTTTTATATGTAACATGAAAGTAGCTGTTGATTCTAAGACACTTTGTTTTGTGTGTAGGGTAACAAAAGGACTGAATAGCACAGAGTCTTTTTACTGGAATTCACAATGAGATGATCAATGAAACCTGTACATAATAAGTTAGTTTAACGTGTTAGATATTTCCTATAAAGTAAGACTACATTTACTTTGCTTATTTGTAAAAATCAGTAGTCTACTAATTTACAGTCGCAGTTTTACTGAGTACTATTCAGCACATTATGATAACACGTCGTCTTGGGGATCCACCTTTTTCACTGTGATTTTACTGTTAGAGCTGAATAAAGTCTTACTGTCACATCTTGTTTTTAAGGCACAAACTGTTTTTCTTTTCGTCTGAACGTGTTCCAGTTATTAATATTTCAGTATAAGTTGATGGTAAATAATTAATCTGTTATGAATTAATGTTTCACGGTTTGTTTTTTAGTGCCAGCTGATTTGTAGTGGAAAGCTTTTTAGACATTTCATTAAAAAAAATGAATCTTTAAAACATGTGAACACGGCTTTTATATTATGCTAATCTAAACGTCGCTGGGAAGACGCAGCTATCAGTGCGGCGCCAATTTCTGTCTTAAATCCTCATTTTACCCACGTTTTATGTCAACCCATCGTTTCTATTCCACGGGAAAGACGGTTGAAAGGTTGGAATCAAAAATAAAAACCCTGGAGAGTGAGGCCTTTCAGAAACCCTGCCCCAAAGTACAACAAGAACTGCTCGTACTGAGGTCACCGTATAATGAACTCTCAGCTTCTAAAGCAGTGGCAAGTCTACTAAGACTCAAACTAACATTTTACGACCAAGGAGAGAAGCCTGGAAAGATATTAGCGTGGCGCATTAAAATTACAAATAATACAACCTCGAAACAAATTAAGATCCACAAGGGGTGCCGTCAGAGGTGTCACTTTTGTTTATAATGGCAATAGACCCGCTGGCCATAGCTGTTCGGTCTCATCCAAAGATCTCTGGTATAACTATAGGTCAAACAGACCACCGCTTAGCTTTATATGCTGATGACGTCATAGTGTTTCTCAGGGAGTTGGAGAGATCAATTCCAGTATTATTAGAAGTGATAGGAACATTTGGTGAATTTTCCAGTTACAAAATGAATCATTCCAAATCTTCCATAATGTTATTAAATTCCAAAGAGAGAAGTAATCCGACTGCATCAGTCTCCCAGTTTAAAGTTGCAGATAATTTTACACATTTGGGTGTAAAAATAGTGCCCAATATAACAGATGTGGTGAATTCTAATCACGATCCTATTATGGAGTCAATTACCAGCACAATTGATAGATGGAAGATGTCCATCTCCTCCGAACAACAAACCAGTCCGCTTGCGCTTAATTAACCCACCTGTACATGCCCTATGATAGAGGGGGGGGGGCCTTGCGTGTCATACTCAAGTTAGTTAAGTCAGTTAAGGACTACTATGTTTTATTTTGCAAACGACAACCTCCCTGCCTGGAGAGAGATGGAGTGCCACTTTTTAGAGCTACCTCTTCCCATGTGTTTGTACTCAACTAGTCTTAAGAAACTTACAAAAACAACCACTAACCCTATTAGGAACAAAAACAGTTTGTAGAAATCTACACAGATTAGCTCGTTCAAAGTTTGATAGCTCTGCCTCTCAATAGTGCGTATCCAATCAAAAGACGTGCACGTGCTGACGTTATCGTACGCCTGCTAGCTGGCCCCGGTGTCCCCAACTCGACATCTGATTGGTTAACGCCACAGTTTTGTCTCCATTCACTTTAAGCGACAGGCGCCCGCACTGTTGATTCTGAAGGCCTCAGGGCAGATCTCGTGGACCCTGGCAACACATCATGGCTGAAATATGATTGGATAAAAGCTCTAACATAAAGGCCAGCCCTCCAAATCTCCATCTGAGGCTGGAAGCAGCGCAACCAAGAGGAAAGCTATGAAATGAAGAGAATAGACTATGGGGAATAATTTAATACATATTTGTGGAAAACATATATCAAAATTAAATGTATATTCTGATGATGTTTAGGCCAGCAGAGAAGGCCTTGCTGGCCCTGACAGCCCACCACTGATAATATTAAAGGACTGTAGGGGGAAAACTTAATTTCTGCACTTTATAACTTGCTTATATCTGAGTCCTCCGAAGCAAAATTTAAAAATTGGAGGGAGGATTTGCAAGAAGACGAATTGATGAGTGGGAAGGTGCCTGCAAGAAAGCGCAATCACAAACAGCGAATACCCGTCTTTAGCTCTTACAATATAACTGGCTAATGCGTACATATGTTACTCCAGAAAAGCTAAACAAATTTAATGGTAACATCCCAGACTTATGTTTTAAATGTGGACAACCCAAGGGAACGTTCTTCCATTGTGTTTGGGAGTGTACCAAGATAAGAACGTTTTGGGAAGAGGTTAAATGTATGATAGAAGAGATTGTATCATTGCAGTTAAGCATGGAGCCCAGGCTTTATTTGTTAGGGTGTTACCCAAAAGAACACAACATAAGGAAGACAGAACAAATCTTTTTAAATCTCTGTCTGCTACAGGCAAAACGCATGATAGCACTCTCATGGAAACATGTAAACAGTCCAAGTATTGGTAAATGGCTAAAAGAATTGTCTGCATGTGTGTCATTAGAGAAAATAACTTGTTCAATTAAAGGAAAACAAGAAGTATTTAAAAAAATATGTGGCCCGTTCCTTAACTATCCGGAACATGTGGATCTAGAGGGCACTCTGCGTCAGCAACTTGGAGATGATTAATGTTCCTATGCTGGGAGAAGGATTGAAGCCTTTCATATCTGCCTACATGTTTGTATATCTCCTTACATAGCCTACCCACATGTTTGTGTAGTTAATTTAATTATGTTATTTGTGCGACTGTTAATGTACTTCATTTTGTTATGTCTTGGATGTGGAAGTTTGTGTACTGTCTTATGTAGTGTCTATATATAATAAAAAACAATAAACAATGTGCACTTTTGGTAGGATTAAGATATTGACATACTGACTTTCAATGAGCGGTTTTAGTAGTGTGTGTGTGTGTGTGGCACACATTTCTCTCTCACATTTCCCCAAAAATAAACAATAAAATAGTTAAATCACAAAATGTCTTTTGGTATTTTTATTTAAAGCCGTGTTGCTGCTTATGTTCTAAATGTCCCGTCCATTTCTACAAAGCCTGAGGATCCTGTGCACTGGATCTGTTGAGTTTCTTTGGTTATGATGTTTCACTGTCTCCTATGTTTTGTGTTTATATTTAAACTGAAGCTCAGTTTGTTTCAAACCCTGTCTGAGATTTCCTTTAGGTAAAGATGATGAGCACTGGACCGAACAGAAGTATTACCTGATGCATGATCAGGAGTCCGCAGCACTTTATGTTCCATGCTGTTTTTAGAATCTGATGAATAAAATAGTGCAATTAATGTACAAATGAACTTTGATTTAACATCAGATGTTTTAAATGTATCATTGTCTTATCATTTAATGGTTCCAGCTTCTCAAATGTTTAATAATTTGCTTCTGTTTGGTTTTATTTAACATCTTTGGGATGTTGGACATGTGATGGTAATTTCACTCTGACCATTAAAGACTGACTATTAAATAATTATGACCAAGATATGTACCGACTGAGACAATATGGAGTTGAATAATAAACTTGTTTATTAATTCCAGGTAATAATCTTTGATATTTCTGTACTGCAATCGTGACCAACTTGTATCTTCAACAAGCCAATATCAGTCAATCACATTTAACCTTTAAAAAAAAGGAAAGAAGATGTTTTATGATTCATGATGAAGCTCTCATTGCAAGTAACAGAAGCACCTTCGAGCTCTTTGGTTTGGACTGCAGTGATATTAGCAGCGCAACAAAGTTCTTTTCTTGTGGACCTTCCAGCATCTGTTTAAGGTGTTGCAGGGTCTCCGAGGGCCGCTGGAGATGTTCCCCCTGGGCTCACTATGCCTGATGCACACTACCTCCACAACTTATGTCGTATGTATGGGTTTGGGTTGTAGAATATAGTTGATGCCGTTGTTTGGGTCTATCACTGTCACCGTTGTAGTCTGTCACTGTTCCGGTTGAGTAGCTGGTTCCGTTGAAGGTCGATCACCGTCCTATTCGGCTTTCTCACTCTACTGTTCGGGTCGCTCACTGTTCGGTTTGGGTCGCTCACTGTGGTGAGAACTGTTCGCTTGTCTCTACCTGTGTCCTGTCACCTGTGCACCCTTATATAGTGACAGCCTAGTGCATTTTATCACCGCCACCAAGTGTCCAAAATAATATTGCAGGGCTTAAACCAAATAATAATAATAAAAGCCAACATTAATGCAACAAACGGCTTCTACAGCTATATTAAACTACATATCTTTATCGCTTTGGACTGGCGGAACAAGACCTTTAAGGATCTTGGACTTTGAGAAACTGGGATTGACATTTTTCACAATTTTCTACAAATTGAATACCAAACATTCTAGAAAAATAATCATCAGTTAAAAAGAATCTACTACTGAAGCTCTACTCGAGCACACTGTTGAATACCGGCAGCAGCTGTAACTTGTTTGTCCACTTTTTGGTCATTTTCAAATAATAAAAAGCAATCTTAAACATTAAATCTTTCATAACTAGAAAATTGAATAACAGTTATTGGACAATGAGTTATTTATCAAGCAGTTATGGGGGCAGCTGATATGATTGTTACTGGCTCACAGCACAAGTTATATAATATAATACACCCAATCATAGGACATTTCTAACATTCAGCTCTCACTGCCCAGCCTGTACTCCATGATGGCTTTTTAAATCAATTCTTCTCCAGATCCCTCCAAACCTTTTCACCTGATCAAGCGTGGTGCTCTGAGCACGGGACGGCTGTAACGACTGCTTCACAGGCCGAACACAACGCAAGACAAAGCAGTGTTGTTTGACTGGACAAATTGTTTGATTCTTCTGATAAAAAGCAAAGAACATTTGGAACTTTGTGAACAAAAACAGTAAACAACAACAACAACAACAACACAAGTAACATGTTTCAGATTGATCTTGCATGAAAGTGAAGCAGCACAGAAAACGGGCACATTGAGTTCAAGAGGGGAGAGATGCCATCAGGCCTCTGGGAAATAAGTTATGAAGGCTCCCTTCATGAATACAGAACATATTCATCAGATCTCTGATAGTGGGATAAAGGGGAGATAAGAGGCCTCCATTGGATGAGAATAACTCATTCAGCGCTGAGGAGGCAAAGGCTTTGTTAGATAGATAGATATATACTTTATAAATCCTGAGGGAAATTTAGGTTAAGGCCTTCTGAAATATTTTGAAGAAAGAGAACGAGTCCTTCACATGCACAGTGGAGCTAACATTTAAAACCCTGTCTAAAGATTTAGGAGGGGAGAGTATTAAATGTCAGACACGCAGCAGCATCTTACAGTATTATTATCTGTTGTGCTGGATCTCTGCAGTCAGCTACACAGTTTCTTATATGGAAATGTGTCTGACTGGAGAAAGGACTGGCACTGAGCCAGAGGCCTGCTGTTGCAATGCATTCTGGTCACCAATAGGGGCGATAGAGGTCGCAATGCATCTTTTATGGCTCTATGAAAATCCATATTGTAGATCATTACTGAGCCTCTCTGTGTCAAACAGTCCAGTTTGACAGGGATGAGGTGTCCTCACACAAAGGCTGTATTATTCAGTGCAGCTGAAGATAGACAGGAAAGAGGGAGAGAGGGGATGACATGCAGGAAAGGGACAGGAACCTGATTCTAACCCAGGCCGCTGCAGTAAGGACTCTTGGTACAGGGCCTTGGTACATGAGCCGCCCGCTCTACCAGGGGATCTACCGGAGTGCCCAACACTTTTCATGGCTTTTGAAGCGTGAATGCAATCCTCATAAGTAAAAAGCTAACGTTAGGCTATAAACAAGCTACACCACGGTCGCGTGACTTCAACATCACCACCACTAAAGTAAAGGCAGAGGAGTGTTCAGTGTGACAACTGTTTAATACTCTCATTTAGCCACTTTTAAGACTTCAAAAGTTACAAGTGGGGTTTTTGCTGATATATTTTATTTGAAAATCTCTAAACCTTGTTTTAACCACAGACCTTATTTCAGGCATCTTAACCAAAGACCCATTTTTAAAAACCCAATTGACCCAACAACAACAACAACAACAACAACAACAACAACAACAACAACAGACATATGATTTTAGGGAAAGGCTTTTTTGAAAAGAAAGGTTTTTAGTTCCTTCTTGAAGGAGTCGGTGGCCTGTGGAGCCCTCAGGTGTTCTGGGAGGGAATTCCACAGGTGAGGAGCGGCTGAGCAGAAGGCCCGATCGTCCATGGTGCGGAGCTTGGTCCTGGGGGGGGTGGAGCAAAGTTTTTTTAGAGGAGGTTTGAGTGTGGAGGTTTGTTGAGGGAGGAGTTCAGGAAGTTATGGACGAGGATACAGGTTACAGTGATTTGGCTGACTCGGATATTCAGCCATATTTATCGAGCCAGGTTATACAGCGGAAGAAATGCAACAGATAGACTTTGCGTCTTCATTAGCCGTGCTAGACGGATAATGTTGATGGGGACCCTCCAGGCATCAGAAGCTTGCTGTGCATTGCATCCTGGGACATGTAGGCCCTTTGGGCACAACTCCGCGAGCAGGAGAACTCAGCCTTCTTGGTCAATAAAGCACACCAGGGGCGTAGCTAGGTTTTCAAGTTTGGGTGGGCTTAGTCCAGAGGTGAGGTGGAGCTGTGTGCACCTGCATGGTAGTACAATCACCATTAAAGGAACTCAGGTGGCATGATGATGGATAAGTAAGTCTGGGAGTTTTTCACTGAGCAAAGCCGCTACACACCCGTAGTGTTTTGTGCTGGTAGCGTCGTCAATATATTAGTCATGTTAACCAGGTCCATGTTACCTGGCCTTAGTCATGTTGACATGTCTTAGGAGTAGGGTGGACTTCACATCCTCTAGGGGGGTCCGGGCAGAATTTGTTTAACATTTTAAAGTGAATTGTCTGCATCTGGTGCACTTTGAGCAACATGAAGATGCTAGATATAATATAACAGTGTGGTTTTGGTAAGGGGAAGGGGGCACAACTCTCAACACTAATGTGAAAAATATATCAATCAATCAAAGTATAAAAAATACCATAACAATGACAATTAAGTGAAATATTTTCATTTTGAAAACTTTATTCTTCAAAAAGGAGCATGAGCCGGGAATCCCAGTTTCTTTCATTTGGATGTGAATTTATAATTGTTTCTTACTAAATGTATACTTTACTAATCTCTGTGAGCCCATGGGGCTGGGCTGAAAATATAAGAATGTTTTCCCTTACTGTTGAAAAAAAGAAAGAAGCTGAGATGGTAATAACTACAAAGCAACAGACATATTTTCTTCTTTAATTTATCATCATAAAAACATTGAATGATTGGAGAAAACACTGACACCAATTTCTAATAGGACACAGGTCCCCCTTGCCCAAAATAAATACATTTGCATAAATCTGGTGCGCTTTAAGACAAAATGCCTATCCACTCTTAAACACACCATCTGTCTTTCAGACACTTGTAGGTGGAAGCATCAAAGAATTCCTTCTCTTTTTGAGGTATTGAAGTCCACCTAAAGGCCTAGCTACGGCACTGAAGCACACACTGAGGAATGTATTGATTCAATGGACTAAATTTACCATCAACACTGATTGGACATCCACATAAAAAGTGGTGAATTATCCCTTTAAGTTATTATAACCATGACTATAACCCTAATCTATGTTATCAGGAGTGTGTGGGTGTGTGGTTAGATCAGATTGACAATGATCAAACAAGCCAACGGTCATCACATTTGATTCCTAGTATTGCTATATCCTGATTGGTGCACAGAAGTATGTGACCTCACCTTTGTCCACCTGAGCTCCACCCACTCCAAATCAGGAAGAAGAGAAATCTCAATCTCAATAATCAAAGTTCAAACTTGTTCATATGGAACCATATTACTCACTGTAAGAAGCTGATTGAGAAAATGTGTTTTCAGGGTCTTCAATTATTCACCAGTCTTCTTATCTTTATACTGCAGTTTACTGACAGTTCTACCTGATGGTGCCAACATGTCTGGACATGAAAATATGAATAAACTGTGGGTGGATTACTCAAATATGATGTTATACTGCTGGATTTCTCTTGACCTTATGTTAAAAAATCCAAAGCAGTCAACCAAAATAAAAATAAAACCCTCATGTTTGCTCTTAATGTGAGAAACATTAGTCATCAGCGGCCTGGCTGTGTGAAGACATATCGTAGGTTTCAAGTGCTGGAATGCTGGAAAAGTTGACATCTTTGTAATTGTAACACCTTTGACTCATACAAACACATAATAAGTTTGGAAACTCTCACACGTCATTGCTTGTTCTTTTGATCGCAGCTTCTCAGTGGAGTTTAGCACGACTACATCAAGATAAAAACATACATACAAGAGCAAAAAGTAAAGTAATAAATGTATAATAAAGGGGTTAAAGGGGCTTGCAGCATGTGACTGACTCTCACATCAAAACTCTGCACATTTAAACATAATTTGCAGACACAAAATGAAAGAAAGGGGAAGCAGCAGACAGAAGCTAGAGATTGATTTAACATTAAAGTGAGCTCAGAAAACAGAAGAGTCGGTCCATTGAAAGAACATCAACTATAGAGTAAATCATTTCTGACTTGAGAACATCATGCGATAGGATTTGAGCGCTGCACGTGACCTTGTGCAGGAGATAATTTCATGCTCAGCAGATTGATGTTGTTATCTGGTCTAAATTGCAGCAGAAATGATTGTGACCTTAGGCAGTGTGGATTCAAAGGAGCAACAAAAGACTTTATCTGTGTGTCATATTAATGCTGTGCACATATTCTCTCTCCTGGAGACACTGGACTCTGCACTCAGGCATACCAACCCCTTGAACTTGTTGAGATAAGATAGCCTATATTAATAAAAGAGGAGGCAGAACATGTAAGAGATGCTATTACTCAGAAGCAAAACCTTTATATTTCACTACATATTTATATTTTTGTAACATTCAAGGATTTCGCGATGGAGTCGCATAGTGAGGACTTTAAAACAGGAACTACCGAGCTTACATGAGAACAGACTTTCCTGATATACTTTTAGTTTCATTATGAATCTGTCAATATAACTTTTGGTCACCAGATAAGATCTCTTTTATTTTCCAGGCACTCCTCTAACAGATCAGATATTAAATTATGTTAAATTGTATATAATATCCAAGGCAGAGAGGAGTCGCGTCCAGAAATCCAGGCTACATCCAAATGTTAAGTAAAATATAACACTGATAGTAAAAGGTATTTTAAACCAGACACACTTTAAGTGTTAAAGTATTGTAAAACAGTTTATCACCTGTACTTTGTGTCACATAAGTTAAATAATTACGCATCATTCAGGGTCACCATAACTTCATATACAAGCTTTTTTCTCACATTATACTTACTATGATTATTATTTGTTACATTCTTATTGTGCATCAAAAGGTACACTCTGCACCCTCCTCTGCTGTCCCAATCTTTAACACACCATTCAATCAGCCTTTTATTGTCCTTCTAACGTGACTAACACTCCACAGCTTCTTGCTCCCCCCTGTGCTATCGCTTCATAAGTTTCATATCTGCTTTTCCCAGTAATTGTGTGTAATTACATACATTTACAAGTAAAGCACCAAAATCAGAGGACGTTTTAACTCATATTTTCTTGACCTTTATGATCGATAAATCTCAATTAATATGAAAAGGTTTTATGACGTGATAGATCACACCGAGTTAAAGGTTTCCAAGTCACAGGTAAGACTCATGAAAAGCACATATTGCAGTGAGTTTTTTCTGCAGGCCATGTGAGGTGTTGAATATATATTTTGTGCAAGGGACAAAAGAGATGTGCTTGACGCCGGCCCTACCCTCTCGGTGTGGAATCAGGATGTTGGACTGAGGGGCAGGGCACTGGGGCTGTTAAATATTGACTGCAAGTGTAATAATTAACCTTCCACCCAAACTCCTGATCTCTTAAACTGGCTGCTCTGCCTCGATGCCATTGCCTTCTCCGTCTTTGCTGACATTTGCATCGAAAAGCTCCTCTTTCAGCTGCTGTTCACTGTCACTGTTCTGTGTCTTCGTCTTTTTTTTTCTGCTCTGGTTCTTCTTCTCTGTATTTCTTCCTCTCTGCTTCTCTGGTCCGGCTCCCTGTGTCACGACACTCTGCTGCTACTCTTCAAACCTTTGGCCTTGTCCTGTGCAAGCCACCGGGCCATGCATCTAAAGGTGAGTACAGCTCTTGCCCAAAACTGAATCCTATTTGAAATTTAGAACAATCTACAAGGACAACTCCAATTATATATAGTTGGATCGAAAGAGCACCTGACAAAAGCAGGTGGTAAAGCAAGAAAATTGCAATATCTTTTTTTTTACTACATTGAAACGCCTCTATGCTTAATCTGCATTATGTATTGTGACACAAAGTCTGTCTTACTCTAATATGCTGAAGTCCTTAACTTTTCTTTTTTTTTACGTTTTAAAAATGTATACCTCTTTCAGCCCAGTTATTTAATAAAACAAACTAAGTGTAGTCATTTTCTAATTATTGTTAATGTCTACAAAGACGGAATACAGAATAAAAGTCCACCAAGTACAATGGTCTTACAGAGCTGCTAATCATTTAATCGCTTTATTGTTCTGTTCTTTTTTTGAGTGCAGAGTTTTACTGCAAGGCAAAGTCTACAGAGATATGACTCTGTAAGCTGAACAAGCCAGGTTGAGAAAAGAGCTAAATGCATTACAGGATTTGAAAAAATAACTTCGCTTCAAACTGATAGAATATTGACAAAAACTATGAAGTCAATCTTTTAGTAATTATGAGGACAAATGTCAGCGTAAGCAGGAAACGCAAGGCCTGCAGGTACATAGGTCAGACACACCCATATATTCACATATTGAAAGGCGCCCTCATGTTGACAGCGACCATAAAATATGTGTTATCTATACAGGCCTTGGCCCTTTGGCCGTGCTGTAGGAAGAGTGTAAGCCATTATGGCGTCTACTTGAGGCAATAAAACTGGGAGGAGGAAATTGCTGGGTCAAAGTCACTTGCAAGTGGAGACTCCTCACGTACTAAAGTAACTGCCTCCAAGTCTAAATCTTGAGTTAACCTCGGCGATGTCTCTTGCTCCTTTTCTCCTCTTTCTCTCTCTCGCTTTCATCTCAGGTATTACCACACCAGCCCCCAACACTGGAAGTGCGATGTCCTCATAGGTTTGTCTATCTGTAACATGACTTGGAGAACAACTAGAGGAGCTGCAGTTTGCTGTGAGCCTGCTGGTGCTTGCTGGATGTAACAGCAACTCCATGTGGAAGCTGTGTCTGTTCCAGTGGAGGTGCTGTTACCTGCAGAGAGCCACCCAACATAACACTTCCCCGAGAGGGAGTCGTTTTTATTTCAAAGTAGCTGAAGACCGATGGGAAACAAAGTGATGACCTATGAATTGACAGCCAATGATGATAACATTTGCCTGTCAGTTCTGTAGGCCACTGCTGTGTTTGTCCCTCTGAACGCACACTGCTACAAACAAGAAGGTTTGGGTTCCATGGACGCGTCTACAGTCGGTGCATCGACGAGCCGACTGTGACTTTTGTGACTTTATTTGTAAATAACAATTGTTTTTGAAGCATCTTTTACAATGAATAAAGTCTGAATGTGTTGCTTTATGCATGGATGAGTCCGTTGTATGTCCTCAGCTGGTATTTATATCTATACCCAAAATCACAAGTTTCCTTTAAAGGGATTGTAATTACAGAATGTTAAAGTAACATTGTATTGTAAAAGGTGACATTTCTCTTTTTTTATTTCTGGCATTTATTTATTACAAAGGTAGGTCTAGGTGCTCCATGAATACTGTGAAGGTATCGAAACGCTCAATCCACAGAGAAATGCACAAAGCGAAACTATTCAGAAACTGTGCCTTTAAAAGAGCCATCAGGACTTTTGTCATATACATATATCATATATAGAAAGTGGCGCTACAATCATTCCTGGCTGCAATGACATGGTACGTAATGGTGTAGAGACGGTGAGAGCGCAGACGCAGAAGGCCGAGAAACACTGACCAATCAGAGCAGACTAGACTTTTTTTCGGTAGAGGACTTAAGCTGCCTTCCCGTGAAAGGAAATGTTCTCTGCTCTCACGTGAGGGTGGCCGCAGAGCCTTCGGGTGTTTCTATGGTTACCTCGCCTGCTTGCCTGTGCCGCTTCATTCAGCTGTTACCTCATTGGTTGCGTTTTGAAAGGTCAGCGGCAATCAAGGTCAAAGTTGAAGTCATTTGAACTTTGAGCGCAGTGCTTGGTGGCAGTTTTGAGCGGTGTGTCACGCCAAGGGTAGCACTTTCGCCTAGTCGGGCGGCACCGCTCTCTCAAAACAACAGCACAGCCAGCGCAGAGCGGTTTTACCGCTGATCGTGTGAATGCAGCATTAAAGAGACAGGCGCCAAAACGGAGCGTTTCAGACAAAGGGTGAATACAGGTATATTCAGGTGCACAGTATGAAATAAATAATGTGTTTTAACATTAAAGCTTGTAAACATGTTCTAGTAGAAACCCAAGTATGAACCTAAAAAATAGCATTATATGTCTCCTTTAATCAAATGTAATTATGATATACTAATAGTTACAGGATCATTAAAGGAATAGCAAAGATGAAGTTACCTCAGTATAGACATGTATACACCTCATGTTATGCTGAAGCACTACAGGATTTAAAATGTCCTCAGCGTGTTTAAATGAAACTGACTGGGATCTGGAAGTGCCAATGAAATCCATCCTGCAAAAAACCTAGTGTATTTACAAAATCATCATTACACAACAATGATTGATAACGGCCATCTTACAAAACAAATCTTACAAAAATGGCACATGTGGACTCTTAAAGGAGTACATTTGTATATCAATTACTCAGCCCGTGTTACCTTGAATTCTCAAAGAGTACTTTGTTTTTCTCGCATGCCTCAACGGTGAACGAAGAATAAAAAAAACTAAAAAAGTCTTGATGAATTGAAGTAAATGGGGGCTGCGTTTAACAACAGAAAAA
The DNA here is from genome assembly GCF_900634415.1 of Cottoperca gobio. Taxonomy (NCBI): domain Eukaryota; kingdom Metazoa; phylum Chordata; class Actinopteri; order Perciformes; family Bovichtidae; genus Cottoperca; species Cottoperca gobio. The sequence goes on from NC_041368.1 coordinate 13,068,420, forward strand.
CTATATTAAAACATCAATTCACAAGATCTCACACAACTCGTGGGGTATAATCCAAGTCTCCTTTATTCAGTTATATGTTCAGTACTTTCCAAACAAATGCATTTTCACTAAAACCTTACTATATAATACAATTTCACATAAGCAGTTGCTTGCGGTGGTGCGTTACTCGTCCACAATGTTTTAAATAGTAAGGTTCTAGCAAAGAAGCATAAAAAACAATGATTAATAATGGCCATCAACATTTCACTTTTGCATTCTGTTCTATTAATAATTCACCATTTTGAAAAATGGCACACATCATATACATCAACATTTCTCCAGTGAACGACTCGATTAATATCGATTCAGACTAGGAAACTGTGCGACAACACAGGTGTGAAGAGTTGTGTTCCAGAAAACCAACCAGCAGCAGCCATGTGCTGGACTTGGCTGCAGTTATGCTCTGGGTCACTTTGTTTGCTCTGTTTTGATTAAATGCAAATGTATTTGGAATAGTTTATGCACCTGGGAAAAACTCTATGACCTGGAATAACGGTGGCAGCACAAGAGGAAACTGCTGCCTTTGCCGCCACCTGGCAGCCTGATGGACACATTGAATATTTAATAAGTCTTTGGTGTTTACAGTTTAAAGTCATTATGGTCGTTAAGGTCAGTGTAGAGTAATTTACTCTTTCCTGACTACATTTTTACCACAGGGCTCCTTTACAGGACAGTGCCTCGAGGCTATAATGATGCCGAATCATTTTAAACGACGTTGTGCTTAATTTGTTGATCAAATCCTTCAAGTCAAAACAAAGTAGTCCACACATGGTGAACAAGGGTAGTTGCTTCCTTTGTCTGGTACGGATAACTCATCGGATATAATCTTTTAAAAAGTCAATCAAATATTATTCCCAGGCACAAAACAAGCTGTGTCGTCTTTCAGGAGGATTAAAGCAAAGGCGGAAGTGGGGAGGAGGGAACCGCCTGATATTCGTGTACTCTTCAACGGCACTGGGCTTTAATTGAATAATTACCTGAACAAAACAAAAACACCGAGTTAAATACAACACATGTGTGTCAGTTAATGTATTATAGTCAGTGTAACGGACTTAGGTTGAGGATAACGACTGATAACTATGCATAAATGGATGTATATTGATGCTCGGAAGATATAAGAAGAAACACTACCATCGAGTGGTGACGCGGCAGACGAGCACTTCCCGTGACGCAGAGAAACGCGGTAAAACGATATTCCGGTTTGTAGAAGGAGGACAGCAGCAGCAGCAGCATGGCATCCGACACAAGCACCATGGCTAACGTTAACGGACGAGAGACCGTCTCCCTGAACGGGGAGCCGGTCGTTAAGCGGCCACGAGAGAGCGTCTCGCAGGACACTTCCCTCCGCGTGCCGAAGGAGCCCCATAACAAAGTGACCGTTGTGCTCGGAGCGCAGTGGGGCGACGAGGGCAAAGGGAAAGTTGTGGACTTGCTCGCAATGGATGCGGATATTGTATGCAGGTGCCAGGTACTCATCTACACTATGGATTTTACTTCACAATTAACACTCAAAATGACTTCTTCATACATTTGCGTTGTTATTAACACGTCGGCTAACTGTAACATGGTGTTTGGTGACAGTCGTTACCGTTTAGTAGCCGTTAGCTAAATATTAATGAGAGGGTTCCGACGTCAACAACCTTGTCTGACCTCCCGGATGTGGAAGTGCTAAATTGATGCTAGTAAGAACTGCCTGCATGCTATTCATCTGGTCTTTTATCTGCTGCTGTGGTAGAGAAAATGTGTATTAAATCCAGCACATGACCTCCGCATACTGATAACTGTAGCCAGTGACTGTAACGTTATGTAACTCAATGACCGCCCAGCGGTTCTTCTGCCTCTTCGCATCCAACCCAGTGACATTTAGCAATGCATTTTTCTTCCTTTTTTTTTTTGCAAGGGGGTGGGGGGGCTGAATAATTTGACCCTGTTCCCCAAAATGAAACACAGGCTGATTTGTTGTTCAAGACCGTGGCACTATAACTGTCCTGGGTGTTGATGGCTTGTGTGAATGTTTTGTACTGTTTGCAGGGAGGCAACAATGCAGGTCACACTGTGGTGGTGGACTCAGTGGAGTACGACTTCCACCTGCTGCCTAGTGGAGTGCTCAACAAGAAGGCTCTCTCCTTCATTGGTACTACACTAGCCTTGTGTTTTTATTTTTTGAAAGACTTGAAGTTGGCGGCAGGATAAAGATCCTGATGGAACAATACACAAGTGTTTTTGTAGTAGCTAAAAACAAATGCCGATCTTGCACTAAATCCTACCTTCTTGAAGCTTATCATTGTATTTGTTTGTATTGAAGTTGATCTAAAGTGTTGATTCATTCATTCATTTTGTGTCTAATGGTGTCTCCACCCCATTTATATCAATGAGGGTAGACTAAATATTAGAAATGCTTCCAGTTCAACAGCATCACAAGCTACAAACTCCAAAATGACTATCACATTAAATCAACACTTCTCTGAAACAGTTTGAACAAAAATGTCTAACTTTCTTGGAGGTAGGGTTTATTGCAGTGCTATTGAATTAGACTGCATTAACTAGCATTTTAGCTAGGTGTTGCAAAGAAACTGAGTATGCATGTATATTGTAAAATCAACACATATTGCACATAAGACTAACAACTATAGTTACAAAAAGGATACTAGAATTATTGCCCAAAGCACCACAGCTGTATTAAAATGACAGAGGAAACACTGTTTATTTTACATTTCCTCTTTTATGGTAGATGTAAAAATATCCCGGTTTAATGTAAACATGGAAAGAGGAAACGAAAGGAACTTTTGGTTAAAGTGATTTGTAACAGAATAGCTTGTGTTGTATACATAAAACACTAGTTAGTTTGTGTTTCTCATAAGAAATGTCTTATGCAGCGATACATGACGTTGTTTCTGATGTGGTCTGTAAAAGTTTAATTTTGCGTTGCAGGCAATGGAGTGGTGATCCACCTACCAGGTCTGTTTGAGGAGGCTCATAAGAACCTGCAGAAAGGCAAAGGTAAAGTTTTCTAAACTTATTGTCTTCCCTACAAAGCAGTGTCTCATCAGTAAATAGTACGTTTTGACATGTTACAGTAGGAAATGGACAGATTGTTAATAAAATTAAAATAAATAAAACATAGCTGATTCCCATTCCATTCCTACTGGGACCAGTTAAAATGTCTGCTGTATAAAGATCTATTGTACCGTCTGACAACTTTATTTATGTCTTTTCTTCAAACTAGAAATGTAAATATATATTTTTAAACATGTAATTACTTTAATAGGCAGGTCCTAAAACGTATAAGGTGTGTTATGCATTTGTTTTAAGCCTTTTAGAAATGAACATCATTATCAGAGAATATGAAAAGGAACACACTGGGTATTGGTATTTGCTTCAAAAACATCTGTAAAAGATTTGTACCTAATACTCAAGAAACCTGTAATGAAATGGGTTGTTGTAGTAATAGATGTTTGCTGTAGTATCAACATGTCATGTGGGATTTGTTGTATTGCGTGCAGGATTACAAGGATGGGAGAAGAGATTAAAGATTTCTGATCGTGCCCACCTTGGTGAGTAATCATTTCCTTCGTTCAAATGTTTTGGTTAGAAATGTTTTCTTATTGACAGTCCCTTCTAACCGCCTCCAGTGTTCAACTTCCATCAAGCTGTTGATGGAATCCAGGAGCAGCAGCGGCAGCAACAAGAAGGGAAAAAGTAAATCTACTCTAAATAGTTTAAATAGTGCATATCTTTTAGGTGAAGTGTATATTATAATATGTAATTATTGATTACTGATTTATTAATGTTGTGTTTTTATTTGTTCTTCAGTTTGGGAACCACTAAAAAGGGTATCGGTCCAGCCTACTCCTCCAAAGCGGCTCGGAACGGTCTGCGAGTCTGTGACCTTGTCTCAGATTTCAAGGTTTTTGAGGACAAGTGAGTTTTTCAGTTTTTCTTTGATATTATTTGCATTAATGTGAAAATGTGAAAACTGTCTGTCTTGTATATCAAGTGAAATTATATTCTGACGGTGTATTTTGCATACAGAGGGCTGCAAGTTTTAGCGGACACTTACACTTTCTCCTCATCGCAGGTTTCGCATGTTGGCAGAACATTTCCTGACGATGTATCCAAAACTTAATGTGGACATCAACGGTGAACTGGAGCAGCTGAAGGTGAGGACATGTTATCATTCAGAGGCAGGAAATGCTGACAGAATCTCATCACACTCACATTATGTTCTGACGGAGTTCTGCAGTTGATACTGTGACAATAGACCTTTTTCATGGCAGACATTTTGACACAATTTAGGTTGAAGGCTGCTGTATTTATCTGCTTTGGTTTCAAGGTACTGGTGTTATACAAACTGACTAACTAGCATGGCAACAGAGAAATTGTTAATGCTTTCAATTGAAAGTGTGCTGTGAGAAATGGCTTTTAATAAGACTTTATTTGCTAGTTTCATATGATGGGATGTCTATTGCCTCATCTGAGTTTAAATGGTTGACTGTTATTTATGAGGTACATTAAACGCATAACAAATTTTTGCCTTGCAATACTCTCAAGTTTGACTGCGGGATCATGTGTGTTTTATGTGTTACTTAGCTGTATGAACCCAAAATAAGTAGATTTTGCTATGATTTCCATTAAACGGGTCAAAAAGATGCCGAAATAACTAAATCATGATGCCGATTCGTAAAGTCTTAATTCATGCTTTTTAATATCTGTCTGCAAGACACCATTAGAGTTGAAATTGGAATTTAATCTCTTGGACCTGGTCATTTCAAAAGTAGCTCACAAGCCCAAAAAGTGTAGGCACCCCTGGTCTAAGCCCTTGTTGGTCACTGTTTTTCAGGGATATGCAGAGAGACTGCGTCCTCTGGTGACTGATGGGGTGTACTTCATGCACAAAGCTCTTAATGGTCCCACTAAGAAAATCCTGGTGGAGGGAGCCAATGCTGCTCTGCTGGATATTGACTTTGGTGAGCAACACAGGGTTTGTGGAATTAATTGTTAAGATTGATGGATGTTTTTGCTTCCTTGGGTTAACAGATGTTTCTTTGTTCAGGGACGTATCCTTTTGTGACGTCTTCTAACTGCACTGTGGGAGGAGTGTGCACCGGTCTCGGTGTGCCACCATCATACGTTGGCCGAGTATACGGTGTCGTCAAAGCGTACACCACCCGGGTGGGCGTTGGTGCTTTTCCAACAGAGCAGGACAATGTGAGTAAAGACGCTTTTGAAAAATAAAGACAGTTTTTCAATGCGTAGATGAGAAAGATCCTGCTAATTAGAAATCAATGTTAGGAAGCTGAGATGTCGTCTATGTTGTGATGAAAGGATCAAAATGATCACACTGGCAATATACACTGCAAATATCTTTAGATGTTGAACCAACATTCAGGGTAAAAATACTAATAACATCTGAATGACCATTTTTAATATATATATATTAAAACATGTTGACCCAAAGAAGAGACACTCACCCAGGGATAAAATGAATCAAATACCCAGTATGAAAATAGAACAGTTCATACTAGTTCATATTGGCCCATGTACAGAATGAATCTATCTATCTATCTATCTATCTATATCTATATCTAATATAAATAAATAATGAGTTGCATACAGATTGACTCCTAATTGTGAACTGTAAAATAAAGCAAATATTTCAAAGGTTATCAAAAAATCCTGAGATGAATGCAGAACAATATATTACTGAACAAGGAAACGTTGGGTGTCAGATGTGAAAGGTGCTGCACAGAGATGGTGAGTAAATCACCTGGCCTTGGTCGACTATATTCCAGTTGTTATTCCAACTCAGACGTGGACAAAGCCACTACTTAATTCTGTCAATGTGGCACCGGACGCATTCACTTACACACTGCTAAAAGAATGTGGACAAATGCGGCCATGACCACCTCCAAATGTAGCGATCAGATCTCAATGCGTCACGTATTGGAGCTGTCAACTTGTGATTGGATCACCAAAGACTTATTTTAATGCTAGGGCCTAACGGGCCTAAACGGGCCCAAAGTCCCAGCATTGCAGATTCCCCTGTGGACCAAAAATGCCTCGGTGACTAAATCAATTGTGGGAAGGTGGAAAAGTAGTCTGCCAGCGATGTGCTCTTTAACAAGACGCATTCCCCCAGCGGATCAGTGGTTGTCAGTAGAAGAGTGTGGTTGTACTGGGCAGCTTCCACATGAGTGTGAAATTGAAGCAGGATGTTAACTGTAAAAGGGCACATGCAGCTGACTGTCCCTACACAGTTATATGTGTCAAAACGGAAATAATCAACACTTGCTGAATGATCTGCAGGATTTGTAAAGTAAATAATATAGTTTTATTTTCCAAAGAAGATGTTTTTCCTTTGTTTTCCACAGTTGACTGTGTGTGTGCTTCTTGTCTGTTGTATTTTAGGAGACTGGAGAACTGTTACAGTCCAGAGGGAGAGAGGTCGGTGTGACGACGGGCAGAAAGAGGCGTTGTGGTTGGCTGGACCTGATTTTGGTCAGATACGCTCACATGGTTAATGGATTCTCTGCGTAAGGAACAATCTCACCATTTCAGAATACAATCTGCTCCTGTTGCTGTAATTACAGTTCAGCTTCATGCTGCACACTGACTGTCCATGGTCATCAGGGTTGAACAGTGTCTTCTCTCCTTGCAGAATTGCCCTGACAAAGCTGGACATTTTGGACACGCTTGCTGATATTAAAGTGGGCGTGGCCTATAAGGTGGATGGACAGTCTCTACCAAGTTTCCCTGGTAGGTCTTCCCCTTTAAAAAAAAAAAAAGAAAATGTTTTAGAGATCTGATCTTTGTCTGCCCGTTACTGAACAAATAGTATTGAATTGGTTTATGTAGAGTAGGAATGCAACTTAATATTTTCATTATATATTTCCTATTGGCTAATCTATTTATCGGGTCTTTCAATCCATTAAAAGACCTGAAAGTAGTGAGAAATGCACTTCACAAGCTACGGAAACTAACGTCTTAAAATTGCTTTTTGTAAAACCCTTATTAGATGACCACAACAGATGTACAGTTACCCATGTGATGTAACACCTGTTAAAACAATGATGGTCGAGCAGAAAATCATTGCACATTTGAGAAGCTGGAACCAGTGAATGTTTGTTTTGCTTGAATAAAAGTCTGTAGACTATCATTCGTCTGCAGGACATGACTGCAAGGTGTAAATGTTTGGTCACATTTTATCTCGAAAATATTAATTTTTAAGACCATCCATCCACAAAGGTTTTTAATGCAAGGAACATGATTACTGTAAACACCGCAGAGGACCTGTATACTCTAAGGGATTATTATTTTCAGAGGCACTACTTAGGCTTTGGTTTCAGGTGAATGAGCGTGGCTTTTATGCTCCCTAATGTCTTATTTTACACAGGTCAGCTTATACTTCCTGGAAATGCATCATCTTTGGTTTTAAAAATCTGTTTCTCTCTGCTTGCATCGCCAAATCGAGCAAATTGAATTGTTAAGATAATGAACCAGAAGATGATAAAACGACTTCTGACTCATGCAAGACTGCAGCTGCTCCCGGACAGTCGGCATGTTATCCCTGATTTCATTGGTACATTTATCATCTTTTATGGGGCTATGTCTGAAGTGGCTCTTATCCTGATCCAGATTTGCGCTGCTGTTGTGTTGCAGTATTTGAACAGTATCACACACATCAGATAATAAAACATAGTTCTGGCATACGGACCTTAAATATCAGTAAAGGACGGTTGTCCAGCGTGTTGTTTTGAATCGTACAGAACCAAAACATTTCACCTTCCACTCAATGTTATTTACATGCTTCTGTTGTAGCAAACATGGACGTCTTGACGCGAGTGTCAGTGGACTACGAGACGTTGCCCGGCTGGTGCTGCAGCACCGAGGCAGCTCGGAGCTTCGAGGAGCTGCCGTCAAATGCACAAAGTTACATTCGCTTCATCGAGAACTTCCTGCAAGTGCCAGGTTTGTAAAGAGGCACTTTACATTAATGGATAGACTACATGCCAAACTGTTGCTTTCTTTGCCAAACCTGCCAGTCACACATTTTTTCTCTTTCTCTTTCTCATTTCAGTGAAGTGGGTTGGAGTTGGCAAGTCCAGAGAGAGCATGGTCAAACTGTTTTGATCCTTCTGCAGACCTGTAGTCCTCCTCAACAGCTCAGATAACACTTTCAGGTTTTGATAGGAATACCAGAGGAGTTTAAAATGCAAAAGTCTCCTAAAGGAAATACGTCACCAGCAAGGCTATTTGGGAAACTTTTAGTTGCTGCTTGTGCATCACATTTTCAATAATTCCTCTTAGATATAATTTATGTATTCCACATAATGTCCTCTATATTTATTAGGGTGTTCATTTTTAAAACTTGGTGTGAATGGATCGATCATTCTTTGTGCAGTTCTTTTCTTTTTAAGCATCTGAAGCTAATTAACCTTAATTGATATCTGTTGTTCATGTTTTTGTTTTTTTACATATAGTTGGAGAGCCATTGATGAACAGATGTAAAAGCCTTCGTATTAAAGGGCACAACACAATAAAATGAGAATTTTCAGGCTTTGTAATGAAATGGAGAAATGATTGACAGCCATTGTGCGATCAGTCTGATTTTGAATTTTTCTATTGAACAATTTTAAAAAACATGAATGCATCTCAGTTGTTAAGTTTGTAACAATGTTTTCATAATGATTGTTGGAATGAACATAGTGCTTTTTAAATCTTCCACAAAATGGATAAATCCACACAGCATTTGGATAGATGTTGTCTTCATAATGATTGAGGGGAAAGGAAGTCCACAAGGACACTGGGTGGTCTTTCAGGTGTTTGTGTAACTAAAGAAAATGGGCAGTATTGTACCAGAGTATCTCAATATGTTTCTTACGCCATTTCATTCACTGGCAATAATGTTAGTCTTATTCAGCTTGCGGTTATCAATAAAAGGAAACTTAACATTTATTGTTTTTGTTGGTTTGTCTTTTTTTCAGCTTTAAGTAAACGGTTTAGCCTTTAGAAGTCTGGAAGCATGTTTCTGAGAAGGTAATTAAATTGTTCTCAGGTAATTGATGTGAAGGTGTAAACATCTTCTATTATCAAAGCATTCTCACATTGTTCTTCTCCTGATGCGCAGCTACTGTTCATTTCTTAATAATCCTTATACGGGTTTAGAAGTTAAATAAGGTGACCAAAATGATTAACTTTTCTGATCATTGCCATCTTATTCATTATGCACACATTATATTTTACTGTCTGTTTACTGGCCAATATGAAATCTGCACCTGGGAGGATGTGTGATGCCGTTCAGCTGCGTGAATGTCTCCACATCAAAATATAAGCAAGATTAAAGATCCTCAACGATCAATAATTTAATATTATTGATTGATCAAATTAATATGTATAATACATGAGGTGTTGCTCGTAGTAAATCCACAGAACTATCACCTGACGGCAGCTCCCCTGAAGTCTACGGAGCTCTGGTTTTTCTTGGGGTTCTCATCGGTCACAGTGACGTCACCCATTGCTTGGTGGAAGACCGTTTTGAAGCCTCATGTGACCCGTGAGTGTGGAGCTAAGTACAAACGAATTTCTGGACAAGACATTGTTCTCGTCTTGTACGAAAACCGTACAAAACTAGTAGTGACCTGTCAATCACACGAGCATCATGCTGTATTGAAGAAGAACTGGTCAGTGAAATGTTAACTGAGGGAATTAATCAATTATTATGAGAAGTTGGGTCATTTTCTCATAGACTTCTATACAATAGGACTTATTTTTGTAACTCGTGGAATATGCCCCCTGCTTTTGGTGACAGCCCTGATAAACTCACAGTTCATTACCTGCTCAGTGCCATATGGCAGATCCACATGTGGAGCATTTAACAGCTAAAGTGGCAGATATTTCCCTTATGAAGTAGCAGAAGCCAAAAACAACTAAAAGGAGAGTACATGTTGGACTTGCGTTCGTCAGGTGGATAGAAACATTTATATCTGCTGAATGTGTAAATAGTCATCTGTTTAACGCATTTGTTACATTAACTTTAGTGAACAAATATATCTGCACCGTTCATCACGCACTGTTCAGCCTGTAGCATTTTTCTCTCCATCTTTCTTACTTTACACCCTCTTTAGTTAGTTGACTTCCTCTCAAGATTTAAAAGCTTTTCAGGACCAGGAGGTATTAGATTAAAGTGTAAAGTGGATTCCTTGGCAAATCGATTGGAGGTGTAACTGTGTCCTGGAGCTTCTCAGATTTTGCAATCTAATGCGTTAAAGGCCACACACACACACTCACACTCACACACACACACACACACACACACACACACACACACACACATAGGTGTTTTCTGCTCTTCACACCGATAAGGCCCCGGTTGATGTTGCTGTACATATGCTCGGAAATGATGTAATGTTATGTCATTAAAGTCTGTATACAGATGAAAATAACAAAGGTTGATAACCTTCATTATGATCTCAACATCTGTAAAGTAACTGCATCTTGCATGGTTGTAAAACATGAAACTGAGAATCTCATTAAGAAATACTGTACTGGAGTTCATTGTTATTCATTAAATATATATATATATATATATATATATATATATATATATATATATATATATAGACTTGCTGTTTATGTGCTTCTATCCTATAGAGTAAAAAACATTTTTCTGATGTTTTTTCTTCTACTCAACGCCGAAAGTGCACCTTCTGTTAAATGAACAAAGTTGCCGACGTTTGCTAACCAATAAATGTCCAGTCCAAGAAGTCACTGCATCATCAAAAATGGCAGAAAGCGAACTTACAGTAGATGCATGAAGGCTTAATTGAAAATAAAGTGCTCATAATAGCAGTGTAGTCCTCCTCCCCCCTCACGTTTCTGTCCTCCCCCTTCCTCTCCTCTGTTTACTACCACCTACCTTTGCTTGTAAGCACATTTATCATCAGGTCAATCAATTTGAGCTGTTATTCAAGTGTAGCTACTTCTCAGATGTTCATCCCGCATCAGATCTCTTTCCAAAATCTGTCTCGGGGTTTTCCCCCCCCATTGCCTGGATGTTAATTCATTTACTTTAAACCGTACATCCTATAAAAAGGACACCTGGAATTGAAGCCATCAACCTACGAGAAGTAAGGATTTTTAGATTTTCTCATGTTAACTCTGACCAAGAGTTTGATGGATAAGACTCACTTTCTTTTATATGATGTGATGTGATCATAAGGGGTTGTGGAGGTAATGTAGAGATCCAATTATATCCATCTTCCATGAGTGTTATTTGAATCAGTTTCCCTGACTAGGATTTATGCAGCAGGAGGGAAACGTTTTGTGTGAGCAATTTTGCTTTTCCTGCAGTATTTTCTCCTTGTGTATATATCATAGAGTTACAACTACATTTATAAATAATCATTCCTTTATTTATTTCCTTAAACTTTCCTCATACTGCACCGTGTCATGAGTTTTGTAGCCACAGCAATAAGACACCTGTTTCATTGGGGTTGGACTGTGTTCAGTTTTTCTAAAAGCAGAGAGGCAGCAGCTCTCACACAGATTGAATTGAAGGAGCTAAATGTATTTAACAGTTTATTTGGTGAGTGCATGGAATAAATCAAATTCTGCTGCTCAGCAAGTAGAGACCAAGTCCAAAGTATTTACAGGAAGAAATACAGAAAGATGTGTCGAGTTCTATCATTACGAATTATACTCATTTCATGGATGCTTTTAAATGCATTTCACATAATTTACTTGTCTAATGTATTGCTCAAAGATTATGATACACACCCATGTCTTGTTCATTTAGTTATTAGTGATATGAGAGCATCTGTTTCTTACACCTAACAGTGTTGATAGGTGGCATGTGCTTATCTTACTAAACTAGTAAACAACATCTCGTGTGTATTAAATGTGTTTATGTAAGCTGAATGCTTAGGGAAAAACAAAGTTTACATTGTTACATATATTAGTATTTCCATTGCTCAAAGGTACCTAACATGAAAAATAAAAGTCCTTATATGTATAATATGTACAAACTGCATTGATCCAATATTTTCATGTCACATGAAATCCCACCATTTTACGGTTCCTGTAAGGAGTAAAACAATTAATAATTTAATGTTGCAGACTCATCTTTCTCAGGAGGGCGTGTCAAATATTTAATCCAATCAGATGTGATAGATGAGGATCAGCTGATCAATAGAGCGCCATACAGCCATGGTGTGCAACTGGCGGTCAGTTTCAAAAAATGCTTTTTTCAACTCCCCCTATGAGTAATAAATGTGTGAAAACTTGTAGGTACGTCCAATCGAGACAAGACAAGTATTTTCTCACTGAATGCTTGAAAAGAATAACCAATGCAACAGTACAAAGATGCTCCACTAACTGTTCACATTGGCTTTTGATATGTTTTAACTATACAGTATTCTAATGCATAAAGGTTAACTGAAATCAAATTGTTCATTTAAAAAGAATTACACGTTGGCATTATTCCTGACTGATGAAATGTGATTTTAGTTGGAATTTAAAGTAAAGATGTCAAATGTGTGGCCGACGTTCACTAAGACGTTTACAGACTTATGTGCTCATATGTATCAAATTCTCCAGATGCTTTGTAGACAGCTTCAAAGACTTAAAGGAGCAGTGCGTAGGATTTAGGGGGATTCATTGGAAGAAATTGAATATAATATTCATAAATATGTTTTGTGTATAATCACCTGAAACTAAGAATCGTGTTTTCATTTACAACTCGTTTCCTTATTGTTCTGTGGCCGTAAATATGGTATAAGGAGTACGCCCCCTAGGGTTCAACACAATGAAATGCATCTCTTAATGGATGGAGAGAAGAAAAGTTGATTTTGTTTGTTTTTCCCCGTCCAGTGTTACAAAATATTAATGAGAAGGAAATAAAGCTTTAATATCAAACTGATAAAGATAATCTGTATTTGTTAAGATTACTGGTATAAGGACAGTGTTTATGTCGATGATATTGTAATATATTTTTTATTATATCTATTGATACCCTATATGCAAATAAATTAATGTTATAATAAACTATCCCACTTTTATTTAACTTTGATTTAGGTGTTGTAGGCTATGCTATTCATATATTTGAGCAAAATAACATTACTTAAATTCACAATGTGTTAAAACTAGCTGAACTAGTCTCTTTTTAATAATACAATTACACAATTTGACTATCAACATATTTAAGCAACTGAATTGAATGTAATAGCCTGTAAGTCCTCACTGCTAGATGCCTCTCAATCCAACACACTGGACCTTTACTAGAGATCTGCAGGTACACAGCAGAACAGCTGCACACCCTCATGACTCGGTAATATCCAACCCCACCATCGACCACCACAGCAGTAAACTAATGGGACCCCTCGGTCTGCTCGATCCCAGAAACCTGCTCTTCTGTCACGGTCCAGATTACTCCCACAAACTCTCCCTTCACGGGTACGAAATACACAATCATCCAGTCTGTGAGTAACAATTAGTAACTTTCGGCTCCTGATTAGGATTACATTTATTTAATGGAGATGTCCAGGATTGCTTGACTGATTATTGATTGATCACCATCTTCTAAACTCCCCATTCAGCAGCTGTAGATACAGACTCCTCACATCCTTTGTGGTCAGAAGCAACAGCATTGATTCTGTCAGGAGGCAACATGAGTTTTCCTCAAGTAATACACACAAAAAGCCTCATCCACAAAATCAACCATTTAAAATCAAACAACAAGATATGGCGGCGAGCTGCTCGGCATCAAGTTCCCGTTTGTGTTTTCCTTTGAAATGCTTTGTTTAGCTGAGTAAAATATTTGGTCTTCATAGACAGTGAAGGTCGGCCCTGACTGAGCAACACTGAAGCATCTTGGGTATTCGCCCACTTAGTCTTCTTCTTCTGTGCCGCCCATTTCACTCTCTTTCAATAAACGAAAAACATTAAAATTGTACTACTTATAAATGGGATTTCTTCATAGCAGTTCTGTGAAACTATTACTTATATTGTTAATACAATAACAGTAAAATAATAATGCAACATTAGCACACAGTTTTTACTCATATAGTTGTGTGTAATGTTTTAGTTTATATGAAGAGTCTCAATTAAGAACATATTCTCTAATTTTTTAGTGGTGCAGAGCCAAAAATATAAAGAACATTAGCAACAAACCGTTTTTTATTATTAACCATTAGCAAATGTTAGCATGCTAACACGCTAAACTGTGAACGTGGTTTGTAGAATGCTCCAAGAATTGCATCAGCATGTTAGCATGCTACTATTAGCATGTTAGCATGCTAATAGTAGCATTTAGCTCAAAGAGACTACAGCCTCGAAGATGCAGGGAAACAGTGTTAAAAGTTCAAACCTGCCTTATATTCGTTGTTTGATTTGTAAATAATTGTATTATTACAATTTGCTATTATAACGTGGTTGCTATTTATAATTTTGCTATATTAATTTTGTAAAGACTTTCATTTTTTTTATTCCCTGCACTATACTGATACTGACGCATACTGTTTGTGTAGGATGGATTAGACTGTGGTATATAAATATTGTTCACATAGTATGTTCATGTCTCACTTAACGATGGCCACTTTGTTGTTTTATATCCTATGCATTCTTACTTTGATGCAAAATGTTGTTTGCTCTGTTAATTAACATGAAAACATTATGACACTGGGTATTCTGTCCTCTTGCATTGTTCATCATAATTACAGCTGTGGGATATTTTATCCATCTCTCGCTCTCTCTCTCTCACACACAAACACACGCACACACACACACACACACACATACACACACACACACACACACACACACGCACACACACACGCACGCACACACACACGCACACACACACACACACACACACACACACACACACACACACACACACACACACACACACACACAGAAAGAGAGCAGCAGCAGTTCTGTCGAGCAGGTTTTGTGGAAGATGGGGGATTGTAAGCAGAATAAAGGGTGGCTGAGCTTGCTTCCCCCTGCAGAGTTGGCAGTGTAACACCAATCAGATCTTAATGGCTCTCAAACATTGATCCCATGGAGGTATCGATATGACTACAGCCACTACACTGCAATATGGATATTCAGTTCAACGCTAATTCACAAAAGAAAACAATGGAATAGGAAAAATTGTACTTACAGATTGAAACAAATGCAGCGTCTTTATATCATTATGTCTGTATATCTTTACCTACTTTATGAAAAACTAACTCCAGCTCTATCTATGCATCTCTCTTTCTCTATGTAATTCACTATCTCACTCTATATGAAGTCAGTTTGATTGAGTATCTTTTTCTCTCTTGTGTGGTCAGCAACAGCCTCCCTTGCTCCCCCCCACCCCTCACACACACACACACACACGCACACACACAGCTCCCTGTGTGCGGCTGCATGAACTCATGAAACACTATGCATGAGGCGACTGATACTCTGGATTCTTATGATCCTTTATTTTGAGGTAAGCACACGCCGGCTGGACAGTCCGGCGCGTTGGTCTGTACTATACATTTTACGGACCCGGAGGGACCCTAAGTGGTGATAAAACGGGATTACTACAGCGATGGCTCGGTTGCAGCAGCACTGTTGGCACTTAATGCAAGATGTATTACAATTTTGTTTTGTCTAGTGGTGTATGATCAGCCTGGTGTTGCAGTCTGAGGTAGGTATGCAGCAGATACTGTGCTGTTGATAGATGTTGGATGGGCAGTTCTTTTTAACTGTGTAGTTGGGACAGAGTGTTCCTGATGTTTTTTATATTTAACAAAAAAAAGTAGATTATTGTGTTTTTTAAGTAATTAATGAACTATATTGTTAATCACAGTCAATTAAACATGTATTGTTCTATTTGTCTCCTTTTGGTTGTTTTCAAATGCATGTAATGTATATAAATTAATCTTACCAATACGTTTGACATACACTGCTATCACTTGGCTTTTATTGTGTTCAATTTGGTAAGTGAACGGTCTCTTTGTGTATTCCCAGCAGCTGTAAAACTCTGGACAGAAGTATATATTTTGCTGTCACCATGTGACAGTTTATTGCCTTAATTTTGGATCAAGATCAACGGATCTGCTGACTCATGGGCTGCAGTCACCGAACTTAAGAAGACTGGAGTTTGTCTTTTTGTCTTTTTCTTAGTCTAGCTTGCAGTCTAGTGATGCAGAGTCAACTGGGAAGTGGCAGGCCTACTGGTCAAAATGATAAAGATATTTCTCTCTGAAATCATTTTCAAAATTTCGGGGACGAAGGGAGTGTCAGACACATCCATCATTAGTCAACTCCGTCGCTTCAACAAGGTAAAGATGCACCAGAGTGCAGCGCCTTGGCTCTCCAGGATCACTTTTAAATGAGAATGTCCTCTTGGTTTGAGCCGACGATGACCAACATCATCACACCGAAGCGGGTTTCACGGCTGGACATCTAACGTTTCTGCTCCTCTAATGTTTTACAAAGATATGTGCTGTATTTGGAGGAACCTGCACTTTACCATATTTCTTCTCCAACTGCTGATCTGCATCACCTAAAGGATTCACACGACATGAGCAACTCTGTGTGACACTGTCCCGGCTTGAGAGCTTCACCTTGTTGTGGCCTGTCATCGAGTATCATCCTCACTAATGACAGCTTTTGTGATTTTGTGAACATATTTCTTCTCTTATTTAAAATCAAAAAAGTGTCTCTGCTTCTATCTAGTGTCCCCTCCTTCAGAGTGTGAGGTGGACGGGCTCCCCAGTGGCTACGGATCCAGAGACTCCATCCTAAGACCTGGGGCGGAGAGGGACTGGAAAAGACGAAGGCGTGGGCAACTAAGGCGAATTGACAGGTAAGCTCTGCTATTATGGCTGCATCTGTCTGTGTATTCATGACATCGATCATTTAGTCACTCGTGCAGTCACATCTGCTCGAAGTGTCGGGCGAGTCGGATGACTGGCGTTTTATGTGATGTTGCATTTACTGTGTGTCAGCAGTGTGGGGAGACCATTTAAATCCTCATGTGCAGCTAATGAGCTGGTTGCTGCAGGCCTGTATAAAGCTGTGTTTGCTGTCAGACAGGCGCTGTGGTCAGTAAGAAACTCTTGTGTTTGTGTTGTTGCTGATGTTTCAGCTGCAGCAGCTGGGATCCGAGCCACACCAGCACCGCTGAGGCTGGCACAGGGAAACAGCAGCCTGCGTTTGGACTGGGTGGAGGTACAACAATGCGCTGCTCCACCCTACTCGGCATCCTCACGGGGGTGCTTCTCTACTTGGTGCTGGGAGCTGTGGTGTTCCGCGCCTTGGAAGCTCCACGTGAGGAGGGCAAGCACATGCAGCTGCAGGACGCGCGGCGGGGCTTCTTGTTGAACTTCACCTGCATGGGCCCAGACGACCTACAGACCCTCATAGAGGTACAGCAGAACTTCTGATAACAGATGCACTCATTATGCAGTTTGAATATGTTCAACTGATTGAACAAGCACCTATCAACAGTGCAGTCTCTTGAAGACAGCGAAGCCACTCTTTCTCTGTTCTGTGTCTACAATTTCCAGTGGGTGGGGCTTCATAGTGGGTAGGGGAGCTCAAGTGTCTCCTCCTCTTGTGTTCACAGTCTGTGGCTCACAGTTGTGGCACACCACAACCACTACTGTGTCAATGTTGTGCTACCTAGAGCTGTGGTTCACCAACATTTTGGGGCTTGAGACCCCTTCAATTTGAGCAATATATGTTGCCTCAGCGCAGGTTATGGCCGAAGAGTTGTGAGCAGTTACACTAAAACAGGGATTTTTCTTCTCAGCTCTGATCATTTGAACGATTTTTACTCGCTGAAGAGTTAACATATTCAGTGTTTCACAAAATAGCCTCCCCCCCTTCTTGTCACGTAAGTCATATTGTGATTCAGATGTTTGATTTATAGATGACTTTGCAAACGAAACACTACTATTGTTACTTTGTACAAAAAAAGCTGAAATGTCTTGACATAAGTATTTGAAAAATAAATTGAAGCGGATCATTTTACCGGAATATTTCCTTTAAAATCATAGTGAGGAGAAATTGTGTGTGTACTGTCTTTCCCTCACTATCTACTTCTGTCCAACACACAACGTGTTCTGAAGCTTAGAGACTGGACACCTCTTGTAGCTAAAAATACATTTTGGCCTGACTGCTTCACATTTTATGTTCATTGGGAAATTGTTTTACTCTTATTTTATCGTATTGCATGAGTTGTGTGGGTCATCAGGCTGACCCTTCAGATTTGTAAAGTGTTTGGAGCTGGTCAGTGACGCTGTGTGTGACCCTGTTGGAGCAGTACAGTGTGACTGTGGGCCAGAAAACAGGTGTGGTCAGAGCGGCTATATTAGGATGGGTCTCTGTGTGTATGTGTGTGAGAGTGTGTGTGCGTGCATGCGTGCTGGGCTCCTGAGATATTTGTCATCCAGTCCTAGCTACAGAATGAAAGCTGTAAATTATGTTTTTTCAATTAGCCTTTACAAAAAGGATAAAGGGACTGAAGGACATGATAGAAATAAACTAGGCCACATTTTTTGTATTTGAAGGGCGAGCTTCTTATGAGCGTCCTGTTTAAATGAAAAGACTAATGAGGACATGTATCATGGTTCATTATATTAGTATTGAATGGATGATTAATATGGAAGCCCGAAATGATCAATAACATTTTGTGAAATAATTGAAAAGATTGTTAAAATGTAGCTTATTTTTATTTCTATATGCCCTTTATCCCATGTGTTAAGCTTTATTGACACATTTTATTTCATAATGTCGTGCTTCATAATAGAGGTGTTGTCAACAGTCACCGCCCCTTTACCTTTCAGTCTATCACCAATCACATGCCCTCTCTGAAGCTAGCACAACTTTAGCCAGTAAGAGTAATAACAATACTAAAGTTATTCTGAATTACCAACCAACGGAAGAAGGTCTCTCTGCAGGGTGCACAGTAGGCCTACTACAGGACATGCCTAGCCCAGTAGGCTACATGATACGCTCTCATAATTGTTGCAGTTTGGTTAGGTTTAGGCACCAAAGCTACTTGGTTAGGCTTCTCATGCTACCTTTCTAGCCGGCTAACTAGCTAGGCCGGCTTGTGAGCTTGGAATATTACTCACCAGGGCCGTAGCTAGGTTCTCAAGTTTGGGTGGGCTTAGGCCAGAGGTCAGGTGGAGCTGTGTGCACCTGCATGGCAGTACAATTACATTAAAGGAATTAAAGGAATTAAAAGAAAGGAGATGGCATGATGATGGAGAAGTAAGTCTGGGAGTTTTTCACTGAGCAAAGCCACTACACACCCATAGAGTTTTGTGCTGGTTGCGTCGTCAATATATTAGTCATGTTAGCCAGGTCCATGTTACCTGGCCTTAGTCATGTTGACATGTCTTAGGAGTAGGGTGGACTTCACATCCTCTAGGGGGGTCCGGTGGCATGCTCCCCGGGGCAGATTGCTTTTAACATTTCAAAGTGAATTGTCTGCATCTGGTGCACTTTGAGAGCAACATGAAGATGCTAGATCTAATATAACTGTGTGGTTTTTGGTAAGGGGAGGGGGCACAACTCTCAACACTAATATGAAAAATATATCAATCAATCAAAGTATAAAAAATACCATAACAATGACAATTAAGTGAAATATTTTCATTTTGAAAACGTTATTCTTCAAAAAGGAGCATGAACCGGGAATCCCAGTTTCTTTCATTTGGATGTGAATTTATAATTGTTTCTTACTAAATGTATACTTGCTAATCTCTGTGAGCCCATGGGGCTGGGCTGAAAATATAAGAATGTTTGCCCTTACTGTTGAAAAAAAGAAAGAAGCTGAGATGGTAATAATTACAAAGCAACAGACATATTTTCTTCTTTAATTTATCATCATAAAAACATTGAATGATTGGAGAAAACACTGACACCAATTTCTAATAGGACACAGGTCCCCCTTGCCCAAAATAAAGCACATTTGTATAATCTGGTGTGCTTTAAGACAAAATGCCTATCCACTCTTAAACACACCATCTGTCTTTCAGACACTTGTAGGTGGTAGCATCACATAATTCCTTCTCTTTTTGAGAGCGATCTGTCACGCTGTTGTGATTCAGATGCCATAGAATGTCACTTTTTTATTTTAGGCTGAAGCCCATCTAAAATAGGCCTCGCTACGCCACTGTTACTCAGTATTAACGTGAAGAGCCAGTGTCAGCATTGTTAGCTAGCTCCTGTTGGCCAGAGCGGACACAGAAAAAGACTCTCTGTCTTTTCCTTCTTTACAGAGTTGTGTCTCTCTCTGGGGAGCATTTAGATTTTAAACACTGCGGAGGTAACGCTGAATAAACCAGCGAATGTTAGCTGCAAACGATATTGTGTCTTCACTTTGATGCTGAGTATTAACCAAGCTTACACCCCACCTAGCTAGTTAGCTAACTCAATAGGTAGCATGTGCAGCTTTTGTTAAGCTAAATAAATAAAACAGACATATGCAGAGGCGTCTGCAACAGACAGGATCAACCAGACACCGTCTCTGTGATCATAAACTTCTAATTTATTAAAAGTATTAATGTCTGCGGAGACCAGTTCAATTACAACTTCATCATACTCAGCTTTAAATTCAGAGTTAACAAATGTCTTCAAGTACTAACCGACACAAAACAGATAATTAGATGGGGAATCAGATTATCCTTGCTGGCAGTGGTTCGATACACTCGGGACAGAACGGAGCCATCACAGTTGTACATCACCAGTTACTTCCTCGCCATTGACTGCCTGCAGCTGATGAAACAATGTAGTTTATACAGCTTTTCTAACATTACTGGAATTAAAATTATTATACAGTGCTATAAACAGATTATAACACATTATTTATAACACATTATAGACGCATTACTGAAACTTTCAACTAGTCAGAAATGATGTATGCAATTTGAATTCATTGATGGTCTAATTGACTAGTTTTTGTTATTATCAGATTAAATATTGATGAACTGTTTCATGAACTAACGATTACACTCTTCTCTTCTCCAACGTCCCATCCCAGGAAGTAGTGGAGGCCGTCGGTGCTGGTGTGGATCCCATCAGTAACTTAACCTTTGTCAGCCAATGGGATCTGGCCAGTGCCTTTTTTTTCTCAGGGACTATCATCACAACCATTGGTGGGTGTCCATTAGGAGCATTAAGACCGCCAACATAAGTTCTCATGATTACTTGTGACTGGAATCTTTTAAAAGTATTTTGTGTTTTCAAATCGGTTGCACTTCAATCTCTGACCCCCACATGTTCAGGTTTTGGAAACATCTCACCCAAAACAGAAGGAGGTCAGCTGTTTTGCATTTTCTACGCCCTGGTGGGAATCCCGATGTTTGGTATCCTGCTCGCTGGAGTTGGAGACCATCTGGGTACTGGGCTGAGGAAAGCTGTTGCCAAAATAGAGACTCTCTTCCGGGTCAGACCCTAAACAGAGCTTTCAATGTCTCCTTTGCTTGCATCGTACTTGCGCTTCCCTTTACTTGTCTCATCCCACTATGTTGTTTCACCCTGCTGGCAGAAATGGCGAGTAAGTCCAACCATTGTGCGAGTGATCTCAGCCGTCCTGTCCATCCTGCTGGGTTGCCTGCTCTTCGTTGCAGTGCCTATCCTGGTTTTCCAAGAGGTGGAGAGGTGGACTCTTCTGGAGTCGGCCTACTTTGTAGTTATCACCCTGACAACAGTCGGGTTTGGAGACTATGTTGCAGGTATACAACAGTTAATCACCCGCTCAAGGTGCAAGATCTTTAGCTTTCAGTGGTGTTCACAGGCTCTCTGAGGGAAAGGTTTAAAATGATAAAGGGGCACCGTTTCTCAGGGTCAGACTTTACCATTAAGCAAGGTAGGCATGTTTACATACAAACATATACGTTACATAGTTACATATAGTTATGTTCCTATTAAAAAACAATGCATATTTATACACCCTCCAATAACTTATTATATTTGATCAGTCATTGTGGAAGTAAACAAATGGAATCTGCATTCAAGAAAAAGGGAGAGAAGCTGCAGCTAGGTCCCAGAAATGTTCAGATCCAATATTTAAAACTGAGCAAGCAATATTACAAGATACTATTAAAAAAACTATTAGTAGTAAACGTCCTGAGTGCAAGGACAGGAGTCTTGTCAGAAAACATTTACTCAAAAGCAACCTACTCATTATGCAGAAAAGCTTCTTTCAGTTTTACGAGCCAACTGTTAGACTAGATTATTATTATTGAATAATTGACTTTTAAGTGACATTTTAATGTTGCAGATAGTTTAGATATTTAGCCTATTATATAATGTTGTGTTGTTTATTCAAAAACTTTGCATCATATAAACTGTAAGGTATATAAAGCTTGTAGGAGAATACAAAGTGCGGAATTGTTGAATGGACTTTGGCTGTAACCCCCCAAACACTAAATCCACCCTTGCCCTTGTTGCATGCAGAGAAGAGGGTTTATTTTTGCCCTGAGGTCACTTCAGAGTGGAACTTGAGCTGACCAGAGTGTCACATCAGAGGCCAAGGTGCATAGAAATGTATATACCCTTTAAAAAGCATTTCAACACTCAGAGCACCATGTGCACACTGCTGATAGCTCATCATCACAAGACAAACTTCAATACACAGATCAATAACAATTTACTCTGGACATTGTCCTGTTTGTGCAAAGCAGCTGTAGTGAAAACTAATAGTTTCCGTTGCATGTCTAATTTGTTTAAATCTGACTTTGCATATTTTTGCTTTTTCGTTGAATTTATCGATCTGTAAATGAGTATGATTTAATTAGTAATACAACTGTCAGTTGTAATGCATTAAGTTCACTTAGCACAAACCATTTTCATTTCCTTCATAAATTATTCAGGATTCTTTGTAAGAGATGAATCTAATGATCTAATCTGCTATGTCCTATGTCCTATGTCCTATGTTAAATGTTTATTTACTGTGTAAAAAAGATATTTGGATGGATGTGTTGCCTTTACACACTTCTACTGTAGACTGTGTCTTTGTATCTTATCAAAGGGGATTCTGGAAATGCGGGGAGCGACCACTGGTACAAGCCTTTGGTGTGGTTCTGGATTTTGCTGGGTCTTGCCTACTTCGCATCTATCCTGACAATGATTGGTAAATGGCTTCGGGTTCTATCTAAGAAGACCAGAGCTGAGGTACTTCTCCTCCCATCATGTCTGTTTGTTTTTTTTTATCACATCTCGTCTCCGCCACCACCTTTACACGCTTTTCTCCTCTTCTCTTAGATGGAAGAGCTTCGAGCCCACGCCACTGACTGGACTCAAAACATCCAGAACATGTCGGTGGATTTCAAGATTCCAGGAAAAATTGATGACCCCTTCAAACGGCGTCGGCGAAAGCGTCGCCACGGCCCTCGCAGCAATGGTCACACTGTGGCGGCAAACGGGACAACAGAGGGGAAAGAAGAGCAGCGTGAGAGTCAAACAGAGTCTGGATCTTACTCCTCCTCCTCCTCATCGAATGAATCAGAGTCTGTATCACAAACAGACTCTCAGGCCACTCAGACGGAGCGAGTGCCTGAAGAAAAAACTGCAGTAGAGCCAGAAAAGGAGGAGACTCTTATAGATCCCCACCTGTCCCAGCCTCTGGACTACTTTGGGGAGAACCTTGCCTTTATTGATGAGTCTTCAGATGCCCAGAGTGGTAAATTACATTTGGATCCTCTGCTGGATACGTCACAACCCATCTCTGCACGCAATCGTCCGCTCAAGAGGAGACGCCAAAGAAGACCTGTTGCACAGAGAAGCCCCAAAACCAACAGCTCCTGCAACCGTGACAGGAAGGAGCCCAATGGTAACCCAAAACCAGTTCCAGGTCTGCCAGAGAAGCCTCTAGATTGAAACTGATTACAGGAACACAAGAATCGATTTGAGAGATATGAGACGCTTTCATAATCTGACAGAGGAGTTCCCAATGTAGCAATTTATTTGTGTATATGTACTGCTTACTTACAGACACTTAAAATGAAAACATGTTGCAGAAGCCTTAGCCACGTGTGGTTTGCATTTAATGCTCTTAGCATGCGAGTGAGTATGCCTCAATCAAAGATGATTAAGTGATTTTTATGCCAATGTTTCCATTACTTTGTGAGGAGTTACTGCTCTCTACTGGTCCAATACGGAAATGCACTACTACCACTCTCTGGACATGAGGGTTACCGCCTTTGACTAATCCAGATAGTGCAAGAAACAAGAAAGAACAAGCAGAAACCATGTGGTGAAAAAGTGGCCACAGTGTGGTGCCCGAGGTTGCTTTGGTCTAGGACAGTGGGACATTAAACGGGTACTAAAACAGGCTCTTGTAGATTTTTGGTATGTAACAAAACCTTTTTTAAATACTGTGGACAACCATAATATTTGCCTTATAATGGCCAAAATGTATTAATCCTTCTGTACTGCATATATGTAATAAAGATTCTTTTAGATACAAGTAGCACTGTGTCCCACATGCATGTTTACAGTGGTGTGAATCCTTCAGTGTCTCATGATTCGATTTTTGATTATTGGGGTCACCATATGATTCGAAATTGATTCTTGATTTTAAACAAATCTCGATTCAAAATAAAGGAGGTGTGGCAAATTATGGCATGCAGTAAAGAAGAGTATGTATAAGACTATGGAGTTTTTATATTTGAAAAACTAAGTCAAAATGTAACATTTATTCATGCTAAACTTGCACAAATAAACCCTTTTTACTGAAACGTTTTTAGTATTTCTCAGTTCTGAGAAAAACAAGTTCAAGATATTCACAAAGAATGCCGCCTGTACACAATACAGGCTTAGCTGCTCTTCCAGCACATTAACTTTTGTGGGAAACATCATAATAGCTGTTGAACAAACATAATTTTGATCATCACATATTGGTATATTGTCCTGCCTTGGTGCACTAAGAATGACATCACACATCGCACATGAAATCTTAGGTCAACATGTGCATAGGCTGAGGTTGAGCATAATAAGGTGCAGTAGGGAGAGCTGAATCACAATAGGTGTTTCAAATGTTTCTCCAGAGATCCAACACAAATCACACAGCCACTAAACCAGGATCTGGCTCCAATATGTTCTCACAGCGCCCAGCAGCATACAGTGCCTCTTCGTGAGGATCATCTATGTGGACCGGAAGATGCAATCAGGTTTCCCATCAGATTCAATCACTCATGTCAAATATCGTGTTTTATGGTCCTATAGAAAATGTGCTTCTCACAGAATCAGTCAGACACACGTAAATGTCCCACGCCTCTTCGTGGCAGCGTGAACCTCTTCAAGGATGAAACCAGGGACCATGACTCTGCCATCATATAAAATGTCACTACTTCTTAAAGGTCTACTATCAATTCAGTGTCTCTAAACACCTACAAGAGTTCCACTTACAAACCAAATTGATTGGTGAAGAAGAATTTATTTTTAATTTGGGGAACATTGTGAACATATTTTATGCATTAATAGCTGTTATACTCAGACAAAGAATAATCGCATATTTAGAAGAAACAAGATGAAGAGGCAGTCTGTAAGAAATGGGATGGCAAACCCGTTAAATTGTTGCTGAAATATTTCAGTCTGGACCAAAATGGTTGATCAACCAATCGACCGACTTTTGGCATCCCTAGAGCAGCTAAATACTACACCTACGAGACCAGGTTTAAACTGAGTCCAGGCAATATTAGTTGTTTCTAAATAAAGTTTTGCATTTCGCAGTAAACTGAAATACAAATCTTATTTTGTGTACAGAGAGGGGGACGAGAAAGAAAACATTCATGTGGTTTTAATGCTCACTATAAACTGGTTTAGGTTGGTGGAGGCACGCCTTACATGTGCTGCAGGATTTGAATAGCATGCATACAGTACTGTATTGCAGATGTACTGTATAAATGCCCTTGAAATGGTCAATATGGCCCTGTTAGCATGTGCTGTCGCTCCGATCCATGTAAGTGATACTCCACTGGAAACTATACCTTGGCAGAGGACAAACATGGTGCAGTGGCTGCAGTTCTTTTGTTGTCTGGATTTTTATGTTTTAAAGAAAAGCTGATATTCCTCAATGTCACAAAATATCTGATACATAAAAGTTGAAGTTGATGCTAATTTATAATTACCGCTTCTCTATCTGAGTAAATGAATTAGGTTTTTTTGTGTTTGAACACAACCAGCAGATAGCATACTGTACACTGACACATTTCCCTGCCTATGACACTCCAAGACTAACTTCCACACATCCAAGTTCTTTGACTGAAGTTGACTTGCATTGTTTGTTGGTGACCGTTTGAATGATTTTAAAACAAGTACAAATTGCCCTTTGAAAGCAAAATGTTATGGTGAGTGAGCAAAATGTTTTAAAGGAGCAGCAACCAAGTGACTGTTTATCTGCTCTTTAGAAATCTGACACTTTACTGCAGGATATGTAAAAAAGTAAAGGCAGCGGTCTGGCATTGCAATCAGGAAGTCAGCAGGCAGTGATGATGTGCTGTGGCAGAGGGTGACCTTTTACTGGAGGACACACACTCAGCTGCTGTAACGTCATCAGTGCCACAGCTGCAGTTTTCCTGTGACGCCACTAGAGGGCAAATCATGTGTAGTGTTGGAAGAGCTGATGTGGGCTCCACTCCTGACCTGGAGTCAAAGAGGAAATCCACCCTAAATTATAATCCAGATATATTATTTCTACAGTTTTGCACACTCCAGGTTTGAACAATATTTCCTTCAGACTGCATTGATCATGTCATTGAGACAAATCGTGGCGATGCTCCATAATGGGGGACATTTTCTTATTCACAAATGGGCGCTGTACACTCAGTTGGATGAGAGATCTTAAACAAAATGTCTCATGGAATTAATCATTTCAGTGGCCGGACAATCTATTGAATATAACCTGATGATATTATCATGAAGGACTGTCAAGATATGAGTTTTAAAACTAAATTATTGTGGGGAAAAGAAATTCACAATACATACAGTATGTTATTGCAATATCTATAAAAAGAACATAAAACATAATATTGCTTTCAGTCAAATTCATCTTTAACTCAGTTTATTGTGCATTTTGTCTCTATTTTGGCAAATGAATTACACTCAAAATACGAGTGTAGGGAGGAGGAGAGAGTCTACAAACGCATACAAAAAGAACAATTACAATTACAATTACAATTACAGTTACAATTACATAATGGATAGTGATCTAATAGGCACTGGATTATTTACAGGATAGTATCATATGTTTATTATTATTATTATCACGGCTAGCATCAATACTGGTATGTTGTGACTCCCCTATTATGAAGCTCTGACCTCTAATTTAATGAAACAACTGTCCATTTTTGTAGATACTGACCTTAGTATTGCTAATCATTATGCTATAGCATAATGTTATGCCTTATTTCTAGGGTGAGTTTTCCCTTAAACTCTATATATATTCTTCTTATACATAAGAATATGTATAAATGTAACATAGACATTAAGCCCTCTGATTGTTAAGCTATATGGACCAGGACAAACTGAACGTGAAGACCACCATGCTTTAAAATCTTTTAACCCACTGTGTATTCAGTCTGCTAGGCTAATGATTATATGCTGATCAAGGTGTTTTTGGCATAGGTGGAGACCTTTATATATCACTTATGTTATCCATGACTCACTGGTGCAGTACCAGGTGCTATTTGTGTATCAGGCACAATAGTGTCTTGGTATTTATGAAGCCTATCAGCTGACACCTGTCTGAGGTCAGGACCTGCTGTAAGGAGCACCCTGGGGACCCCAGCTGTCATTCACAGAATGTTTCTACTCTCCACAGCTTGAACACATATTCACAGTGACTACTACTCACTGTCAT
The DNA here is from genome assembly GCF_900634415.1 of Cottoperca gobio. Lineage (NCBI taxonomy): Eukaryota > Metazoa > Chordata > Actinopteri > Perciformes > Bovichtidae > Cottoperca > Cottoperca gobio. Next base: position 13,096,312 of record NC_041368.1, read on the forward strand.
GAGTAAGCCAGTTGTAATGCTGTAATGCAGCGAATCTGAAAACATAAAGAGTTTCTAACAAATCCTATTTCCAGGCTTTTGAGTGAATCTAATGAATACAGCCTAGCATGACCGGTTCGCCTCTAACAGGAAGATAATGCAGACTCTGCACCAGTATGATGCAGCCCCGCAGAATTGCAGTGTCTGCAGCAGAGACTGAATGACCTTGCTTCAAGGTCGCAATGACACTGCCGTCAATTTTTCCTCTCGTGCGCGCACCACGAAAAGCCCGTCCCGAGCCCCGAGCCCGCTGCACACACAGCCTACATGTGACCACATCAAAACGCACACACTGTTGTCCTGCACATCTGATTGACACACACACAGCGAGGGAAATGCAAGTGTGGCTCTAGCGCTTATTGGTTTAAACAGACTAGACTAACGTTTATTGGTCTATAATTAGAGAGATAATGCTGGGCTCTTTGGGGAAATACTCACTTAGGCGATCCAAAGTACACCGTGGGCTGCTACATTGTCTATTTTATTTATGTATCCCACACCCTGTTTTCATTCCACTTCTTTTAATTAGTGGACAAGGTTGTCAACTCTTCCGTGACAACTTCCCTCCTCTCTGAGCCAGCTGTTACCAGGCATGTTAGAGATCACGGGTGGGGGGGGTGGGGGCAGCCTATTTCGAGAAGCAGCAGGATACCAAGTTAGACAGAAAAAAAAAATCATTTTATTGTTGTTATTGGCTATATTAAACATTAATAGCATACACAAGAGATCTTTGAGACATGTTTGATGATACAATTTTTTTTTGATTACGTAGCCTATCTGGCAAACTGAATTGCAGACTAGTGGTTTCTCAAACTACGATCCCTTGATTATTTCCCCTTCCCATCCCATTGCAGTGATCTCCTGATCTCTACTTCCTTGGCTCCTGTCCAAATAGTGTAGTGGTGGAGAAAGCCGGGTCAGTGTCACAAGACCGACAACATGACTGCATTTTCCATAGAGGTGTGTTGCAAGGGACATGTATCCCATTCTTTTGATTCTATCTGCAACAGTCCTCTGAAGATTGTGGCATAGCCTAATTTAAATAAAAATGTCTTCATAACAGCCATCCTTATACTGAATTGTAGCTTATGGTATTTTAGGTTAAACGAATAGCAAAGCTACTACATAAGGAAACAATTAAATAAGGTCAATAGAAAATGACATTTAAATATATGCAACTGTATTTAAGCCCTTGTGGGAATTACATGTTTTTGTATTTTCAGTGGCGGAGCTGCAATAACAGATTCGGTCAAGTGGCATGACACAACTGATTCAGCTGATCTGAAATCAACATCATACATACCTATATACCTGAATACATTAGGATTAATGTAGACTGGGTCATATATTCTTTTCACGAGTTGCAGGCCCTTATTATAATGCTGATGACGCTTGTGGAAGGTGCGTACGGTAGGACGTAACTGAGACTCAGCGGACGCAAATTGGGCAGAGGGAGGAGGAAAGACACGGGATAGAGGCGACGTCACGGAGCTGCATAAAGCTAGCAAGAAGAAGCTAGGAGGAAAACCGGAAGTCACTTAGTTTGTTAAAAAAATAAAATAAAATTTGTGTTAATTTTAGTAATATTAGCAATTATAGTATTCAGGGGAGCGTCTTGCACATCCGTGTAGTAGAGAAACACACTCCCATATTAAACCTCGCGTTTACTTTAAGACGTTAGGAAAGTTAAAATGTTATGTGAGTCGACAAAGTTTTATTGTGAAACTTTCTTTTACCGGACATTCGGTGTTCCTTCTTGAAGTCTTGATGCTGATGTACAACTACAACCTCAGCGGTGGCAGGCGAGGGCGATAATTTATAACAGCAGGGTACGGAACCGAGCAGGCGGATAAGACAGTGTGTCGCCCGTTGTTGTTATCGCCTTATTATTCGGTAACGTAGTGATGCGATGTGAGAACCCTGCTAGGCTTGGACAGCACCGTTGAACTGGTTAAACCGACCGTGGACTTGCCAGCCGCAAAGACTTGACTGACTTCAAATAAAAAAACAACAACCCTGCGATGCTTTTACATTTCCCAGTAAGTAACGTTAGCTTCACGTACGTTCACTGCAGAGATAGAGCACATAGTGGGCTCAGGCTGTTATTAATCTTTGTACGGAGATGTCAGCGGTCTTAACGGTAGCCTGATGTGCATGCACGATTCGCCTGGCAGAGCTAAGTTCGCATGGTCACGTTATTGGGGGTAGGGGGCACGAGCCGCTGAATACACATTTAGTAGGCTAAATTGTCTAATATTCCCCCTCATAAAGTATTTACTGACTAATTCTCACGCAAATACATGCTATACCATTATATATAATGGCTAATGCTCTACTCGTCGGTAACCCCCCCAGAAAATGCCTTAATAAATCGGATGCATAGTCACTTATTGAGTAAATGAAGAATGCAGGGCTATGGTTGAATAAGATGTCTTCGTATGGCTCAGCGCAGGTCCTCACTTAAAATGCGAGTCCTGCATGGGCTGATAACTGCTCGCACTTCTTCTACTGTACACACTTTTTTTATTTGTGTATTTCAACCCCCCTGAGTTATTCTTCTTCCGTCTTAACACACTGAACTATGCTAGACACCGAGCCTGCTGGACCAGGATTGAGGTCACTGATCTTAAGGCATAATCCACTATGGCAATTAACCTTTCACCGGTCCGAGATCAGTAGACAAGGTCACCCCTGGGTGCTGTTCTTGCAGTCTCCACAGCGCGCCGCATTTAAAACCCTCAAACTGAGTTTTATGTACAGTCCGTGTGATGCATTATCAGTGACAAAGACATGCCCCCTAACAATATGATAGGAACGCTTTGAAACCATTTAATAAGAAGGAAGGACGGGTCCATTTGTTATGACGTGATTTGTCTATTTAGGAATAACATAACATTAAAAAATCTACAGCTTGTATTTAAATGAATCGTCTTATTTGAAATGACAGTTGTCAGTTCTGATCACTTATAAAGAATATGAATAAAGTAGCATAGTTTGTTTGTTTCCACATATTACAGTCTTGTTGCTCAAGTTTAAAGTTGCTTGAAAAAAACTGAGGTCCCTCTTATTTTAATGTCTTAATCTATAAGATGTCTAAAGCCAGGGTCATATTTACACTCTACAGAGTAACTCAAATTATGTTTCATGCCATTTAAAAAAAATAAAAAAATCAAACTGGTCTATTTAATTATTTACAGAGAGTTATCACCAAACTTCAGCCTATGACTTTGCATGAGTGAGTGAGAGAGAGAGACGAGGTGTTGGCTTTACTCGGTCTGTCCTTCAAGCATTCCTGTGACTGTGACCTTTGGAATGTGTCACGCAGCGCAAGGGGGAGGGTACTCATGCAGCGTGCAGAAATCTGGATAGATACAGTACAATAAGTATTTTAAGAAGGGAAAGCCATTACCACAGAGGACACTAAAGTATTGACAATTTATTTGGTAGTACATGTGATGATTGGCACATCCTTTTATTAATATGATGTGCACAACTAGTTCTTAGACATCATGGTTATTATGAGACTGGAAAATGTGTACTGGCAGGTGAAAAGTGACTTGGCTGTAAATTGTGTGACGGCACTAAAAGAACCTTTGCTTACTTGCAGGTGTCCTGATAATTGCAGACTTCAACCCAAAGCAACATCTCTTCGTTGAGCTACGACTGGGAGTCACAAATATATAGGCTTCAAACTCCAGCTCAGCAAACAGGTAATGTCTCTTGATGAAATGTTATGCTATATGCTTCAACTAGGACTGTGTTTGTTATTTGTAAAGGTCATTCTTGTGATGGACCTTTAGCTGGCAGTGTAAACGACTTCCTTGGAAAAACACTCAGCCAAAAGAGGGATGTGGAGGTAGAAATGCAGCAAAAACAATAGAGAAGGATTTCAAAGGTGTTGGCTTCTCATTTCACATCCAAAATATTACAAGTGGCTATAGTGATAACACAGTGCGTATCATTCTGTTGTAATCAAGGGCATGTTGAAAGGGTGGGCTGTGATTGCGCTGCAAATCCAAAAAGGATAAATAAGGGACAAGTAGTGTATGGAAGGGAGAGAGGATTGCTCTGTGAGGACATCCACAATCCTGTGTGGAGAAGAAGGAGCAATAAAAAGTATCAGTCCAGGGTCCAGTCCAATGATTCTATAAGTTTTTTTTGTTTTTGGGATGCTGTGAAAAAATTAAATGTGTCTGCAGCAATTTCTGTTAAGCAGAATCATAATGTGTGCCTAACACAATGTAAAGCCAGATACCTGGAATTTCCTAATATGCAAAACAGAACAATTAAATTAATACTGTTCCAATAACCAGTCAGTATCAGTCTTTTGCATTTTGTCTGGTAAAGTGAGTCAAAACTTTGGATTAATGGCAAATACACTGATAGTAAATGGATTTCTGACCTTGCCAGTCATTTTATTATAGTCCTATGTCAAGTTTACAATTAAAATTGAACATATTCGTAACCTTTCTTTTGACACTCAATACAAAATATCTGTTTCCTAACATTTAGTTCATTTGGCAGTTGATGAAATGAGAATGATGAAAACAGCTTTTGTCGGATAACTGTTTCCAGAGTGCTCCTTGACCTAATGTGTTTCGCTTCAGTATATCCAACCATTATCATCTACCAGCTGTTGGAGAAAGCCGATTGTAGCCCGGCCCATCTCAACACACAGCCAACACAAGCTAGCAGGAGGCTGGCAGTCTGGAAACCGATTTTCTATTAAACCTGTGCCATGATATCAAACCGTGGGGAGACTTAAGCGCTGTACTAGTCACCGTTATCAGGTAAGATGCAGCCTAGTCTGGGTTAGTGACAAAAATAAACCTCGTCCCCAGCAGGAGAGAGCCGGTCAGTCAGGATTAACGCTAGCTGCTGCTAGCTTAGTTAGCTAAGGGTAGCTAACCTGCAGTTAATGTGTTCGCTGTTTCTGAAGCTAAATGCTAACACTACTCAAAACATGCAGGTACGTTAGTTTACAGTACACACGACACGTTTCTATGGTGATTGAAGTAGATAACAACATTTTAGCTAACCGCAGCTTGTTAAAAGCACTGTTTAATATGCTTTAACAAAACGAATAATAATCATATCGCTATTATGGCTTGCTGTTGGAAATGTTCTCCACTGAAAGCTATATTCCTCCTTTGATAAAGGAGATGTCGTGTTGACCTGCGGTGGTGTAGTTGTACGTGTTGGTGTGTTTAAAGTCTAAACAGACCTGAATCACTTTGTCTGGGCTCATGTACTAGTCCTGATGTTATTGGATGATCCATTCACTCGGTTTGTAAACTCAGCCCAAGTGAGCTCACAGGCACAGTTTCCTGTGACCCTCTCGCTACTTGCCAAACAGTGTTACAATCCAGAGGGGGCAAACTCCATCCAGCAACTACACGGTTTGATTGTCAGCTGTAGCAATAAATATGATAATGGCATACCTGGTGAATGATATTTGGAGAAAGTAATACGTTGCTGTTCCTGGCTCAGTGTCTTGAACCAAGGATGTAAAACGTCTTTATCTACAGCTATACTTCCCTGTGTTACATATTATAGTGTGTATTATGTAAAGCACATATACACTATCAGATTTAGTTTGAACTGGACGATAGCATCCCAACCTATCTATTCCCTTTTCTCTGATGCTCTTAAACCCAGTTGATATGCCTCACATTGAACAGCTTTGATCACCTTCAAATCACATTTCCACGTACATGCCCCGACTGAAGGATAGAAGCAAAAGTATTTGACAGATACGTTAAAAGACAGTATCTTATTAGCAGTATGTTTATGTAATGAAGCACAGAAAACTGTGTTTGTTCTAAGAGTCGTATCCAATAAATGCACACTATGATGTGAAGCGTATCTGGATGTTAAGCTGTCAGTAGTATATTATATATACATGAGTAATAACATAGTCCTCCAGATTGGCATAGACAAACAGCAGACACCACAGGTCAGGACTGAGCTCTTATTGATTATATGCCATAAACACACAATCTGTGTTTATGGCATATAAACACACAGATTTTGTATATATGCCATATAAGGCATGTATACAAAATATCTTTGTATATCTGACTAATATTTTTGTAGTTAATATGTTTAGAGACTGCACGTAAATAATCTTATATCTAGTCTATACAGTATGTACCATAAAGTAAATACTAATATTTTATGAATTATGCCAAGCAACCATAATTATATTAGGTCAGTAACTCATACCAATGTGTACTGAACATACAACTGCATGTAATGTAATGTTGTCGTTGTGGGCAGGGTGAGGGATTGGAGCTTTGAACTGACCATAAGCGATGCATTTTAAATATTGCAACACTTTGTAAATATACAGGCTGCAACTGGATTATCAGCTCAACTGATAAACGAGGAAAAATAGGTTGGTAAAAGCAGTGTATTGCCAGCGTGTACACTTCAGAAAAACACAAGTCACTTTCAGGTCTTAACTGGATTGGGGCTATTTAGGCTGCCGGGATCGTCCACACACGGTGATCTATTAAGTTGGAACAAGAGGATGAGGAGTTGAAGCCCAGAAACACATGGCTCACACTGCATTTCATGGCCTTTTTGTTAATAACGTTTTACCTTTTCACCCTGCTCACTGAAGTGCTGATGAAGTCGATTTAACAACAATGTAATCTACATTAGAGCTGCAAAGATTAATTGATTTAATCAATAAATTGTCAACTATTAATTGTTTTGAGTACAAAAAAGTATGACTCCAGCTTCTTTAATGTGAATATGTTGTGGTTTCTTTACACCTCTATGACAGTAAACCGAATATCTTTAAATTGTGAACAAAACAAGACATTTGGTGATGTCATCTTGAGCTTTGAGAAACACTGATGCTCTTTTACTATATTATCTGTCAAAGACAGCAGACTGTTTTTAGGCTAATTATCTTATTTAAAATGGATACAATGCATGATTGACATTAAGTTACTGGAAATTCAATCGCATCCTAAAAGCATGAACCAAATTACTCTTGACAATCTAACCACTCACATCGCACTGTACTGGCTTTGCGTTTGGTTGTGGAAGGTCATAACTGTGCCCTTACTTAATAAAATGTAATATGTCCTTTTAATTGTCATAATGTTCTTCTTACTTCTCCTAAAGTATACTTTTGGGCAGCATTTTGAATCAATTCAATCATAAAGGGCTTTCTGTCTTAACTTTGTTTCAGTTTGATTTCGTCATCAGTCAATCTTGACCTTTATATCTGCTGAAACTGAGCTGTGTGTGTGTGTGTGTGTGTGTGTGTGTGTGAGAGAGAGAGTGAATGTGTGTGTTTTAAAGAATCTTCATGATTTTGTTTGCTGTCACTCTTGAGATAGATTGACTGAGGTTAGAAAATTGCAATGATTTACTGATAGATTTAGAGATAAACGTTGGGGATGGGAAAGTGGCTTCTTCTTCTCCTTCTGTTCCCTGCAATGCTGAAATTGTACCACAGATTTTCTTTTTCTCATTTAAGATGTTATGGTTGCGATGTATATAACTATACTTTTGCATTCACAAGCCTTCTGTGTGCTTGTATTTGGATATGTAAACATACTACATATCCAAATAAAAGCACACTCCTGCAGGCATAAACTAGTTACATGCCGGTTTCTGTCATTAAATTGAGAACTATAGAACAGCATTTGGCAGGTAAGCACGTTGCCGCAGTACTCATACTGCCTTACTTGAAGTTATGTGTCTGAATAGGGAAGAGCGGTCACTGTTTATGAGCATAGCGACCTTCATCCAGTCACCTTGGCTATTTTAATGTCCAGAAATGTCACAGACAAAGACTTCACACTGTGGGGACGATTTGAGGACTGCACAGTTTTCCTTCAGTTGTGAAAGGTTTTGGTTTGGTGAATTTAAAGTGTTTTTGATGGCTTAAAAAGCCTAACTCAGGATGAAGTAGCAGTAGTGCTGCTAAAGAACAAGAGAGGGAACAAGCAATCCTTTTGTCATGTTAGCATGCGGATGACACACAATCTGGGTGCTTTTCACAGTTCGTGCTTCCAGCAAAGAAGACTGACCATGATCTTTATGTGACGTAACCACAGGTTACTTGGTTAGAAGTCACTTGGGGCAGTTTAGCAAAGGTTAGTTGGGCTTTAACTGAGCAAAGACATTGGTCTAAATGCAGTGCTACATTTGTTATACAGGGATTGAGGCCAAAAAAAACTGCCTGTGTCCATTTTGCTTTTCGGCTGCCTATTTCCTTCTATTCCTGTTTACTCTCAAACTATCCCATAAGGACGAACTAGTAGGCAGGGTCCTGTAGCCCACCGTGGCACTTTTCCACCCTCTCTTTTAGTTGGAAGATGCCACAAAGCAAAAAAAGACATTTACAAGTGAATTGCAGGGACTGTGATTATGAAAAGGCCAAAGTGCTTAGATAAAAAATAGAAGATATGACTCCCAGAGGATTTAGTTAAATTTAGGGGGAAAAAAGACTCAACAACAATCTGGAAATTTTAAGATTGTATGTACTCTGTACTATATGTTAGGAAATGTCAGATTTGTGTGTTTTCTTTATCAGGTGACATGAAGGTAAATTAAAAGATGTGAGGTAAAAGGTATGCCTTTTATTTCTTTTCCTCCAGACATCATGTCTTCCAGGGAGCGTCGGTCAGACGTCTACATAAAGGCAGAACCCAGCAGTCCAGAGGGAGGTGGGGGAGGTCGAAACAGCCCTGGCGGGGCTTCTTCGGACTCCTCTCAAAGTGGAGGAGGAGGAATCAGAGGAGACAGCGTTAAACGCTACTCCCCACCACTCTACACACCGGCTCTGCGTTGCCACTTCAAAGACGAGGGTGGTGACGGGGCAGAGGAGGGCTCCACTGGAAACGGAGCAGGGCGATGCAAGTACGCCCTGAGCACGCTACCGAAGAGGCTGTGTTTAGTATGTGGAGATGTGGCCTCAGGTTACCATTACGGCGTGGCGTCATGTGAGGCCTGCAAAGCATTCTTCAAGAGAACCATCCAAGGTGTGTGTCGTGGTGAGGTTTAAGTTTTGGCAATATTCTAGTAAAAGCTTTCATTTAACTTTAAATGTTTAGTGTGTTGCATTGTGGGTTGCTGTTTGTAAACACACTATTGAAAGTTAGACCCTACAGCCACCCCATCCGGTTTATGCTGGTCTGTTAAACAAAAAACATGAACCCGTTATTTTATGTATTACTGTTGGGAAATGTGGTGTGCTGGTTAGCTTGTGAGATTTCCACCTTAAGTAGATTGTATGTTTAAAAGATCAGAAAGATTTAAGAAATTCAAGAAGGTGGTTTTAATTCACGTACAATTATCATTCATATTTATATTTTTTAAACATCTTCTTAACTGTGAATTGATCATTTCCCTTTCTTCCATAAAGGTAACATTGAATACAGCTGTCCAGCATCGAATGAGTGCGAGATCACCAAGAGGCGCAGAAAGGCTTGTCAGGCATGCCGCTTCACCAAGTGCCTTAAAGTAGGCATGCTGAAAGAGGGTGAGTTTTCACGGTGTGCAGACTTTGATATTATATCTGAAGGCTCTTTGTGTTGATCTTTTAAATATGGTATATACAATTCTGTGCTTTCCAAATGTAGGAGTTCGTCTTGACAGGGTCAGAGGTGGAAGGCAGAAGTACAAAAGACGCCCAGAAGTGGAGAATGCAACATACCAGAGTGCCCCCCTACCACTGACAAAGGAGAGTGAAAAAGGTGGGATTTATATTCCTGTCTTGTGATTTAGTTTGTACTGTATGCCTCCGTGTTGGCGACAGTTGTAGCCGTCTGTTTTGGGGCTTGTCTGTCTGTACATCTTTCCATTTCTCCTATTTCTTCAAAGTTGGCACAAACGTCCACTTGGACTCAAGTACGAACTGATTTAGAATTTGGTGGTCAAAGTTCAAGGTCACTGACCACACAATTGTCTGATAGGATAAAAGGATGGAGTGATGACATTTTGGACAGACATGGATGTAAACTGCGACTTGACTGGTTGGCGGATGATTCTAGTCTTTATTTGGCAAGCTACATGTAACTACCAACAGCAGCAATGTCCAGGAAATCAAAAACACAGTAATCACAAACAGTAAAAACAAATCTAAGGTTGGTGATCTAACATGAGGTGCCAAGAGCATACAAGAAACACATAAAGCACTTTGGAATTGATTAGAAAACTGCGCCCTCTACTGCCAAGAAAATGGTTCAGTGGGAGTCCTTTTATCTGCTAATTTACACACATTTAGATGAACTAACTTGGACCTCTTGATTCACATACATCTGGCTGAGGAGTTAAAAGCACAACATCTCTCTGTTGTACTAATAGAAACAAGTGTCTGTTAATAAGAAGCCACCTGGCAGGTATAAAGTCTATATTAAAAATAGGGAATAGGGATGATGGAAACTTTAGCATGAATACAGTGGAGTATATAGTACAAAGCAGCATGTTGTGTAGAGCAGAATTTAATGTATAAGTTTATTATCAGTGTGTCTATGTACAGTTCTGGCACCATTATTGGCACCTGTACAATATCTTCAGAAATAAATGGAAATGTACAAAGTTTGTATCATCAGAATATTTTAATAGGATGTCCAAAATAATTCAACGATAAAAAGTAATTGTTCAACTTACATGTAGTAATTTAAAAAAAGAAATAGAAAATATGACCTGGACAGTAATAGAGGCACCCTTCCTTAATATGTGGTTGCACACCCTTTGGCAACGATGACTGCCTCCAAACGTTTCTTGTAGCCATCTATAAGCTTCTTGCACTTACAGCTGCTAGTTTCTTCCTCTCTTCCTTTGCAATTTGTTCAAGCTCTTGAATGTTTGCAGGATTCCTTTCCCCATTGGCAGATTTCAGCTCTCTCCAAAGATTTTCAATGGGATTGAGATCAGGACTCATTGCTGGCCAGTTTAAAACAGTAAATCTTTTCCTTTTCAACCACTCTTGAGTGTGCTTTGGGTCTTTATCGTGCTGGAGAACCCATGATCTTCGACCCAAACCTAGTTCTCTTACACTGGGTAGCACATTTCGCTCTAAAGTCTTTTGGGAATCCTCTGATTTCATGATTCCTTCAATACGGTCAATACCCCCACGTCCAGGGAGGTTCTTAACAGTTCCATGCTTAGCAAACTTCTTAATAATGTTGCGCACTGTTGAAACAGGGATACAGAGATGGCCTTGCACCCTTTAGAGGTCTTGTGTTTGGTGATAATAGCACTTCTGATGCTCTCAGACAGCTCCCTTGTCTTCACCATTGTGAACAAGGAACAGGGAATAACAAGTGGCTTTTTTAAGCATTAAAGTCATCATTCATTGGTTAATTTAAGTCATGTGGGCACTGACAATTTATCACAGGTGAGTATAATTTCTAATGTATTACTGGTGAGTCAAATGTTATTATTTCTTTCAAAGTAATTTGAAGGGTGCCAATACCAGTATCATGGCAATCTTTCAGTTCTTTCTAGTTTTTTCATCCTATTGATTTTTAAATTGTTATTGTTTCATCACTTGATGTTCTGTACCAAACATCAGTGTCTGTAGACCAAAGCTGTTTCACTTGATTCATTTGTTTCCAGTAGATATTCTACATAATGGTGACCAGAACTGTATGTATGTTCACTGCAATGTCTTTTCTGTCATCATATTAATGCATTGCTTTTTGTCTATCTTGTGACGTAGGTTCCTCCAACATCATTGTGTCCCACCTTCTAGTGGCAGAGCCAGAAAAGTTATTTGCCATGCCTGACCCTCTGCAGCCCGACACAGCCCAGCGCACGCTCACCACCCTTTGTGACCTTGCTGACCGAGAGCTGGTCGTCATCATTGGCTGGGCCAAACACATTCCTGGTAGGCGATACAGAGAGGATAGAATTGGGGAGGAGAGGCAGTGATAACATGGCAGCAGTGGAAGTGATCCAATCTTACCGGGAAGAAACATGCTGTGTTATGTTTCACCCAGGCAAAGACTTAGGATCTCTAACAAATAAACTAATGTACTTCTGGATTTATGTTTTACAGAACTGGAATACTGACCATTATAATTTGCCTGTGTCAACCTGATTCTGATGGCTGAATAGCCTAATTGATAGGTACAACAAAAATGAATAGGTAAAACAAAATGTCTGCTGATAGTTGGGTCACCAGTAGGCCTGTCACTATAACTACTTTTGTTGGACGATATATTGTCCCAGAAATAATAGCAATGAAGAAAAGTATTGTCATTTTAGGACCATTTAATGCCACTGATATAATGATAATATAATGGCATAATAATGCAAGTACACCGTTCCAAAGAGCAATGAGACATTGTAATAGTGAACCGGTTGCCAGTTTTCCACCAATTCATTTAAATTCCTCTCTCTCTGTGTGTCTCCTCCTCTGCAGGCTTTCTGTCGCTGTCCCTAGCAGACCAGATGTCCGTGCTGCAGTCGGTGTGGCTGGAGGTGCTGGTGCTCGGTGTGGCGTACCGCTCGCTTGGCTGTGAGGACGAGGTGGTGTTCGCGGAGGATTTTGTCCTTGATGAGGAGATGTCACGTGTTGCTGGACTGACGGAGCTAAATGGAGCAATTAGTCAACTTGCTCGCCGTTTCCGGGCACTAAACGTGGACCGGGAGGAATTTGTCATGCTAAAAGCCATCGCACTCACTAACTCAGGTACTTTTACTTTGTGTACACAGTAAAAGTTACGCAGACAAATACATTGTAGTCACTATTTTGGCAAAGCTGTTTTAACTGTTGAAACTGTTTTAGAGAGGTGCTTATTCAACTTTCTGATCATGATGGAGGCTGCACTTTGTGGTGCTGCTGAATTTGCTGGTCAGATTTTAGATAAGAACCAACAAGACATCAATTACAAACATTTAGTTATCCTGGTGGAGAGTTCAGTGGCAACGTCCTTTTCTCTAGGATTTATGTTATTTGAAATCTGACGAGTGATGACTTGACCAGATCCGTCTGTTATACTGAGAGGGGTTTCTAATAATTACTATACCCTCGACGGTACAATGAGATGTGTTTGAGAGAGACAGCATGTCAAAAAAGAAATCAAAAATATATATATATAATATTTAAAAGAAGAGTACTATATACAATTAAGTTAAAACAATAATAAAAACTACTTACATAGCAATAGTTTTAGCGGTGTATGCTTTCCTGTCTTAATCATAGTGGCACACTATTTGATTGGGACAATACAAATTATTGTATTAGACAATAACAATTGTAGGATTGTATGTCCTTCCATATGTAAGTAGCTGGTTTATCAAAGTGTGGCATTGGTAGCAACACAAGCAGTGGAGTCTGTCCAGCTCTTTAGCTTGATGGGATTATGTGCAAGTCAGCAGCCAAGAGCCCACGACAACGGGAGAAAGATATTGTATCCCCAGTGTTCGGGGCTGTGCGTGCTTTTTAAAATTTCAGTTCTTAGGCAATGACTACTACTACTACAGGATCATATCGTTTTGTGCATTTCAATATTGCATCGAAAGACGGATGCCAAGTATCGATCGTTTATTATATAAATGATCAATATTGCAGATACAAATACATTTGCCCTTTCAGTACATTACATGGTGCTGGGGGGGGGGGGAGGGTGTTTTTAGTTCACTCCTCTCCTTTCCTCTGCTGTCTTTCTGACTGTAGGTGTGTGCGCACGTGTTTGTTTGTGTGTGTCGGGGGAGTGACGCCCCGCCCTTCGTGAAATGGAGCGGAGTGAGGCTGCGCCGGTTAAAATAGAAGCGCCCCTGTCAAAATTGAAAACCCCTTAATAATTTATTAATTGTAGGTGCGGGTCTGGACTCGGACTCCTTAGTGACCTGTGTTGTATAGGGACTTCGCATTGTGATTGCCACCTCTGACTACAAAATAGAAATATATATTTGGAATGGTCTTCTAGTCTTTGGCAGGCAGATCTGCCATTGCAGAAACATATCGTGTAACCTGTAACCTTTATATAGTCTTTACGATTACTGTCAACAACAGATCATGGAGCACAGCCTGCTCGCAGGTACACTATTTGTTTTGGAAATAAAGGCAGTAATTAGTTTGTATTTGTGGTAAGTTACTGGGTAACAGGCTTTTTTTTCTGTGGCAAAAGCTGAGAAAATGTAAACACCCTACACAGTGCCTTACGTTGTGCTCCCTGCTGTTCTGTCAGACTCTGTTTACATCGAGGACATGGAGGCTGTGCAGAAGCTGCGGGACCTCCTCCACCAGGCCCTGCTGGAGCTGGAATGTCAGCGGCACCCAGACGAACCCCAGCGGGCAGGACGCCTCCTTTTAACATTGCCTCTCCTCCGACAGACTGCTGGTCGCGCCCTTACCACCTTCTACAGCATCAAGACCCGTGGTGGTGTACCCATGCACAAACTATTCCTGGAGATGCTGGAAGCCATGATGGACTCTCCTTAGAGCAGAGCGCAGCAGTAAATAGGATGCAGAGAAAGACCCAACAAAGATCTAGTCTTCAAGAATGGATGAGTGGTTTGTGAGAAATGAAAGATTTTATTAGAGAATTATTAATGAGGAAAATGGTACTTTCCCCCCTTTCCCTTAGGCTACATGAAGAAAGGAAAAGAATATGAGAAAATAAAAAAACTCATGCATTCATGCCCCTAAGTGGGAGTTGGTTATTTACAGTAAGATGCCAGTCAAAGGCTTTTAAGGCATTTAACGTGAACTATTGTCATGGTTTGTTCCATCACAGCATTGATCTGCATCCGCATACCACTGAAGAACAACATCTAGGTACCTGATAACAGACTGCAAACATGTGGCTTTTGAACTTTTAAAAAATAATGCAGCATCTACTCATGAAAGCCATAATAACATATCCGGCAAAAGACTTTGAGGGTCCAGTATAGGGTGAGATTGACATGCACATGGAGTGCTTGTATTTAATATAGTTTAGTGTGCCGTTGTAGGCAAATTCATAGGAATTACTTGCAATATGTTAAAAGCAATATTATGACTCGATTATTGTCTGTCACATTTAAAATGTGGATAAAACGGTGAGACATAGTGTGTGTGTGTGTGTATATCAGTAGTTCTCCACTCTCCGGACCCTGAGTGCTGGTTTTTGAAATTCTAGCTGCTCGTTTGTGTCGGGGATGCCTGGTAAAAGAGAAAACCACCAGCACTTTGGGGGTTCAATATTGGAGTTGGGAACCACTGATGTACTTATTAGGTGCAGGATTCTTTATGAAAGGTTGTGCAATTAATTTGTAGTTCAGGTGAAGTGCATATGATTGATTGTGTGCTCACAGAACGCTCTACTGGGAAGGTTATATATTCGGTGTATTATCCTATTGGCACACAAAAAACTGGTTTCCATACAAGCAAGCGTGTGCGTTTCGGTCTAAACCAATGAGCTACACTGACATCAGGGAAGGCACAACTCTTAAAGACATTAAAGCGTGGCAGCAACAGTGGTTAGAAAGGAAATGCATATGCCTCATCTGCTTTTTTTTTAAATAATACAATCCTCCTTCACTAGATCTAACCACAATTTTTGACTTCAGCAGCCGTGCTGTTCAAAAATAACGGTCTGACCTATACTGTCTGACACTAACCCTTCTGACTGATAGGTGTATGAGAAGTTGCTGCATTTTCTGCAGTCGTGAAGAACTTTGCATAAAAGATCTCAATTGTTTTATTGAGAGATCCCTCTGTGCACGTACATCTGTTAAACATTAACTTGCAAGTGCCCGCAATGGGCTCAGGACAACAAGAAATGCAACACATGCAACATCCTCCTTTTGAAACTTTGTCTGGCAACATCCTGAAAGTCCTACTCATTGTTCAGCAGGTTTGTATACTTACAATAGAAATGATCACTATAGTAAGCTTCACATGCAATGCAAAGCTACGGTATCTGAGGTCAAAATCAGATATCATATTTAGTGGCCATGTACAGTACCATTTTAAATAAACAGAAACATGCAATTTACAGTGGACGATAATAAAGCCAGCAAATGTGATACAAATCCCCCATTACAATTATATTTGTGCCGCTTACAATGTTCTGAAATTTGTAAAGACTTGAAACTTGCTTTTTCATACATTTTCCTTTCTAGGATTTAAGGGTATTTTATTTACATTGTGACACAGTTGTGGGTTTGGTATTAAAATGAAGCTTTCCATTCAGGATATAATGAATACTAATTGTTTTTTTGTTTTTGTAATGTAAGCAGTTGTGTGTTTTCTGAAGCTGTCATTTTAGGGATCAAATTACATGGCTCTATAGATATAGCGGCACGGCGAGGCTACAGAGGGCTACCTCAGGAGGAAGCGTAAAGTCAGATGGCCAACTAACGGCGGAGACTAATGTAATTCTTGATCTTTTGATTTGTCAACTTAAATTTGAACATTTGGTTTATTGAATGTCTTTGAGGTCGCGAAAATGCCTGAGATTGTTTCTTTGTTTTCATAACTTTAAGGTGTATATGGCTCATTAATCATGCTTTTTACATGCCCCATGATACGCAATGTCTCAGCCTAAAGTTGGTACGGTGTCACAGGAATAATGGTGCAGCTCAAACACTGGAGGTCATTTCAGCAGTTAAAATGGAAAACAGTTCAACTTGTAACAAAGCTGTTATAAGCTAGCGTTGTGGAGCAGGGACTCTGAACACCTAATTGGTTTTGTGTTCATAAATTACAGCTTACTGTCATCTAGCAAACAAATACATATAGATGCCTGGGTCGAATTAGAGCTGTGGAGGTTTCTTCAAATGAATAACTGTCATTTACACAATGGTCCATTTTTTTCATTTGCATACAAATGTTTAAGGTACAGTGGATTAGGGTGAAGGCAGGGTCATGTGCAGTGTCACTGTTAAAATTATACAGTCATTTGTAGTTTTATTAAATATGTGCGCATTAATATAAATGAGCAATACAATAAATTACCAAACCTCACACATTTCCTTGTATAGCCACAGTGTACATTTAACATTGCCAGTTATGAAGAATAGCTACTAAACGTTATATTATTTAGAAGTTCAAATCAATGTTTGTATTTTGAAAGACTATTTAAATGATTAAATTCTATTTTTTACTCAATTTACTGTCGTTTGTTGACACTGCTTTATTTTTGTGTGTGATATTGGCTGTGAATTTCTGTGTGTAGAATTCTTTTTTTTTTTCATTTAGTTGAACAGTTTGATGTCCTTGTCTAAACATGTCCACATAAACATCACTGTGAAAAAAGTGAGATCTTCCACTGTCTGACGCAACGGGGAGTGGATCATTGTAGGTGCTTTGTGTTGTGTAATAAATGGACACACCACCACCACACATCATTGGTCTCATCTCTCCCTGTGTGTATTTATGTATGAACGTTTTTTTTAAATCACATTTTTTCACCTTGACTGTAGGTTTCTCTTGCTTTATATTTAATAAATGAATATAGATAGATAGATAGATAGATAGATAGATAGATAGATGCCTTAAGAAGTTAATTTATCTAGCACAACTGTCATGTCACCTGCTGCTTTCAAATAAACAAAGGTTTAACTTCAGTTCACACATTAACACTGGTGTAGTAACTAAGTACATTTACTCAAAGTACCATTTTGATATACTTGTACTTTCCCCCGCATAGTATTTCCATTGTATGTTACTTTATACTTCTCCACTAAAACTCAAGAGGGAAATATTGTACCTTTTACTTCATTTATTGGACACTTTGTTATTTCAAATATGCTTATATGATATGATTCAGTACAACACTGCTAATCTACATAGTAAAAGTGGCTCCACATTGACAAACTACAACAATAAAATGCTCTTAAATGTTAGTGATACAGAATAGTATAATATTCTATCATAATAAAACAATGAAAAGGAGCCATTCTCCATGAGTACTTTTACTTTTCATTATACTACAGTACTTTTACTTAAACTTACCTATCCAAGTACACCTTCCACCACTGCACATGTATGGCATATGGCTTCTGGCTAGCAGATGGCGCAGTAAATAAAGATTAATTAACAGGCCCAAATCTGGTAGCTAGGTTAAACCCCAACAGCCAAAGTCAACGTGAGAGCGTGTACGGGACAGGGGTAAGCGGAGGTGTGTCTGTCTGAGAGCAGGACTCAGCACAGGACACAAGCCGCAAACCTACCGCAGGATATTGCAAAAAACGCTACAAAAACAGCGAGTCACAATGTTTTCCACCACAAGCACCCTCATCAAGAGCACCCGTGTCATCCAGCGCGTGAGGCTTCTACACACTTCTCCAGTCGTCGAAATGCCGATTCAGGTAAGCCTTGCACGAAGTTAGTTGTGTGTGCGACGTGGTTTAGGGAAGCAAGTGAGGGTGTAGTTGTATTTAACTGAGAGTTAACTAGATATACGACAGTGCGTCCCTTCGTCCTGTAGCTCACCGTGCTAAGTCACCCCGAGGTGCGTCGCCATGACAGGCATTAGCTGGGAAAGATATGTTTGTTTATCACCGTCCTCTCGGTGCTTTACCAGCAGCTTCCTCGACACCTGCTGGTTATTTAAATTTAGCATAATGCGAACTGTCAATTATTAACGTAACACTAGCTGTCGGGCTGGTCCAACGCATGTTGTACATGCACTCAAAAACTGATATGTACTGACTTTTAGAGACCGGTGGAGTTAACATTAAACGTGCATTGTCCGTCTCCCGTCAGTAAATGTATGTATGTATGTATGTATATATATATATATATATAAGCATATTGTACAACTTATAGCTCGGTTATCTGAGCGTGCCTGAACTTCACAGTTGCAGAAATTGTACAAAATGTGTTTTTATTAAAAATATCTTCAAGGGCATTGTTCTAGTATAATGTGTATGCATTAATTAGATTGTTGAAAATGCTTTATAGTGTGATAAATGATTACTACTTAGTCCATTAATGTTAATGTCTTAAATATAGGGAGAGCAATCGGCCATTTTAACGAAACTCATGCATCTGTATGTGGTGGTTTGTCGCCCCCCAGTGGGCACCCGCCCAAGTGTGCGCCTATATAGCAATTAAAATGTCTTATCAGAAGATTTACTCTAAACCACCAGGCTCTGATCTAAGCATGACTGAGTAGCCTTATTGAGATACGTTTATTTTAATACAAATATGTGTAGGATTAAGTTGAGTAAATGTGGAATTAGTGTACATCTTTCCGAGGCATTCATCGAAGTACGTGTGATTATATATTATAAAACAAGTTTGAACATTGTTCTGCTTTATACAAAAAACTCTTTTTTTTACAAAGCTGAGCTCAGCAACTATGCTGGATATTTAAAACCAACTCTCAAGCTACTGTTCAATATATTACATTCAGAGTTGGCAGCATTCAAAAAAGTCCAAAGCATAAAGACATTTTTGCATCACTATACTGTACATAGATACTGTACATGCTGTTTAAATATCCTCACACTTTCTGACTCAATGAATCTACAGATTCTACCTACCAGTGAGAACAATTTGCCTGCAGGGCAAGACAAACAAATATTGATATCATTCGCTGGTAATTGTGGTAATGGACATTTGAATACTTTCTTGTATTATTGTTTGCTTAATCCCCAACAGGTTGGTCAAAATCTCCCCGCAGTGGAAGTCCAGGAGGGGGAGCCAGGAAATAAGGTGGCTATGGATCAGCTCTTCAAGGGGAAGAAGGGAATCCTGTTTGCTGTACCTGGAGCTTTTACCCCTGGTTGTTCCAAGGTCGGGTCCACACTGTCGTCTCTGTTTGATGTGTCTCGTGCACAATCAGGTAGCTGATGTTGTATTTGTCTTGTTGCTTTCAGACTCACCTCCCAGGTTTTGTGCAGCAGGCTGAGGACTTGAAGAGTAAAGGTATACAGGAGGTCGCTTGCATTTCTGTCAATGACGCATTTGTGATGGCTGCCTGGGGAAAGGAGCATGGAACAGATGGCAAGGTACGGACTAAAATGTTTGTGTGATCAGTAATTTTTATAAGATCAAGTAAGATTGTGAGAAAAAAGCTGACCTTGCTTTAGAAAAGGGAAGTTGATGACACAGCAGATATCCTTCAGCCTTTTATGTACCTTTTTGATATAAACAATGCTGAGCTCTCTGCGACTTTCGTCTGCAGATTCGAATGCTGGCTGATCCTACTGGAGCGTTTACAAAGGTAAAACTACATTTCTGGTGTATTTCTGTTCTATTTAATAAGTCCGTGTTCTCATCTGTCTTTTTCTGTCCCGTAGGCGGTTGACCTGCTGCTTGACGGTGATCAGATTGTGCAGGCACTTGGGAACAAGCGATCCAAGAGGTAATGATCCTTTTGCCTCTTTCAGTTTTGTAATAACAGATTGATTGCCCATGTTTTTAATCTTTTTTTTACATTTTTATTTGATCAATTAGAGCCAATGTGCTGTGTCTGAAATCACTCCTTAATTACGATAATAGTGCTTGGTATCAACTGTCCACTTTATTTGAGTGTCCGAATCCAATGTACATATGTCCGAAATGGAACAAACTAAGTAATGTGTATGTTTGCTAGTTTTTGTTAACACCAATATTACGTTGCATTGACTTAACATATAAATACAATGTATATGTCGACGTAGTCGGTGTTTCGACTGCACCTCGACGAAAAAAATAAAGATAATTCTGTTCTTTGTATGTTGCACTTACATTGGTTTGGCTTATTTGTAGCTAATAGTTGAATTTGTATTCTATTGTTTCTGTATGTTGCACTTTTGTTTGGCTTATTTGAAGCTATTGTTCTGCACTTAAAGGATTTCACCAATTTGAAGCTAATGTACTTGCAAGATTGTTGCTTACATGAACTGTACTGTACTGTAGTGCTCACTATACAAAGCTCTTTCTCTTAGTTTTTATTTGATTTGAAGAGGCAGACACATGTGAGAGTTCTTGAACCTCTGCCATTGGACTCTCTCATGGTGCAGAGGATAATGATATCAGTACTTTTATTTTTAAAGTTGGTACATTTGAAGTTGATCAGTCAGTGTGCACTTCATCCTGTGTTTCAGATACGCTATGTTGGTGGAAGATGGAGTTGTGAAGAAGATCAATGTGGAGCCTGATGGCACTGGGCTGACCTGCAGCCTGGCTTCCAACGTTCTGTCTGAACTGTAGGCTGATTTAGAGCGTATCAAACCAAACCGCAAACACTTACTGTAGAAGTTGCACTAACAAAACCCAGTACCACCCTGCTTAAGCTTCCTTTTCCGCAAAGATGGATACTAATGTCACATGGATACTAATGTCAAGAACAAAGCTGGAAGGTAATTAATGCGCACAACTATGACATGAATAATGACAATCCAAAGGAACTAGCATCATCCTCTGTATACTGAAATGTGTGAGAGAATAAAATTCACCCTTAAAGCAATGTGTGTGTGATATATTGATTCATAGATAGATAGATTAACCCACGGCTGTAATTATGATGAACAATGCAAGAGGACAGAATACCCAGTGTCATAATGTTTTCATGTTAATTAATGAGCAAACACGACATTTTGAATCAAAGTAAGAATGCATAGGATATAAAAAACAACCAAAGTGGCCATCATTAAGTGAGACGTGTACATTGTATGAACATGCTATGAACAATATTTATATACCACAGTCTAATCCATCCTACACAAACATGCAAAATCAAATTTTTAGAAGCACGTTGCTATAATTATTAATAAAAACTTGTTGCAACATAAGAGCTTTTGAAGTTTGGCACCACTTCATCTGCACATGTTCAGTATAAAGATAAGCACCAATCTTTGATATGTTTGTTGTAATTTTCACCAGAATTTAGATAATTGTGTTCATTGTTCACTGACCTACATGGATACTTGATGTCTATCACGAGGAACGATATAAGAGTATGCCCATAAGAAGGGTTCATTTTTGTGACACTGAAATAAAATATTTCGTCAACTAAAAAATGCGTCACATTCTACGTCTACGGGCGCGGTGCCTTTCCCTGCAGGTGGCTTATCTTGAGCTGCAGACCCCCCGCCTAACTCGGTATGCTAACCATGGATAAAACCAAAAAAAAAGATACGTTTCGGAGGAAAATTGTTTAATTCTGCGCGGACAGATACATTTGCTTTCCCTGTCAACGATGCTGGCTTACCAGTGTGCTTGATATGTGGCGAGGAATGAGCAAACAACAGAAAATGTGATGTTGAAAGACATTTTGTGGGACATTTGTGAGCCAAAGAAATGATCACCACCTCCATGTGGGATGAAAACACACTGAAGCGGACATAATTAAATACATACTGGCCTATTAAGATATTAGGCTGCAGCTATACGTTGTTTTTATTTCAAAGTGGGCTACTTTTTTCTTCATTTCATTTTTATATTGTATTTTTTATTGTTTTGTGCATTTTTATATTATATCCATTTTATTTTATTCAACAAATATGGGGAGGACTCAAATAGAACTGCATAGTTCTGTGTTTAATTTATTTCAAAGTATTCCTAAACATGCCAGTGTGTTTTTCCCCTCTTCAAAATAAATAAAAAATAGCAACAGTTTCCTTTATTGCCATTCTGTAATATCATAAATGCAACAAATGTAGTATAACTATATATAACACTTATAAACTGTGTTATCAAATATGTTTTGCGGCTCCAGACAATCTTATTTGGTGGAAGAGGGGCAAAATGGCTCTTTAGATAGTAAAGGTTGCCGACCCCTGGGATCGATGGTAGTCCACTTGGAAAATCATAGGAAATCACAAGTTGCTTCCTTGTTGAGAAGTTGTAAAGTTACAGTTCAAAGCATTGATGTATAATCCATGGTTCAGAGGGCTGGTCTGTTTATCCTGTAAATCAGGGGTCACTAACAGGTGGTCCGAATCCGGACGCCGACCTATCCGGACCCGGACCGGTACTTCTATTTTAACTGTGCATTTTATTTTATTTTTTTAGCTTTGCGCATTCACATTCGCTCCGATCTGTATCACGAAGGGCAGCGCTTCGCACACACCTACACACACAATCAGAGGGGAGGACAGGAGAGGAGTGAACTAGAGAATCACCGCACTCGTTTTTACGGCACTGGTTTAGCGGTTCAGGAAATCTATTGTTTCTGTATGTTGCACTTTTGTTTGGCTTATTTGAAGCTATTGTTCTGCACTTAAAGGATTTCACCAATTTGAAGCTAATGTACTTGCAAGATTGTTGCTTACATGAACTGTACTGTACTGTAGTGCTCACTATACAAAGCTCTTTCTCTTAGTTTTTATTTGATTTGAAGAGGCAGACACATGTGAGAGTTCTTGAACCTCTGCCATTGGACTCTCTCATGGTGCAGAGGATAATGATATCAGTACTTTTAGTATAATGAGAAAAACCCATCTTTTATTTTTAAAGTTGGTACATTTGAAGTTGATCAGTCAGTGTGCACTTCCTCCTGTGTTTCAGATACGCTATGTTGGTGGAAGATGGAGTTGTGAAGAAGATCAATGTGGAGCCTGATGGCACTGGGCTGACCTGCAGCCTGGCTTCCAACGTTCTGTCTGAACTGTAGGCTGATTTAGAGCGTATCAAACCAAACCGCAAACACTCACTGTAGAAGTTGCACTAACAAAACCCAGTACCACCCTGCTTAAGCTTCCTTTTCCCAAAAGATGGATACTAATGTCACATGGATACTAATGTCAAGAACAAAGCTGGAAGGTAATTAATGCGCACAACTATGACATGAATAATGACAATCCAAAGGAACTAGCATCATCCTCTGTATACTGAAATGTGTGAGAGAATAAAATTCACCCTTAAAGCAATGTGTGTGTGATATATTGATTCATAGATAGATAGATTAACCCACGGCTGTAATTATGATGACCAATGCAAGAGGACAGAATACCCAGTGTCATAATGTTTTCATGTTAATTAATGAGCAAACACGACATTTTGAATCAAAGTAAGAATGCATAGGATATAAAAAACAACCAAAGTGGCCATCGTTAAGTGAGACGTGTACATTGTATGAACATACTATGAACAATATTTATATACCACAGTCTAATCCATCCTACACAAACATGCAAAATCAAATTTTTAGAAGCACGTTGCTATAATTATTAATAAAAACTTGTTGCAACATAAGAGCTATTGAAGTTTGGCACCACTTCATCTGCACATGTTCAGTATAAAGATAAGCACCAATCTTTGATATGTTTGTCTACGGGCGCGGTGCCTTTCCCTGCAGGTGGCTTATCTTGAGCTGCAGACCCCCACCTAACTCTGTATAAGAATCATCATCCATCAATCAATAACAGAAACGGAAAGCATCACAGGCAGCTCTCCTGAGAACTACACTAATATTCAGCCAGGACAGGACATTACAAGGTAACGTAATACTCACCCATAATGGGGCTTTCAATATTTAATATATGCCGTTAACAAAACAAGTCGCGTTAGACGATAACAAGCAGGAAGTTATATTATAGTAAGCAGCTAGCTATCTTTAGCGTTACATTAATATGAAGGCGCCGAAATGTTGAGCTACTCTCTAGCTTCACAGCGCCAACATAACTTATAACTCCACTTTATGGTGAGGATTATTTAACTATCTACTGTGTTAACAACTCCTGTAACTCTTTTGAAAGCCTTGTTCTTACGCTCTCAAACCCAACATGGAAAACAATAAAGCCAGTTGTATTTGTTACTGTGTACTGTGTACTGTGTGCCCTCCTGGTCCGTATTCTGAATTTCTATCTGAATTCTCAGAATTTTTATCAAATTTAGTCCTTAAAACAGATAAAGTAATTATTGTAGGTGACTTTAATATTCATGTGGATGTTGATAGTGACAGCCTTAATAATGCATTTATCTCAATATTAGATTCAATTGGGTTCAGTCAAAATGTACATGAACCAACTCACTGTTTAAACCACACTCTGGACCTTGTTCTGGGATATGGTGTTGAAATTGAAAGTGTATTAGTGTGTCCACATAATCCTCTTTTATCAGACCATTTTTTAATAACTTTTGAAGTCCTGTTACTGGACTACAAGCCAGTAGGCAAAATATCCTACGCTCGATGTTTATCTGAAAGTGCTGTGACTAAATTTAAGGAAGTGATTCCATCAGCACTTAATTCAATACCAGGACTCAATATCAATATAACGGAGGACTCCAATGCTAACTTTAGTCCCTCACAAATTAATCATCTTGTTGATAGCGCTGCAGCCTCACTGCGAATAACACTCGACTCTGTCGCTCCTCTAAAGAAGAAGATCATAAAACAGAAAAAGAAAGCTCCATGGCTTAATTTACAAATCCGCAAACTAAAACAAAAGTCGAGAAATCTTGAAAGTAAATGGCGTTCCACTAAATTGGAAGAATCTCGTTTAGTCTGGTTAGATCATCTTAAAACGTATAAGAAGGCTCTCCGTAATGCCAGAGCAGCTTCCTTAATAGAAGAAAATAAGAACAACCCCAGGTTTCTTTTCAGCACTGTAGCCAGGCTGACAGAGAGCCACAGCTCTACAGAGCCTTCTATTCCTATATCTCTCAGTAGTGACGACTTCATGAGCTTCTTTAACGATAAAATTATAATTATTAGAGACTAAATTAATCTCCTCCTGACCTCAATTGGTAATGACTTAACTTCAACTGTTGGAATTTTAAAAACATCTGTAACTCCTGAAATATATCTAGACTGTTTTACTCCAATCAACCTTAACCAACTAACTTCAACAATCT